>NC_056732.1:1827422527-1827766277 GCF_019279795.1 Protopterus annectens | reverse complement strand
GGTAAAAAAGAGGAAGTAGCACCATATTTATGTAAAATAATGAAAGAAAGAAAAACAAGAGAATTAAAGAATAAAGAAGGGGAAGAAGGTAAGAAGCAAGAAGGAATATATGAAATAATTAACAGTTATGTACTAGATTTATATAGCAAAAGAGAAGTGTGCATAGAACAAATTTAAACCGGAGAGAGATTTAATAAAGAAGACCATGAAGATAATTCCGCCATGGGATTAGATGGGATTGAATATATGTATAAAGAAATTGAAGACTGGCAAAAAATAGTATTTATACATGTTATGAATGAATGGATGAGAATAGGGAAGAAGTACAAGGAAATTTGTAGGGAGGTTTTAAAATTCATGTTTTAAGAAAAAAAGTAAAGATGAGATAAAAAATTGCAGACCTATAATGTTAAATAATATGGAATATAACATTTTTATGAGAATACTAGCTAAAAGAGTACAAAGTAAAATGAAAAGATCATATAAACAAAACTGTTTGCATGAAAGGGAAGTCAGGATTTGTTCTGGTTAATAAGAGAAGTAATTGATGACATTATTCATAAATAGTAGATGTAAATGTTATGGTAGGTGATGTACGTAAGGCATATAATAATATACAGTATGAAGCATTATGGAGAATTTTGCAGGTATATAACAAGTGACAAAATTACAAATTATTAAATCAATATATGAAAAAATGTGAAATTATACATAAATGGTTAGATTGGGGAAGATGTAGAAATTGAGTGTGGAATAAAACAAGGATGTCCAGCCAGCAGTGTGATATCATTAGTTATGGATATGGTAGTTATGGAAGTAAATAAAATGACAAGTAATGAAGAATATAAAATGATGGAGGTACAAATACCAATAATACATACTTATGCTGATGGCATTGTAGTAATTGCTAAAAATAAATTATGGATGGAAGAAATAAATGAAAAATTAAGTATATTAGAAAAGTAAAGTACTTGGTTATGAAGGTATAATAAGAGGTGTACAATGTAATGAAAAGTGTATAGGTATATGGGGTATAGTATGTGATAGAAGTTAATATAAACATGGCCAATGGGACAAAGTTATTAAAGGAATCAAAGATATGATTGCTTTCTGGAAAACATATAGCTTTTCATGTAGAAAGAAAACACATTTGATAAACACTATGTTGTGTCTTTCGGCTTTTCCCGGTTAGGGGTCACCACAGCGGAACTCCGGTCCGCTAATGATTGGCAGTAGATTTTTACGTGCCGAGTTGCCAGCCCTGACACACAACCTTCAATGAAGGTACGCCCATTCATGCGTGTCTCCACACAGAAGACGCTCTAGCTGAGAATCAAACAGGACAACGTCTTACTATAATATTGGATAAAATAGCCTATGTTGCAAACATTTACATGATACTGGTGAAGTATGAAAAAGAAATTATGATGATGATATTTTCTTTTATCTGGGGATCGAGATTGAACCCCATGGAGAGGAATTTTATAAATGAAAGAAGAGTGGGGGCTGGGATTGATAAATCCAAATGTATATACAAATTCTTTAAGTATGCATAAAATATTAAAAGGAGTTATGAAAGGTAATAAAAATTTTATGAAGGGAAGAAAGGGTTCCAATAATAGATAAAGAAATAGGGAAAAAAGATTGGAGTAAAAATAAAGAGAAGGATAAAGAGTAAAATGAAACAAAAGATAATATAGAAAAAGGTTTTGAAATACGTGATGAGGAATATATAGACCGGAACATACTAAAAGGTAAAAACAAATTCTATTGGCAAAAGAGTAAGAGACAGAAAACAAGTTTAAAGGGGTAAGTGTACAAATGAAATGTATACAATTTCTGGTAAGCTACAGCATGGACATAATGACAACTTTAAAGTGCTTTGAGTAAATGTAATAGTATCAAAATATAAGTGGAAGAATAGGCATCCTATAATGGTGTAGTAAGTGTGAATTTGATGTAGTAATATTGGAAGCTGTAATAATATGTAAGATTTTTGACCCTAGAAGAGAGATTACAAACTAAGAAACTTTGGGGAGGAGATGCAATATGGAACCTAGGAAATTAACTGTGTTCAGGCATAGTTGTACTTTGTGGAAAGTCAGTGAAAATAGTGAACATAACATTGGCAATGATGGGAAAATTGTGCCATCTGAGATCTTCAGTAGTCGGATGTATAGAATTATAACATTGTCTGTCTATGTTACAAGTAAATTTTGGATCATGTAGAAATTAATATG
The DNA here is from genome assembly GCF_019279795.1 of Protopterus annectens. Lineage (NCBI taxonomy): Eukaryota > Metazoa > Chordata > Ceratodontiformes > Protopteridae > Protopterus > Protopterus annectens. The sequence continues at coordinate 1,827,764,037 of NC_056732.1, read as the reverse complement.
AATATATTTTTGACGAGAAATTTTAATTATGATTTCAGAGGAAAAAAGGAGGAAAGGCAATACTATAAATAAAATTTATAAAGTGTGTCAATGTAATGATTTGGAATAATTTGTGGACATAATAGTCAAGGTATATGTAAGATAAAAATAGATTATTTGGATATATCACAAGGTTTAAATATAGGTGAGGGAGAGACACTTGTAATAGGATTTTCAGATCACTCAGCCATAGGGATAGAAATAGAAGATTAAAAAGGAGTATATCAGATTTTGATAAAGAATAAAAAGAAAAAATGATAAATTAAAAAATCAGAATGGAAAAAAATAAGTATATGTTCATGGAAAGATCATATTTCCAGTATAGAGTGTAATACAAACTGGTCGGAGTGGTGGTGGCTGGCTATGAAGGAAGAATATACAAAATGTCTTTTAATGGCAATCAGAAGTAAGAAAAGCAGAAAAAAATAAATTATAAAACAATGTGTCTTGATGCTTTAAAGGTTTTGGAAAGGAACGATAGAAAATATTATATTATAGAATGGAAAATTTATTACAAGAGTCAAAGAGAATAATCAAAGTATTATTATGGAAGCAAAGATATTTACAAGGTAAAAAAGAAGAGAGATCCATTTATTTGAGTAGCATAGTTAAAGAGAATACCTGTATAATGAGAGAAATGAAAGATGATGGTCAATGAGTAAGAAGCTCTCCGGAAGAAATTATGAATATTATAATAAATTATGTAAAGAAAATGTTTTCAAGACAGAAATAAAGGTAAAAAAAGAATGGCATGTTAAAAATTGACAAAACAAGAAAATACAGAATTGGGAAATGAGTTTTCCTTATATGAATTAGATAAGTTATTTAGACAAATTAATATACAGTCCATTTCAGAACAGATGGAATAGGATACAAATTTTATAAGAATTTTACAGATTCATCGAATTCTTAAACATTATGAATGAGTGTTTAAATGAAGGCTTTCTGTATAAAAAATATGCAGTGGTATACTTACTTTTGTATGAGAAAAGGATGATAAAACTAAAATTGAAAATTGGAGACGTGTAGTGTTAAACAATACAGATTATAGTATTTTTATGAAAATACTTCAGAAGACAATAGAAGTTAAAATGGAAAGTGTTATGGAAGATAGTATATATAGTTTAAAGGGAAAAAGATGTCAGTAATTATTCATAGTAAGGGAAATTGAGGATATAAATGGAACTAATGAGACCATGTTCATGCTAGTAGATTTAAGTAAAGCTTTTGATACAATGCAACATAAGCTTTTGTGGACAATTATGGAAGAGTATTAGATTAGTAAAAAAAACTAAGAATGCGTGTTGTTCTTCATATAATAAAAATAAAGTAAGAATTTTAGTGAATGGATGATTAAGCAATGAAATGTATTTAAAGAATGGCATATGCCAGGGATGTCCTACGAGTAGTATATAACTGGATTAGTTATGAATGTATGAGTCAGAGATGTATATTTGCACAAGATGTGCAACTTATATTAATGAAGGGATAAAAATTCCAGTCCTATTTACTTATGCAGAGAATAATATATTGATTTCAAGAAACAAAGTCTGGGTATAAGAAGTTATGTACATCAGTGTTTAAATATAAGATGCATGACTTTAAAGGAGAAAGTAAAGGACTGGGAAATATAGTAAAGACAGGAGGAGTATCTTTCTTCATGAAAGAAACGTCTGTGTTACGAATAAGAGTTGGGATAAAAGTGTAAGTGGGGAGCAGTAGAATAGGATACTAAATGAAGTAAAGGACCTTTGTTGTTTTTGGAAAACACACAATCTGTTGTTTAATAAAAATGTTTATTTGATTAATTGTGTTATACTTGGAAAGATTGCATATTTATTGTCTGTATGTTGCCAATAATCTATGAAAAAGAAATACTGCAGGTATTTTTTCTTTTATTTGGGGTTGAAGATTGAACCCAGTAAACAGAGAAGTCTTATGCATGGGCAAAGAAAATGGAGGTTTAGGATTAATAAAGCCAGTTGTTTATGCTGCTTCTTTGAATTTGTATAACGTTTTGTTTTGGATAAATGATAAAAATGAAAAGTTAGTAAATTTACCAAAGTACAAATATAAGTGGCATTGGCATATGTTAAAAGTTAAAAACGGAAAAGCATGTTTAAATGGAGCAATGAGATGTTACCAAGACAAATTATTTCATAGAAAATAAAAATTGATAAAATAGAAAATGATTGGAAGGTGTGGCATAAAAATATCGTGATACAACAGAATTATGTCTGTTTGGATGAGCTAGTAAATGAAAAAAAGTTTAAGCTTTAGAAACCTGTTGTAATAAGCTAGCAGAATATTAAGATTGTTTTAAGGAGATTAGTGATTAATAAATTACCAGTAAAGGGAAATATGCCATATAAAATAAGTGAAAGAGTTTGTATATATTGTCATAAAGAAGAAACTACAGAACATTTTCTTACAATTTATAAAGGTTGCAAAATTGTTGGAAAATTGGGTAAAGACAATTTCTTTGAAAATATAAAGGAGATAACTGAAATAAATATAGATATGATTATGTACGCATATTATAGTCATAAAAAGAAGGAATATCTTAGTAAAATAGATAAGTTTATTTTATGATATGTAGACCATTAGGAATGAAAGGCTAACTGAAATCATGTTTAATGGTAAATGGAGGCTAGCAGTAATTTTAAGAAAAATTAAATGGTTGTGGAAAATGGACTGGGGTTCAAAATAAGATAATGAAGGTTTGACATAATAATGAAAAGTGAGATATCAATGACTGTATGACAGGGGAAAGGAATGGAAATTTGTACACTGTATAAATATGTAAGTTTGTAAACAGTATTGCCCAAAATGGTTTTTAAATAAAGACCCTTACTCTTTTCAATAGGTGCCATGGGATCTTTTTTATCCACCTGAGCTACCATCAATTCATGCAAATGGGACCTCAGTTTAACATCTGATCTGAAGGATAAGACATTTCTTTGATGTGTGTGGAAATAACTATAAGGATGGCAATATTGATATACTATATACCTCATATTACACAGGCATGCTTATCAAGAGAGAGACAGATATTTAAAGGAAAGGTATACATAGAGACGCTACTGTGTTTCATGAAGTTATAGTAATGCCAAAGGTATTCATACAGATGTTAGTGTGTTTCATGAAGTTATAGTATTGGCACTATCTACCCCCTCAGTTAGCTCTGAAGCATCTTTCTGAAATAGCTCAGATGCTAATTAAATAGAAAGTGGAAGTCTCAAAATATATGTACCTTCTACAAAGGTGAAATGAGAGTGCACATTTTGAAGTCTCCTCATTAAACGCTTTGTCATTGTGAAAGAGATGGTGCTGTTTTTTTATTGCCTTTGTACCATTCTGAGTGAATACATACAATGCTTGTGCTGTCTACACTTTCTGAATTATAGAACAGCTTTTCCACAATGCTTGTGCTGTCTATTCATCAGGAAAAGTCACACTAAGTGTACACTTGGTATACACTTTGTGGTAACCCTTATGAATTTGGGTCTATTAATTTTTGCAAGACAAGTATATCTGTACTGTTGTCTGCATGTATGATTTGGGATACAAATACTTGGGATCAACAGTACAGAGTAATGGTGAGTGTGGAAGAGAGGTGAAGAAGAGAGTACAGGCAGAATGGAGTGGGTGGAGAAGAGTGTCAGGAGTGATTTGTGACAGACGAGTCCCAGTAAGAGTGAAAGGGAAGGTCTACAAGAGGGTAGTAAGACCAGCTATATTATATGGGTTGGAGACAGTGGCATTGAGAGAAGGCAGGAGTCCGAGCTGGACGTGGCAGAGTCAAAGATGTTAAGATTTGCACTGGGTGTGATGAGTGTGGACAGGATTAGGAATAAGTATATTAGAGGGTCAGCCCAGGTTGGAAGGTTTGGAGACAAATCCAAAGAGGCAAGATTACGTTGGTTTGGACATGTGCTGAGGAGGGATGCAGAGTATATTGGGAAAAAGATGCTAAGGATAAAGCTGCCAGGTAACAGGAAAAGAGGAAGGCCTAAGATAAGGTTTATGGATGTGGTGAGAGAGGACATGCAGGTGGTTGTGTGACAGAGCAAGATGCAGTGGACAGGAAGAAATGGAAACAGGTAATCCACTGTGGTGACCCATAACGGGAGCAGCCGAAAGAAGAAGAAAGAAGAAGAAATGTTGCAAGAAAAGTTGTGGCATCTATAACAAAAACGCATTCCATTTTACTATTAAAATAAAGATTTTTGCTGAGTATGACGTTCTTTCTGTAGCTTGTTGGAGTTTCATGTGTGTAAACCACTGTTTTAATATGCTGGAGTTATGCTATCACTATGAATTTCAGAAGTGATCATGTTGTCATTTTTAGAACTTGGCAGGTAAATATATATTCTGAAGGGAGTTTACGTTGTTAAGAGAGGCAGTGACCGCTTTAACTGACACTGGGGCTAGATATGGGGATTTTTGCATTTGTAAAATGTATTTAAGATCTTTTTACTCAAATCTAACAGGAATCAAATATGTAAACAGCAAATTCAGCTATAAACAAACTGCGCAATAAAAGGAAAAAACTCATAACTATAGTATTAAATTCAACCTCAAAAGGAGGAAGAGCAAATCCTGCAGAGTTAATTCTGAACTAAAATTTGTAAGTAAAAAAAGGATAACTGCAAGCCATTTTAATTATATAAAGGCCATCAGAAATAACTACCAGCATTGCAATGAGCCTGTCACTAATAGCATCACCCACTCAAACCCTGAGGATATATCCAACAATCTTCATTCCTTACCATTGGGAATCGGTTCCATCCTTGGAACCGAGCCAGCCTTTTACCAAGCTCGCGCCAGCCCTAAACTCTCGAGCTAAGATTTTACCCACAATGCCCTCTTCCCTGTTACCTCAGATCTTGTTTGCCCCGTTGCCGTAAAGCCATGTCAAGCCCAACTCTTGATAAGTTAAGTGTTTTAACTTATTTTATAACTGTCCCTTTTTGAATTTTCTTGCCTTTTTCCTGCCTTAAACATTTCTATTAGCCTTACTGCACTTCCTACTGCCCTCTCTGTCTTTCTAGGAAATTCCCTTTACTCTCTTTATCCTTTGTGGTAATCTTCCTTACCATCGTTAGTAATCTCTCTTCTTACCTTATCCTCTGGTATACCACCGTATGTATTTTCCCTTCCTCTTAAAAACTTTTCTTCTTTAAAAAAAAAAAAAAAGTTTTTCCTCCTTTCGCACGTGTGTGTGTGTGTCCGTCCATTATGTTAGAGAAAAAACAAGGCACCACTGGTTTCAAGCAGTGTGACCTAGGTGGCTGTAAATTGCATCAGTCAAATACCCATGACCTATGCTTTTATTGTTTGGGCTTCCCACATCTCTGTCCAAACACCTTGCGGGATTTGTAAGAATTTTTCTTCAAGAACTCTCAATGAGCATAGAAATAAGTTGATTTTAAAAGGCCTCCTTAAAACTCCCTTTTCAGAGGCTATCTCTGGGACAGGAGGTTCATCCCCTCGTAGTAAACATCAGAAGAAGATATCCCATTCCATTCCATCATCTCCCTCTGGAGACCAAAGGGAACCCAAGGCAAAGATATCAAAAATGACTGAACCTACCAAATTGGACTTGACGGTTCCATCTCCTTCGGCTCCAGCCTCAGCACCATCATCATTGGCTATATCTCCGATTTCTACCTTGATGCCAAAGACTATTGCTTCGGCACCAACCTTAGTCACTGAACCAATTTAGCTACCATCATCAGTGCAAGCAATCATGGCACCAACACTCTTGGCACCATATTCTGCTTCGGAACCGTTGGTTCCTCTCAAACCTAAATTGGATGTTTCAATACCTAGTACAGCAGCCAGAACCAGATATTCACCTTCAACTGACCCTTTTCTGGGGCATCAGTATAGCCCCTTTTTAGAAAGGCCTGAATCACCATCGGGAATGTCCATGCATTCCATGAGGAGCCTTTCAGAACTGGATGTAGTGCGCCTTGTCAATCAGCTGCCGATGGCCAGTGGGATCCCCACCCCAGCTAAGGTTACACTCCCTTTTGGAGGTAGCAATATTTCTCCACAGACTCCAGGTTATTCTCTTCTTTCAACTTCTGTGCAAGCTTCAAAGCCCCCAGATCTGACATCATCTTCAGCATCCACTATTTTGGCTCCACTGGTGAACCTCACCGTGGTGTCGGAGTCATCACTTTGGCTTCTGGTGCATTCGGCATCAAGTCCCTCTCAGGATCGTGGCTGTCCCGTCAGCACGAGAATTCATGGCTTGGCAAAGTTTTCTTCTACGGTGCTGTCCATGGTTCCAGGAGTCTTCTTGGTGCATAGCCTCTCCTGAGACTCCTTGCCTGGTGACCGGTTTGTCGAAGCAGTGTGTGACTCCAGTTCCGAGGTTGTCCTGCTCAATTCCAGGCTCCCATCCCTCTTTGGGTGGGCTGGCTTTTCAGGCAATGGAGAGGGCCCTTGCCTCAGTAGGTAAGCCTTTTGTGTCAGAACCATTATCCCTCTCTCTCTTTCTGAGCCGCAACTGACAAAAGCCACTATCATAGAACACTGGGTACAAGAGCCTCAGGTCACCCTGCCCCAGGGTGCTGCCTCTTCAGAGTCTTCCCCAGAAGGTCCCACTGAGGAAGTACATAGTAATAAATCATGCAAGAGAAAAGTATGTAGACTCCCCTGAAGAATCTTTAACCGAAGACATGGATTACGATGAAGGGGAAGGGTCCCCACAGTCACCCCTTGATGAGGTCTCCTTCAGAGACATTCTAGAAATATTGAAACAGAAGGCTGGCTGGAAGCCCTCCAACCCTTCCTCTGAGGAGTCTGTGTCCCTGAAGGCTTTTCGTGCCCGGTCCCCTACCTCCTGAGTGACCCCACCTGCAGACGAGTTCATCCAGCTAGTCGTACAATGTGCTTGGAAACGTTCTGATACCATTGAATCAATCCCATGGAGGCCAGACAAAATTTTATCACCCCCTGAACAACACCCCCATTGGTCAAAGGGTATTCCAGTAGACACCATGGTGGTTGTAGCTGCTACCAGGAAAGAACTGGCCGAGGAGAGCCAGACTATTCATTCACCTAACAAGGAGTCTCGGTCAGTGGACAGACTAGGGAAGCGAGTCTGTTTCATCGACCGTCACAGTTAGGTCTTTGAACTGTTTGGCACACTTCACCAAGCTCCAGAGAGACTTGATTACTGAACTCTCTGAAACCTTAAAAGGAGCTGTGTTTGATGAGGTCCATGACAAGGTTGCCCCACAAATAGCTACCCTGGAATCTATTTCCAACTCCATCATGTGTCTGATATCTCATGCCACGGAAGGAGCTGCCAGAGCAGCGGGTTCAGGCATTCTCATGAGACATCATGCCTGGATGCGCATTTGCAACTTTCTGGACCCCTTTAAGTCCTCCCTCCTGAATGCGCCAATGGAAGCATTTTCACTATTCAGCCCTAAAGTTAAGGACATGTTGGCCGGGTGCGAACAGGATGGCAAGACCCTTTCTGCCGTGGGTGTACATTTCTCCACCCCTCAGCGTTCCTACTCTAGAAACCACAGGAGTGGAAAGATGTGGCACAGAAATCACAGGGTCCTTTTCTTGATGCATGTGGCCAGTATACCACCTAGAGGCAGAGGGGGTAACTTAAACGGAAGATGCCCCTTTAGGGGCAGGGGAGGTCTGTATAACCAGGACTTCAGAGATTCGCTTTCTGGATAGCCCTATTGGTGCTGCTGAAGAGCGGCCCGATTGCATTCCTCTGTAAGCAGTCGGGAGACGTTTCTCTTTGTACCATTCTGCCTGGCAAACAATATCAACAGGTGCATGGGTACAATGGATTATCACCAGAGGATATCACATCCTGTTCAATCTCTCCTCCAACCCTCCTTCCCGAATTCCCAACATTCCACCCAGTCAAAGGGAAGCAGCAGCTCTACAGATTCAACAGCTCCAAAAAAGAGTCATCCAACCAGTCCCACCAGACCATATAGGATCCGTATTTTACTCTAGATTCTTTTTAGTGCAAAAAGACAGGGACTGGGGACCAATCCTAGATCTCAGCATATTAAACAAATTTGTCAAAAGAGAAATTCCGGATGGTCACGGTTCAGTCTATCCTCCCCTTACTGGAGAAAGATGGTTGGATGTGCTCACTAGATCTTCAGGATGTGTATTACTGTATAAAAATAGACAAGCACTCCAGAAGATATCTCTGCTTCCATCTAGGGGCCAATCATTTTCAATTCCGAGTGTTGCCCTTTGGACTCTACAACCTCCAGAGTGTTCACCAAATGTGTGGCAGTAGTAACAGCTCACTCGAGACTTCAAGGATTCCGAGTGTTTCCATATCTGGATGATTGGCTCCTCACTGCTCCTACCAAGCATCTACTGGAAGAGACTACTACGTGTACTCTGAAAATAGCACAACACCTGGGAATATCAATAAATGGAAGAAGTGCAAACTAACTCCATCCCAGTCTCTACAATTCATAGGTGTAGTCCTAGACATGAAAAATTGCCTAGCATCTTAACCAAATCACAGGCTCCAAAGGATAAGATCCCAAGTTCGAATGATACTCTGTCAAGGCCTATCCCCAGTCTGATCAGTACTTCAGCTTCTAGGTTCTATGGCAGAGTACATCACTGTAGTACCTCTGACGAAGTTCTACATGAGACTTTTCCAAAGGTTACTGCTAACCCAGTGGTCCCCCTTATGACACCCTTTGTTATTCCAAATCTGAATAATTCAGAGATGCAAACAGGACTTTCCTCAAGAATTGCGATATGAGGTGGAAAGGGGGGAATGCATATAGAAGTCCTGATGTGGTGGATAAAGCCAGTCGGACAACAATGGTTTCGCCCCTTTTGCCCCCATCAGCCCAAGGCCACGGTAACCAAGGATACTGGGTGGGGGGGGCTATATCAGGGAAAGACAGTGCAAGGCACCTGGTCAGTGATGGAGGCCTGATTCCATATCAGTGTCCTGGAACTGAGGGCGGTGCTTTTAGCGTGGCAAGCTTTTCATTCCATCTTCCAGACTGGCACCATTGCAGTTCAGTCAGGCAACATGTCAGTGGTCTGGTACATCAACAAGCAAGGGGGAACCAAATCCTACTCTGTGTCAAGAAACCATGAGACTTTGGCAGTGGGTTGATAGCCTCCAACTGCTTTCTGATAGTGACACACATTCATGGGAGCTCCAACGTGATTGCAGACAAGTTGAACAGATGCATTCTTCAACCTCACGAGTGGTCCCTCAATCCTCTGATGGCGGCGAACATTTTCATCTGCTGGGGCCAGCTTTGCTGTGACCTATTTACATCCCCAACAAACCACAAATGCAGCAACTATTTTGCACTAATCCCCCCACTGGGGGAGTCACCAAGGGATGCTCTGGTCCACAATTGGCCCTCGGGTCTTCTATATGCATTCCCCCCTCTCCCGCTCATCTCACAATTCTTGACTGCCATTTTGAATTTTCATAATGGATTCCAAGAATCTTCCCTTATGTCCCATAGACTCTGCAAGATGTTCTTAACAGGTGTTAACCATATTAGATGTCCTTTCAGAAAACCAGCAGAACCGTGGGATCTTTCATTAGTACTGCAGTCTCTGACATGACCTCCCTTTGAACCTGCCTCAGACTGCGACCTAGAATTCCTATCTTGGAAATCACTGTTTTTATCACGTCAGTCAGACACGTATCAGAACTTCAAGCCTTGTGCATCAAACGCCCCTACATAACTTTTCATAAAGACAGAGTATCACTCCGAACTAACCCATCTTTCTTGCCCAAGATCATTTCAGAACTATCGATTAACCAGACAATTGGCCTACCGGTATTTTTTCCTGACAACTCTAAAAGAGGGGAGTATTATCATCACTCATTAGACGTGCATAGACAACTACATTTTTATCTAGACAGAACAAAACCTTTTTGGAAAACAAGCCACTTATTTGTAGCCATTTCAGGATCCAGAATGGGGTGTCCTGTCTCAAAAGTTACTTTAGCCAAATGGTTGAGAAATTGCATCACGTTCATTTATGACAAAAGTAATCTCTCTCTGGCCCATAGACTCAGAGCCCATTCTACCAGATCAGTAGCCACTTCTGTGGCTTTTCATGCCAGAGCCTCCTTGAATGACATTTGTGCAGTTGCAACTTGGGACAACCCTCATACCTTCATCACTCATTACAAATTGGATTTGGCCTCCAGGGGAAGAGCATCCTTCGGTTCAATGGTGCACAGGAACATCCTTCCATAAGGGCCTCCCAGAACATAGGTAGCTGGGGACTCTGTCCCAATGGTAAGGAATGAATGAAGATTAACAACATCAGATAAAGAAGTTATGTCTTACCATAATGTTCCATCTGTGTTGTTGATCTTCATTCATTCATTACTTCCCACCCTCCTTCCCCCTCCAAAGGCTCCTGGGGGATTGCATTGGGTCCTATGGCTGTTCAATAGGTTTATTCTGACCAGAGACAGCCTCTGCTTTACTGATATCTGGCAAACATGATCTGAGGTAACAGGGAAGAAGGCATTGTGGGTAAAATCTTAGCTCGAGAGTTTAGGGCTGGCGCAAGCTTGATCAAAGACTGTCTCGGTTCTGAGGACAGAACCGATTCCCAATGGTAATGAATGAATGAATGAATGATCAACAACAGATGGAATGTTATGTTAAGACATAACTTCTTTTGCATCCAACCACAACCCCCCCACTTTTGCACATGGGATCAGGATGTCATGGCAATCATGACCACTATCTACAGTTAACATCCTTGCAGGTAAACTCAGCACCAACTTCTCCCCTCTGTCATCTCTAAGTTACTCAACACAAAATATTTAGTCCATACCACCTCCATAATTACCAAGTGCTGTCTGAGAACAAAAATATTATACCATGACCCCCCATTAATATTCCAAAACGTGCATGCTGATTGGCCAGCGTGCACGTTGTAAATCGACTTATACTAATGGAAAAAGGTCCGGTCGCCCGGACTTTTTCCATTAGTATAAGTCTCTTTTAAAACACTGTCTCGCTATGTTAAAAGAGTTTAACATAGCGACACAGGTTTAAAAGCAACGGAGATCTCCGTTGCTTTTTTTAAAGCTGTCTCGCTATGTTAAACTCCTTTAACATAGCAACACAGTGTGTAAAAAGCAACGGAGATCTTGCTTTCTCCGTTGCTTTTTTTTTAAACCTGTCTCGCTATGTTAAATGGGTTTAACATAGCGAGACAGCTTTAAAATAAGCAACGGAGATCTCCGTTGCTTATTTTAAAGCTGTCTGGCTATGTTAAACCCATTTAACATAGCGAGACAGGTTTAAAAAAAAAAAAACAACGGAGAAAGCAAGATCTCCATTGCTTTTTACTGTTTTGCTATGTTAAATGGGTTTAACATAGCGAGACAGCTTTAAAATAAGCAATGGAGATCTCCGTTGCTTATTTTAAAGCTGTCTCGCTATGTTAAACCCATTTAACATAGCGAAACAGTAAAAGCAATGGAGATCTTGCTTTTCCATTGCTTTTGGCCACAGCTCTGATGTACTGCGAGGCATGCAGTACAACACAACTCCCGCAGATACCAGACAGCTGTGGAAGGGCAGCAAAGAGGCATTATACAATGCCATTATTTAAGAAAAGTAATTATTTATTTTCTTAAATAATGTCATAGTATAATAGCAATAACCCACGCCTGGGTGTGGGTAATGCGGGATTTACTCTTGGGCTTCGCCCTCGGGACCAAACCACGCCAACCGTGGGTAAATCCCGCATTACCCACACCCAGGCGTGGGTTATTGCTATAATAGCTCTATAACTCCACATAACAGTACAGGCTATTTATAGGTTCATAGATTATTACTAGGCTAACTGCCGTTCTGGGCCATTTTAAGCCTAGCCAATTGCCCCATGTGAGAATTAAACCCTGCACTTTGTGTCTGTAAGGTAAACACCTTAACCATTATGCCAGCCTCCTGTTTCCTAATCATTAGGGAATACCCACCTTCAGATTTTGTCCTTAAACTGTTCAACCCCAGAATCTTCATTGTATATGTATAAAAACATTGGAAATGAGCAATAGGTCCCCTGTACAAGAGAAGGTAAAAACAACCAGTAATAACAGCCTCACCAGTGTCATTTGCAAGGTGATAGAATACACTAACATAGAGCTCACATACAGAGACACAGAGAACCTGTACTTCTAGACCCAAACAAATCTAGATTTGTAGAAGATAGATTGCGCGCACGCATGTGTGTGTGTGTGTGTGTGTGTGTGTGTGTGTGTGTGTGTGTGTGTGTGTGTGTGTGTGTGTGTGTGTGTGTGTGTGTGTGTGTTTTGCTAGGCAAATAGAATTTTCATGTCTGATTTCCATGTCTCTCTTTAACTGGACAGATTTAATTTCATGTATGTTGTACTCTGCAGGTTCCTAGAAACAATCCTTGATGTAGCAGATGAGAATGCAGTGCATTCAGTTAAATATTCAGGAATGCTTGGTGGTGGTGGTGGTGGTGGTGGTGGTGGTGGTGGTAGTAGTAGTAGTAGTAACAACGTGTTTGTAGCATGGAAAAAATACATATAAAAATGCATTTCAAGTACCAGATGCATATTATGTAGTCTTATCTAACGACCATCAAGATTTAACGCACCTAATCCAGGTTGAAAAATTCAATTGATCCCTCATGAAAAAAATTATGTTATGAGCTAGCTAAGTTTCCTAGGGCATCTCATATTCCTGTTTCTATTCTTTGTCTTCTGAAGCCCCTCACAGGGTGATTTATATCTGGCCTGCGAACCTATAAATGACACAATCCTGCTTGTTTGCTACATAGCAATAAAACTGGTTGTAACACACATGCAAGATCAAGGAACCTAAATCCATATTGCAACATCAGTAGAACTTTTTGGTGGGATGGATAAAAAAGTAATTTCCTACTTGTGGGATAAACTACCATTTTTTTCGTAAAATAAAGCGTGTCCATACTATCTTCAGCTCTTAGATAAAAAAACTCAGATTTTAACCCATGTCTCAACCCTACACCTTGTATACGGGGGGGGGGGTTACTAGTTGGATGTACCAGTGGGATTGCAGGGACTGGGATTAAAAATCCTTTAACTTGTCAGTTGGCTAGTAACCTAGAACCAAATTAACAGTGTTAAATATAGTTGCCAAAAGTAATAGTGTAAAATGCTGAGAAGGCAGCACAGGTTTTGTGGCACATTTGTTACTGAAATTTTGGCATCAAGAAGGAATTTTTGACTAGATTTTAAAGATAAAAAAGTTTTGGAAGACTATGTACTGATTTTGGATCCTTGTTTTCTAACTTCCTTTTTTTTAAGTCTACAGGAATGCCAGTTTCAGTGAACTTCCAAGTCAACTGTCATTGCTTGGGAAGAACGATAATTCTGAATGTGACAGAGCTTTGTCAGATAAGTTGTCGGTCACAGTACAACATGGCCATGTACAGACTGAAAACAAACTCCATACCCATGTCAAAAGTGATCTGCTTAACACAAAAAGTGGCCTGCATCTAGGAATTCATGTTGACGAAAATCCATGGAAGAGGCTTGAACAGCGCAACACATTCGTACTACCTAATGATCCGTTAGCCTACAGCTGGAAAAGACAAATTAATACCTTGGCATCACATGACCAAATCAGTGGAAAAAAATTATGTAAATACACAATTTATGACAAGTGTCTTCCTGGCAAAAACAATTTAGCAGTGCATCAGAGAACTCAGAACAGATGGCAAAAGGGAAAGTTTGTATGCACTACATGTGGCAAAACTTTTATGCGTAATAAATATCTGGTAGCACATCAAGCAGTTCACACTAAGCAGAAACCTTATAAATGTACAAAATGTGACAAGAGTTTTTCACTAAAGGGAAACCTGGTACAGCATCAGTCTGTCCACAATGAGCTAAAACCGTATACATGTCCTGTATGTGGCAAGGGGTATACACAAAAGGCAAACATGTTACTGCACCAACATGTTCACACTGGACAGAAGCCTTATAAATGCACCATGTGTGAAAAAAGCTTTGTGCATAAGGCTAGTTTGGTGACACATTATTTAGACCACAGTGGGCTCCAGCCATATAAATGTGTCATTTGTGATAAGAGATTTAAAGACGAGAGTAATCTGGCATGTCATCAGGTTAGCCACAGTGGACATAAACCCTATAAATGTGTTACATGTGACAAGGGATTTGTGCACAAGACAAATCTGATAGCACACAGGAGTGTCCACAGTGGGCAAAAACCATATAAATGTGCCACATGTGGCAAAGGTTTTAGACGGAAGTCTGGCATGGTAATACATCAGTATGTCCATACTACAGATAAGCCCTATAAATGTGATACTTGTGACAAGAGTTTTGCAGATAGGATAAGTCTGGCAGCACATCAGAGTATTCATAGTGGGCAAAAACCGTATAAATGTGCCATATGTGGCAAGGGTTTTACAAGGCCTTATAGCATGATAAAACACCAAAATGTGCACACAGGACAGAAACTTTATAAATGCACCATGTGTGACAAGACTTTTTCAGATAAGACATGTTTAACTTCACATCAAAGTATCCACTACCATCCAAACATGGCACCATATAAATGCACCAAATGCAGTAAGCACTTTTCATGTAGCAATACTTTGAGGCACCATCAAACTACACACACAAGGGAGAAGCTGTACAAATGTCCTGTATGCAGTAAATGCTTTTCAAGCAGTAGTAGTATGATACGTCATCAGTCCATTCACACAAAAGTAAAACCACATAAATGTCCTGAATGTGGTAAGTGTTTTTCACACAACAGTGATTTAATGCGGCATCAGGCCATTCACACAGGATTAAAACCATATAAATGTCCTAAATGCAGTAGGTGTTTTTCACAGAGCAGTCCTTTGATACGCCATCAGTCTGTTCATACGGGGTTAAAACCACATAAATGTCCTGAATGTGGTAAGTGTTTTTCACATAGCAGTGACATGAGGCGCCATCAGAACCGTAAACACAAGACAGAACTTCATCAAATCCAAACAGAATGAAAGTTCTAAAGCATGAAGAGAAGAAACCTAAGATGACATCTTTGATTAGTCCGGCAGAAACATTTTTGGCATGAACTAGGAATGGAAATGAAGACAGAAATAGACAATAACCCTACACCAACTGAAAGTGGCAAAGAAAAAAAGAAGAATATAAAGAAAAGAAAGTTAGAAAGTCCACAAAGATAGTGGCAAGAATAGAAAATTCCTAGAACAACATGTTCACCAAGATTTGATGCAGGAATTGTTACAGTGAGATGAATTTAAAACAAAAGATAAAAGACAAATAATAGCGGTCCAACATATTGAGTTGGGTCCATGTTAGTTTACGAAGTCTATGAAAAAAATGGCAGAGACAAATGTAGGTTCTGCAAAATAGAACTGGGGTCAGTTGCACCACTCATGGCTGTGTTTCACATTCATGGCAGAGGGTTTGTACACTGAAAGTCACAGTAATGTGACAAGAATGTTGCACTGAGGATTGTGCAAACACTACAATGCAGATGTAGCTGACAAGCATTAGAAACATGAATCACAGAGTATTAATAAGTGTGAAAAAGTTATGATCACATGGGATCAGAAGTAAACAGATATAGTAGTCTGAGAAAAAAGGCAAAAGTAGCATTGAGCATTAAAACTAGTACCTGTAGTGTCTTGTATACTGAGAGAAACAGTCATAAAATCCCAGGATTTGCTAACAGAAATGAGAGCAATGTGGAAGAAAGATACCCAGACAGTTCCAGCAGGAGTAGGAGAGAAAGAACTAATAAAGAACAATTTCAATTTTTCATAAATATACTCCTGATACATGTAACCCTGTATGCAGGAGGAGGTAATTCTGGGTACGTTGTGGTACTGAAAAGAGCACTTTTGCTAACTTTAAAGACTGAAACATTACTGATTTCATGAAGTTTAATTATGCCCTGACTAAGGAATGGGGTTCATTCCCATCCAGCTATGCAAAAACCTAAGCATTTGGAGAAATTACACCAACAGAAACTCTACCACTGTTCTACATGTAACAAGAGCTTTACTTGTAAAATAATTCAGCCTGCTTCATTGGTGAAGCTGTGCAAACATTACAAAATACAAGTATTTGCATGTTGTTGGAAACTTCAGTAATGAGAGTAATGTGGAACAAAACCCCTTAGATAGTTCCAGTAGCAATAGAAGCAACTGGGCTAATAAAAGTACATTTCTAAGCATATTTAAATATGCTGCCAGTACTGATAAGCCCTTATGAGCTACAGATGGAGGCATTTCTGGCTATGTTGTGAGTACAGAAAATAGCTCTCTTAGTAAACATCAGAGTCTGAAGCAGTACCACTTTCATGCACTTTTATACCTTAGTCCAGGGATCGGATCCACCCCTGTTATTGTGTTACCTGTCCTGAACATCTGGAGAAGTTAAGGAAAGGCAGTATCCCTGTGCATGTACCATTTGTAGTAAGGGATATACACAAAAGGTCACATGACAGAGCACCACTATGGACACATTAGGTAGATGTTGGCTTATAGATAATAAGATTTACAGGAGAAGCCAATAAATTAAGTAAGTAAATATGCACATTGTGCATTGTTTCAACAATGTAAGAAAGCCGTCATTTTCTTGGAAAGAATGTACAGTAAGGGTGGAAAGTAGATTATAACACAGAAGAATGCTTGCCTAAAACAAAATTGTCAAAAGTCATTGATAAAACAGAGCAAATTAAAAGCAAGCACTGTCTAGACAAAAATAAAGAAGTTGTAACCATGGAAGCATTACAATACTAACGACAAAAAAAAGGAAGGAATTACAATCCGAAAAGAAGATGATGATGACGATGATGCTGCGTGGAATCATGAAAGGCAAAAAGACTTCATGTAGTGCAATATGTGTTTAGGAAATAAAGCTGTGTTAAATCGTATGACCACTGAAATGAAGTTATATGAAGATATAGTCAAGGATACTACGATATGCCAGTTTTGTTTACAAAAACAGTACTAAAAGTTACAAAATGAAATGTGCTAAAAAGCAAGCAGCCCGGCAATTCAGAAAGGCAACAAACTGAAACTGAGGTGGTAGATCATCAGAAACGTGAAGGTTTCAGTGTGAAGCCTCAGATATAAATAACTTCCCAACATGATGACTCAGAAATGTTGAAGAACTGATACAACAACCAGAACAGACGCTGGTACTAAATGTCCCTCAAAATAAAATTACAGAACATTCAACAGGAGAGTCAGCAGAAACCCCAGTTGGGATTCTGCAAAGGGGCGGAAGAGTAGACAACAGAGACCAAAAGCTAGGAAGAGTACTACTCAGTGATCTAACTTAAATGGACAAATGTCCTTATAAGCATGAAAGACTACAGAAAATATAAAAGAACTTTGTAAGAAGACTGATACAAAAATGTGCATGATAATTGGAATGATTAATAAACAGCAATATATCAACAAAAATTAATAGAACAAGGAAAGTGTAGAACAATAAAAGCAAAGAAAGGAACACACAGAATGTTATCTTGGGGACAGTGTCTCAAAATAACTTTAAGACCAGAAATGGTGTAGTTCATCCATCCTTTCATCCACAACCCCCTTTTCCCATTTTTGCCCACGGGTTCTGGATGTCACTTCAGCAGTGACAGTCATCTGGTACCAAGGTGCACACAACCAGCTGGCTATCCCTGCAGCAGAAATGAAGTGTAATTACAGAAGAATATAGAAAAGAGAACAGAGCACTGAATTTCTTAAGACGTGTAATAAAAGAAGCATAAAGCTTAAAAACTGATCAAAAGCTATGTTATATGACTTGTACACATAGTTTTCCTTATGTGCAATACCTTTAGCTTAGATGTTTATAGAATGGTTTTACTCATCATCATAATACTGTAAATTATGTTTACATTGTTTGAATTGCAATGTTTAACTTGTCTACATTGTATTGTACTGTGGAGCTTTTCTCCCTGGGTCTCTGCTGAAAATGGGCCCAGTCGGACGCTACCCGGTAAACAAATGTAAAATGAAAAGTAAATTGTAACAACAAATTAAATATCTCGCCACAAGAAGAAAAGCTTCAAAGGTATATAAAAATACAGTGTGATTTATTTATGTTTATGTAGTTTTTACAGGTAACTGGACTGCAAAAGAAAACAATAGTATTCGAATAAACATAACAGAAGAAATGATTAAATTCTGACGAACCATCCATATAGAGGAAGTTAAAAATAAAGAATACCAACGGATAAACAAGTTAAACAATAAGGAGTGCTGCCACAAATTACATAAAAAAAAAACAGAAAGTTATTTCAGTGAGACTGAGACAAAATTAAGAAGTGATTCCACACGGATCCTCCTTTCAGGCCCAGATGGTATTTGAAACTTCTGGTAAAGGTATTAATATTTGTACATTATGATGTAGTCTTGACTATCTAATCTGAAGTAGGCAGACTTCATTCGTCTGCAACCTGTGGGTATCGGATCCGACCTCGGATCCGAGCCGGCAATTCAAAAGCTTAGGCTCCGAGCTCCTAGCTCCTCCCTCTTACCCATAACCCCTTGCCAAGCCCTGACTGACCCCAGATTTCGTTTGCCGCTTTTCAAGTAGCTACGGAATTCCAGAGCTCCTGGCGTTGGTGAAGATAAGAAACAATTTTTTGACAGAAAAAGTTTTAAAAATCTTCTTTTTTGTTGTTGATACAGTTAGTGTTGAGTGTGTTTAGGCTTTCCTCTCTCTTTTATTTAATTTTCTCGGGTTTTGCGTAGTTTGTGTGTGTGTGTGTTTTGTGTTAGGCCTTAGGGTTGTGATGTCGGAAGCCCATAAGGCTATTTTCTCGAAATGTACCGAGTGTGGCCATAAGCTGTCCCCAGCGGATGGCCACACTCGGTGGTCATCTTGGGGGTTGAACACCTGTCATCTGGTTGTACCATTTGTGCAGGGTTCAACCCCCGGGCTTTGAGGGAGCGGAGGTCGAAGCTGGTGCTGGCGGGTCTTTTACCTCCAGATACCGCTTCGGCCTCTGCCCCTTCCACTCAGCAACCTGTTGCTGTGGGTTCTCCCCCTCCGGCTGGGACTCAACCTCCCTCTAAGTTGCCGGAGGGGAAGGAATCCTCTAGGGAGAGAGAGAAGGAGAGGCACAGGGAGAGGCACCACAAGCGAAGAGCCGAAACTTCCAGTTCGGCTCCTCCATCTAAGCGGGCCTCCCCTGTGCCTTCTAGCTTTCCTCCTCCTCGGCTCCACTCCCCTCGGTTCTCTCCTGGACCCGAGGAGGAGGAGGCTAGCCCTTCCAGGAGGTCTCCGAGGCTCTCTAGGTCCGCTTCGGTGGCCTCCACCAGGTCAACATTTTCAATGAGTGAAGCTGATATGGACCGGATGATGAGGAAATTCATCCAGGCCCAAATGCAAATGGGAGTGCTCCTAGCCCCCCCCCATCCGGGAGGGGCTTGACCTTTTTCGCCCCTTGGCTCTTTCTCCGACCCATACCACGGGTTCGGAGCTGTCGGCGCCGGGCAGATTTGGATCCGGGGGTGGGTCGGATCCGATGGGTCGGCGCACCTCGGATCCGTCCCATCCCTTGAGTGCTTCAGGTACCGGACCCGACCTCGGAGCCGAGGCCGAGCCTCGGATCCGAGGGAGCTGGTGTGTCTTCGACTCCGTCCAGGTCGGAGCACACCGGTCTCTCGGATCCGACGGTTTCGGCTCCGACTCAGATCCGCGGCCGGATCCGAGTGGGGGTCGGCTCGGGGCTTAGAGAAGCTGGCTCCCCTCGGCTTTCAACGTAGTGGAAAGGGCACTGTTGAGGACATCCGGACCCCCGGTCCCTGCCACGGCTCCATCCCGCACTCCATTGCAGCTGGGCCAGGCCCCCACCAGCTGGTCCCAGGGACAGCCCGCCTCGATGTCCCAAGTGGTTCCCTTGGAACATCCAACTGCTGAAGAGTACTCCTCGGACAGCCCCCCCGATGAAGTACCTCGGAAGCGTAAGTGCAAAAGGAGGCACATGGACTCCCCTGAGTCCGTCACTGAAGACACAGACTTGGATGAAGGGGAAGGCTCCCCTAGGTGACCCCGTGAGGACGTCTCATTTGGAGACATCATGGAGATGTTAAGGATCGGGGGGGGTGGTCTGCCCCCAAGGCTTCTTCGGACGAGTCTGTGTTCTTGGAGGCATTCGAGGCGGGCCCTTCTACCTCTTGGGTGTCCCCTCCTGCTGACCCCCTGGTGGATCTTATTTCCATCAGGGCGTGGAAGGATCCGGACACCATTGAGCTTATCCCTAAGCGCCCGGACCGCATTCTTTCCCCTCCGTCGGACCGCACCCACTGGAGTAAGGGTCCCCCAGTAGATGCCATGATGATGGCTGCAGCCACGAAGAGGGAATTGGCCCAGGAGAGTCCCTCCATGCATCCTCCGGGCAAGGAGTCCCGCTCGATGGATCGCATTGGGAAGCGAGTTTTTAGTTCAACAACCTTCTCCTTGAGAGCGCTGAACTACATGGCACATGTCATTAGGATGCAGCGGGATCTGATTAAAGAATACGCTGCATCTCCCGAGTCCATCTCGAGTGAGGATAAACAGGTTTACTCCACCCGAATGGCCACTCTCAGATCAGTTTCCAATACATCTATGCGGCTGCTTTCTCATGCTACTGAGGGAGCCGCTAGAGCCAGCGGAGCAGGCCTAGTTATGAGGCGACAGGCCTGGCTCCGCCATTGTGATTTTGCAGAGCCCTTCAAGGCGACCTTCGCGAATGCCCCCTTCGATGGTTCTGCCTTGTTTGGCAAGACTGTTCGCGAGACATTAGTCCAGAGCGAAAAGGACGGGAAGACACTGTCTGCCGTCGGAGTCCGCTTCTCAGCTCCCCAGAGGTCCTTCTCTAAGAACCAAAAGGGACAGAAGAAGATGTGGTTCTGGAAGTCGCAGCAGTCCCAACCTGCTCCGGATAACCAGTCCTTCCGTGGCAGAGGAGGATGGGGAGGTCGTCGTGCTAGAGGCAGGGGGGCTCCTGGCAACTTTGGGTCCAGAGAACCTTTCTCTGATAGACCCACGCAGCAGCCCTGAAGGGTTGCCCAGCTGTCCGTCTCTGGAGGCAGTCGGGGGGCGGTTTTCGAGGCACCTGACTTCTTGGGAGTCCATAACAACAGACAGTTGGGTGCTTCGTGTCATATCCAGAGGATATTCAATTCCCCTATTCAAGGTTCCCAAATCTCGCAGCCTCCCAGATGTTCCACCCGACCAAAGGGAGGCGGCAGCTGTCGAAATCGAACAGCTGCTAGAAAAAAGAGCTATCCAGCTCGTCCCCCGAGATCAAACCGGATTAGGGTTTTACTCCAGGTTCTTTTTGGTGCCAAAGAAGACGGGGGACTTAAGACCAATCTTAGACCTTTCCCAGCTGAACCTGTCAGTAACCAAGCAAAAGTTCCGGATGGTCACCCTGCAATCTATACTTCCCCTCTTGAGGGAGAATGACTGGATGTGCTCCATAGACCTCAAGGACGCATACTACCACATTCGGATGGACAGACGATCCAGGAGGTTTCTTCGCTTCCGGCTGGGAGCCAGTCATTATCAGTTCAGGGTCCTCCCCTTTGGTCTCACCTCAGCCCCCAGGGTGTTTACCAAGGTGCTAGCAGTGGTAGTGGCCCACCTGAGGCTCCAGGGATTACAGGTCTTTCCGTACCTGGACGACTGGCTCCTGACGGCTTCATCAAGGCATCTTCTGTGCTCAGCCAGGGATTACTTTCTTCAACTAGCACCGAGGCTGGGCATCACGATCAACTGGGAGAAATCTTTACTGCACCCCACACAAGTTATAGATTTCATAGGAGGAAGACTAAACACCAGATCAATGCGAGCCTTCCTCACCCCAGACCGTATTGCCAGCCTGAAGTGTCATGTGACAGCGATCCTGCAACCATCTCCAACTGCAGCTTCGGTCCTGAGGGCCCTAGGTTCTATGGCGGCAGCTATTCCGCTTCTCATTCATGCCCGTTTACGCATGCGGGTTCTTCAATGGACCCTTCAGGTTCAGTGGTCCCCTCTTTGTTCTTCTCTAAACACTCTGATTGCGGTCAGCAGAGCGTGCAGGGACTCCCTTCTTTGGTGGCTTCTTTCACCGGAGCCCTGGCAGGAGACCTTTCTGCTGCATTTCCCGAGCCACAGTGACCACAGACGCTTCTTGCCTCGGGTGGGGGGGGCATTCTGCGGGAAAGATTGTCCAAGGCACGTGGAATCCCACAGAGACGTCATTGCATATAAATGTCCTGGAAATGAGGGCGGTGCTCCTAGCGTTGCAAGCACTTCACCACGTTCTTCCTTCAGGGACTATTGCGATTCAGACAGACAACATGTCGGTAGTCTGGTATATCAACAAACAGGGAGGAACCAGGTCTTACCCCCTTTGTCGAGAGGCCATGAGAGTCTGGGAATGGGCAATTTCCACCAAACGCTTTCTGGTAGCAACGCACATTCCAGGAAAGTCCAACATCCTTGCAGACAAGCTCAGTTGCACCATCCTTTCTCCACACGAGTGGTCTCTCAATCCTCAAGTAGCGAAGAAGATTTTTGCCGTTTGGGGGCAACCCTGTTGCGATCTTTTTGCCTCTCCCTCAAACGCCAAATGCGACAATTTCTTCGCTCTGCTTCCCCACCAGGGAGTTCGAGATGCTCTGGTGCATGCTTGGCCTCCCGGTCTCCTTTATGCCTACCCTCCACTTCCTCTGATGCAGAGGCTTCTGCAGAAAGCCAACAGTTTGGGGAGCAGAATGATTCTCATTGCCCCGTTCTGGCCTCGACAACCTTGGTTCCCCTTCGTATGGTCTCACAAAATCAATCCACCCTGGATTCTGGATCCAATTCGGATCTCATCTCCCACCCTCTGGGAATGTCAGTTCCCAATCTGCGGACCCTGAAGTTGACAGCTTGGCTGCTCCAGTTCCATCCTTAATTAGGACTCCCGGTATCTCATCACCGGTCAAGGCCATTTTAGTGGCAGCTCATAAACCTTCCACCAGGCAGGTTTATCGGAGTAAATGGAAGAGATTCTCTATATGGGCAGTACAGAGAACTTTGGATCCTTTCTCGGCACCTATGTCAGCGGTGCTGGATTTTCTAACAGACCTCTTTCATCAAGGGGCTAGTTCTTCCACGATTAAGGTACAATTGGCAGCTATCTCGCATTATCACATTGGTCATGACACAGCTCCCTTATGACGTAAATTATGCAAAACATTTCTCAAAGGAGTTTTTGTTGAGGCCTCCAGTCAAGGAGGTTGTACCACCCTGGGACTTGTCTTTAGTTCTGCAAGCCCTTACTGCTCCTCCCTTGAGCCTGCAGCTTCTACTGATTTAAAGTACCTTTCCTGGAAGACTGCCTTCCTGGTAGCTATCACTTCAGCCAGAAGAGTGTCTGAGCTTCAGGCTCTATGCGTCAAGCTGCCTTACCTTTCTTTCTTCCCTGATAGGGTGTGCCTCAGGACCAATCCTTCTTTTCTTCCGAAGGTCTCTTCTGAATCCAATATTAACCAGTCAATCAATTTACCTGTGTTTTTTCCCAAGTACTCAAACAAAGGAGAATACAAATTGCATTCCTTGGATGTTCATAGACAATTACGTTTTTATATTAACAGAACAGCTGGTCACAGGAAATCAGATCAGCTGTTTGTCTCCTTTGCTAAATTTGCTCTGGGTAAAGCAGTATCTAAAGTCACACTATCTAAGTGGATTGCTAATTGTATTCTGCAGGCATATGACACTTCAGGTAGACCTGCTCCTCAGAGGGTTACGGCTCATTCTACTAGGGCAGTTTCCACGTCAGCCGCCTTTAAGTCCCGTGTATCATTGGATGATATCTGCGCGGCAGCTACTTGGGCCTCGCCTCATACTTTTATTTCTCATTACAAGGTGGATGTTGTTTCTAGAGGAAGAGCATCCTTTGGCTCAGCGGTGCTCCCAAACATCCTTCCATGACGGCCGCCCAAGATTCAGGTAGCTAGGGACTCTGTCCCACAGGTTGCAGATGAATGAAGTCTGCCTACTTCAGATTTAGAAGTTATGTACTCACCATAACGTTCCATCTGAGTAGGTGACTTCATTCGGATGCAACCATCCCCCCCTCCATCCCCCTGACCTTTATAGAGCGAGTATTTATGCTGTTTTAGTGTACTGTTGTCAGTATTTTGAGGCAAACTCAATCTGAGGTCAGTCAGGGCTTGGCAAGGGGTTATGGGTAAGAGGGAGGAGCTAGGAGCTCGGAGCCTAAGCTTTTGAATTGCCGGCTCGGATCCGAGGTCGGATCCGATACCCACAGGTTGCATCCGAATGAAGTCATCTACTCAGATGGAACGTTATGGTGAGTACATAACTTCTAATTATCTACATGCACACCCATACCTAATACCAGACTGCTTAACAGCAGGGAAGCCATACTCCTTAAAAGTGAAGCTGCAAGCTATCTTAAGAATTACTGGCTAATAACATGCATTCCAGCAACATATATGCTCTGCACAGGAATTGATGTAGGCAGTCTATAATAATTTTAAGCCAAAACTCAGCCATGACTGTAGAATAGTAAGATAATAAAAAGTATACACAGACAAACAATATTCCTTTTTAAACAAAACCATAGTAGAGGGCTCCCTTTTACACTCCAGGGACCATAATTGTGATCCTTGGAATATAAATTGAAGTACAAAGCACGTTAAATGTGTCCTAAGTCCAAAGTTTCAGCATCTGACTATTCCCCTTATTTTGGGGTACTATGATCTCAAAATTAGTATAGTAGATGGGGTGTGAGAGCATGGGGGGGGGGGTGAAATAATGCAAGAAGCTGTAAAGGTGTATTGAGTTTCAGAAGTTTTTTTTTTTTCTTTGTATGTGTCAGGGCTAACAGACTAATATATCACATAATACAGATCCAGAAATAGAGATCTATTAAAAGAGATGAAACCTCAGTATGGCATGACTAGGTTATTGAAAAGTATTCAAAAGCATTCTACATTGTTGATAACAGAATGCTTACAGATATGTCAAGTAAACCATACTTTGATAAATAATACTGTAATTAGTATGAAACGGCGGTTTAACAGCTGAACCATAAAAAGTGGCAAATTACTATCCCAGGTGTAAGAATCTATTGAGAGATATTCCAGGGTAATTCTTTATCATTACTGTTGTTTCCCATGCCTTCAATTACTTAAACTATATAGTTAATATATATTAGACTATGAATACAGTTTTTTTTTTAAGTAAACTTGTCAGATGGCATTTCACTTTCTTTTAGTGGGCAATCTAAAACTGCAACAAGTATTGTAATGTATATCCACAGTATAGTTTAAAACTTTTTCAGAGAATATCAGAATGACATTTTTACTAATGCACAAAAGTAAAATTTATAGCTGGAAAACCAAAATATCAAGAAAATATGTACCGGGGAAAGAGTTGTGATAAAAATAACACATATACAAAGCATATATAACTGAACTGATAGAGGTCAGCATTACATTGTAGACAAAAGAGAACCGAACTTTGTAATGTTTCAAATGATTGAAGCCAATACCAAAAATTGCATTGACTTGTGGGAGTAAAGTCCAAACTGTAACTCAGGTTGCCTCCCTTGTCCTAACTTACAGCTTTGATGTTACCACCTTGCCCTAAAAATGTTGAATCAGAAATAAAAAAAGAAGAAGAAGAAAGTTCACTAATGCCTAGTAACAGATGTATAAAAACATTGTATAGCAGTGCTATATACCTAGTAACAGATGTATAAAAACATTGTATAGCAGTGCTATATATCCCTCGTTCTGAAGGAAGCATTCGTCTCCTTAAAACTGACTTTACATATATGTGCAAGCATATTTATTACAGCATTTCATATTTATTAAAATCTTCAGATTAAAAATGTCAAAAGTTTATGCATTTATCAGAAAAAGCATTTTAGAAGGAAGTAGATATGGAAGTAACCAAAAGTGGATAAGAAACAGGAGGTACTGAAAACTGCTAGAAAACAAAAGACTGCAAAGACTGTGGCAAGCAATAAAATGGAATTACAAAATCCAGAACTGTCAAGGCAAATATGACTCCTAGAATAACTGCATAATGATCAAGATTTGATCTAAGAATGATTAACAGTAAGTGATCTTAAACCAAAACAAAATGTTGTAATGGCAGCTAAAGATAATAGACTTCTTATACAGCAGACTTTTTATTCATAAAATCCATCATAAATGTGGGGGGATACTGACAATCAACAAGTTTTGCAATACAAGACTAAAAACATTTCCACATCTTGTTGCAGGCTGTTAATATATTTCCAGTGAGATGTTAAACCTAGGCCCCATCTGTCTGAACTGGTGGTATTTCAGGTGGATGTGCAAGAGTCCATGACACCTTATCAAAAAGAATAGGAAACTTTTCCTTAGTCTGAATACTATCTCAGGTCGCCCCTGAAAGGATGCCATTGCCCTAGTCGGACTAACCTGGTTAACACAGGATAAATACAGAAAATAAACACACACTCCTTACACAATGATGTTAAAAAGTGATACTGTGAACAATGTATAAATCTGATGAAGAAAGCACTGCAGTTTACAGAGAGTCAAAACAACTCGATAGATAAATAATGAAAATGATGACATAGTAATCACATGGGATTTTCCACTACTGGATGTTAAGAAAGGGCAATAAAGAAAACCGTATAGTTTTAGTTGAAGAAAACAGAGCAAAAATGGCTACACCTAATCATACACTTATAAAACATGGAAAAAAGATGCTCTGGTTCCTGTAGTACTGGGAGAAACTATGCTAAAAAAATAGCCAAACATTTTTTTAATTTGCTTAGCAATACCAGTAACCCCATATGGTCTACAGAAGGAGGCAGTTCTTGGTGCATTGTACAAGTACAAACAACAAAGACTAAAGCAGCGATGATTTTAAGCAGCAACCCAACAAAGACTGAAGCAGTGATGATTTTAAGCAACAACCCTACAGTTGTGCCATATGTGATAAGGGTTTCATACAAAAAGATAAAATGGCAAAGCATCAGTCAGTTGAAGAAATTACATCGGACTAAATTATATAAATTATTGTGTGGCAGGATTGTTAGACTGCGGTGGTAGTGCTGCAGTAGCGTTGTCGCCTCACAGTAAGACATCCTGTTCGATTCTCAGGTACAGCGTCTTCTATGTGGAGACATGCGTGAATGGGCGTACCTTCGTTGAAGGTTGTGCGTCAGGGCCGGCAACTCGGCACATAAAAATCTACTGCCAATCATTAGCAGATCGGAGTTCCACTGTGGTGACCCCTAACCGGGAAAAGCCGAAAGACACAACATTATGTGGCAGGATTGTTACAGAAACCTGTTTCAGTAAAAGATTGATTAGTCAAGAGAGGACAACAGGTACATTTGTGACTACATGGTCTTGTCCTGCATACAGAAAGAGAGAGACAAAAAATACCAGCACATGCATTGCTTACTGAGCAGTGAGAGATCAGGAACTCTGACTAATTTTGCAGTACTAAAGAATTACTTTTTGGAATAATTAAATGTGCTTATAATTCTGATAAAAAATGTAGGCTACTCCATGTATATTGGTGGTACTGACAGGAGCACTCCTGGCATGCTGATGTCATGAACTTTACATTTTTGTGTCTTGGAGACTCCACTTTTGCCAAAACATTAAAATAATTAAACTTTTGGAAATCTGGTTATATTGTAAAGTTTTTTTTTTGTTAAACTGTATATGCAGAAAAGGAAGCTGAACTAGTTTTGAATGTAGGAATTGCAAAGATATTTAAGGTTGTAGACAGAGACATCTTGATTTCTTTTCTAAATTTCAGAAGAATCTAAGAATACTGAGCATGACTCTTAAAATAAAATGATTTATTAATCAATACAATGCGCAACCAGAAACATAAGTGAGGTATTTGAAATGGCACCCCCTAACTTAAACAATACTGATGTTTTATGGATGGTAAACAAAGGCAGCAAAAAAACAAAGCAATAGGTACTGATGCTCCACAAAAAGCAGTTTAGAAATTTGTCAGGAACAGTTACTAGAAAACCAAAACTGAGCCATGCGGGTAGAGGAAGAATAGGAAATATGCACACAGAAGTTAATCCATAGTGAAGGAAAGGAATTCATGGGAGACTGAAATGGATTTAATAGAACTAATATATCTGTAGTAATGTACATAATGGAATGCACAATGTGAGGGAAAAAAAAGACTAATCTTGAGATTTTAGTAATATGTACATGTGGTAGTCGGAACCATTTTGAAGTCCTCAGGTAACATTACAGAGGTTGACAAAATGTGGTGCTGTGTAGTTAAAGTAATAACAGATTGTGTACTACCAGAGAAAAATTGAGAAAAAATACAACATACAAATATAGAAACTGCATCAAGAAACAGCAATAATAATGATGGAGTGAACAGAAATGTCATTAATGAAGGAAGTTAGAAAAATAAATTAACTGATGAAAATTTAAGAAAAACAGTGTCAGTAAAACAAATCAAAATTTTTGGCATACCATTTCTTAAAGCAAGTTAAACATTATTGGCCTGTCTGAAAAATATAAGAACTTTACAGACTTTGGCATCAGTAAATGTGTAGATAGTTGCAAGCAAGCATTCTTTATGCTATATTTATGGCATTTCCATTTAAGACCGCAGATTATAGACACTGATCATAGTCTTTAATGGCAGTGTATAATGCCCCTCCATTATTTATGATTATGCACAGAAGAATATAGTACAAAGTGCTTTGGTGCCTATAGCATCCATGATTGCTGTGTAGCCCAACAGCTTCTGTTCTCTGCTATGTGGTCTAGGAGATAGCACAGAAGATTTAACACTAGAAGCTGTTATCAAGTTGCTTCATGTTGTCCAGGGTTTGATTCCCTCAGCCTCGATCTGTCTGTGGTTTGGCTCAGAGTCAGTCACTTAACCAGATGACACTTTGGGGGAATTGAGAAGTTGGGCTGAGCTTCTTAATGGTCTCATGGACCACATTCCTAGTTGAACCTATGCATAACAGGAAAAAAAAAACACATTCCTACTCGTATGCATAACAGGAAAAAACTGTGCACTGACGTACGCTTTGTGTCCCTCACTACATAATGCTATGCTCTGCTGTTATGCTTGTGAGGTATTCATAAACGCATTTCATTCATTATGCATGAAGGCAGCGGTAGGGCCATTATGACAATATGGTAATGAGTGGATATGGTGTTAGTTGAGCTCCTGTAGGGTGGAGCAGAGACATCACTGTGGGTGGTAGGGCAGTTCAGTTGTATCAAGTTTACCTGCACCACAGAGAACTACACTGACAGTAGGGATTTTCTAACTTGTGAATTAGTGTTTCCTTTTATTAATTTATTTGTTTCAGCGTTTTTGTTTGTTTTTACAGCACTGATATACTGCTGATCTTTGTGCACTGGGCAGCATATCATCAAGGAAGGAAGATTGCTGTGCTCACAAGCATAACACCATCTGCTGTAATGGGGTAGCCATCATATAACGAGTCCCACCAGTACCAGCCCACCCACAGATGCTGTTACCTTTGTGCATTGCATACAATCTGAAGAGGGTTGATTTGCAGGAGTGGTGTGCAAATAGAGTAGAATGTGTGCTTAATGGGGGAAGACTGTACTTGGTCTTTCCTTGTTATGTACAATTCTTAATGATGCACAAAGGATTTATGAATCCCAAAGTCTACATGCTCGACACATTGGTTTTAAGAAATTTACCTAAAGAATACAACTAAAGTGAATTTCTTGTAATCCATTTGAAGAACGCACAACAAGATGTTATTACAGGCACTCTAGTCATAACGTATTCTAGTAGATAAAACCTCCTCATAGTTTGTTTGCATTTCCAGGTGCTCCATTGTGTTGTAAAGGCATGTATGTATTGTACTGAGAAAGAGCACAGAAGGGGACCACCTATACAGTTTGGGTAAGGATTATTATCAAACCCTACATTCATGCACAGACATAATTTATACTGGAGCCTGGCTCATTTTTACAGATCCTAAGTGCTGCTAACACATTGAATAGAAAAGCTCAGTGTACTATATTACCCTTTTTTCTGTTTAAAGTAAACAATTGCACTTAAGTTTACTAAAAAATGGCATTCCTTTGAGTCATTTGATTCCAGATAGGTAAACGTCCTTTAACTGATCTGTACCCATCAGATGAAAACTCCATGTCAAGAGCCAGGTGCTGGGATGGTTTTCTGTCTCTTTGTAAATGTCTTAGTTGTGGCATTGATTCAAGTGTCTATACACAGGTGTTAGCATTATGGACTCCTGTGAAAGGTATAGTTCACTTTCATTACTGTGTAAGGGTTCATCAGTAGAGTCCATCCCTTATGCGTATGCTTGGACTTACTTCAGGGTCGTGAGTGTCATCAGTCACCGTTTCAGTACATCTTCTGTTAAAGATACACACGTCTGTTCCTGCAAAATGAAATGAGATGGGCCTGTTCAGCAGTCTTACACCTGTGATACACTTGTGCCTTATCTCAAAGGTTCGCCAAATCTGATTCCTGCAAGAATTTGCCTTTTACCATTTTTTTCTTATTATGTGAAAGTGTCTGTAGTTGTTTCTTTCTCACATCACCTAGAGTCTGGTTTGATTAAACTGAACCTTGTACCAGTATGTCATTTCAGGAATATCTCTACTTGGTTCCTGTGGAATCTAGTCTGTTTTTTAGGCAAGGATGGCTTCTGGCTGTGGGCTTGCCTCACAAATATTGTTTTTGAATGATGAAACAAATGGGAATGATGGAGCTCTTACAGCCCTTATTCAACAACTTTCTCAGAAAGTGGATTCCTTATCTTTGGAAGTGCAGGATTTTAGGAATAACCTTCCTAATAATCCTCTGTCTTCCCTGGAGTCTCATGTTTTGGCTAGCAGCAGTGGTTTACAAAACAACGGGTATTATTGTGGAGCAAGGACATGTTAATCAAACTCCACATACCAGGTTGTTAGAATCATTGGAGAGTATGGATTTGAGTAACTGGCTGCAATGTGGTATTACATTTTCTCAAAATACAGCCAGTAATAACAATAGAACATTTAAAGATAATCTGGACTTATTTCACTACCAGCTTCTCAAAATTCGTAAGTTACAAACTGAAAATGCATATCTGTGTAAGTGTATTAAATTCAAACAAGTGCCCAAAGGGCTTAGGCAGTGGAAATTTCCAACAGGACTTGTAAAAAAACTCTCTGTTGCATCAAGAATTGTTGTCACTGTTTGACCAGCATGGATGTGAGTATCTGGAAGTCCTGGTTAAATTCAACACCCGCACTATTGATGAATTAACTAAAGAAATTAAAGATCATGATGTGGCTATCACTCGTGATTTGTTGCTTGCACAAAACCAACTTGAATATCAACATGTGTTTAACAACATTGATAACATCATTCAGAACATTAAACTGCATAAAATCAATAAATGACAAGGCGATGCTGATGACTATGCAAATAGGAGGTCATACCATCAGCCACCAAACTCACAAGAATGGGGTCAACGTCGGAGAATGTATACAACCAATGAGGACGGTGAATCCTCGAATATTCATGAGGACGCCAATACTGGAAGTGACGTCCCTTTAGACCAAGGAGGCCTGAGACGCTTGGAGCGGATCAGGAAAAGGGAGCACAACAACCAGAATCAACAGAATGGCTGGGAACCTCAGTCATTTTGGAACCAGCGTGTATACCAGTAGAGGAATTTGTCGAACCAATGGAGGGGTTGGAATCGGAACCAACAGCGGAAGTGTTGAGCTTGAGAGCAACAGTGGGTGATGATGGTGGACCTCGTATACTCATTAACAATACAGATGACTTTAAGGTCTTTAATTATAGCTCTCTGGACTATTCTGTTGAGATCACAAATTTATTTGCAAGGGGACTTACTTTTGTTCCTGCTGTTTGTTCTAATCTTCCACAATTGATTTTAGATCTCAGGTTGTTTACCAGGAAAATGAACCTTGACATTGTATTCAACAACAGTAGTAGGGCTATTCAAAAATAATTGAGACCTTCCAGTGTGTGTAACCCGCCCATGCATTCCACCCTCCACTCCTTTGAGCAAATGTGTGAACTGGATTTCAGGCATTCATTTAAATCTCCAGTCGTATACCGTAAGAATTTAAAACCAGCTGAACTTGACATTTTGACTATGGTGCGACAACAAAAGGTTAGAATTGTTCAACCTGACAAAGGTGGGGGGGGGGTGTAATAATGGACATGGAAAACTATATCCAGTGTATGTATAACATTCTTTTTAGTACTACTTACTGCCAAATTTCAAGGAATGAGGTTAACATTGCCTATCACAGGATTAACACACAATTAAGTGACATGGTTATGGAAGGTCGCATCTCACTTGTTGAATTTAAATATTTAAAAATGAATGCCTCAGTTATTCCAACTATATTTGGGCTCCCTAAACTGCACAAACAAATTATAGATCCACCATTCCACCCCATTGTAGACGCCCATAATTCTATTACCTCCCGTATTGCTAAATTCATAGATACCAAACTTAAATTGTTATTAAGAACTGAGAAGCATCTCTGTGTCGACTCTTGGGACTTTCTTGCTAAATGTAATTAGGTACAGTTCAACAAACAGTTTTTCTTTTTTACTGTGGAAGTAAAAGATTTATTTACTGTAAGTTCGGCTTAGACTGGTTTGGTGAATTTTTATTTAGAAAAGGGATTGACCAAAATTCCATTAACACATATGTTGAAATGATGGAAATGGTCTTAAGGAATAATTATATTTATTTTGATGAGCAGTTTCTTTGTCAGCAGACCGGGGTTGCAGTGGGAGCAGCTTGTGGACCTCTTTATGTGAACATGGTTATGTGTGAGTGGGAGCGGAGATTTCTCTTTGAACACCCAGGGTTCCAAAATTGTATCCTATACTTGAGATACCTGGATGACCTGTTTTTTATTTGGAATGGGAACAGAGAAAGTATTGGCATTTTCTTAGACTATATTAATAATACAACCGATTTTCTACATTTCTTATAACATTGGTGAGGAGAGTATTAGCTATCGTGATGTCCAACTTGAGAAGGATGTGATAAAAGGGGTATTTGTTTCTACCATATATAAGAAGCCTACCTATTCTAATGCCTTCCTTTATTTTGATAGTAGTCACCCATTGTCCCAAAAGAAAGCGGTTGTTAAGGGACAATTTGTCAGGGCTGCTAGGATGGTGTCGGATTTTGATTTATTTTCATCTGAGTGTGCCCTTTTAGAGAGTATGTTTATTAAGAGGGCTACCCCATGGGCTTTGTGCAAGATATTAAAAGAGAAGTAATGGATAAGAGAAGATCTGGGTCTTATTCCCCTATTCTTGATGAAAATGGTCATGACTATAATTTAAGTACATGTAATTCAACTATTCTAGTAAATAGGGGGAGTACAGTTACTACTACTGATACCAGTTTCAAATTGTCCTTTATAACCAGATTCCCTGTGGACTTTAAATCAATCCAGGAGAGTCTAGTAAAAAATTGGAAGGTTTTGTTGGGAGATTAGATCTAGAATTAGTAACAAACCAGTTATAGTATGGAAAAAAGGTTTGAACATCAAAAACTTGGTAGAAAAAGTTGGTAAACAACATGATGATTTAAAACATAGGTACATGTGCCCATGTGGGAGATGCCATCACTGTAAATATATCAATGTGGGTGAACTTTATGCTATCAATGGGTTTAATTTTAGAGTGAAGGGGCATTACAATTGTAACAGTTCTGGAGTTGTATATGGGGCATTGTGCCAGGCCTGTCCTGCTTTTTATATTGGCAAGATGGAGCGGATGTTGAAGCAACGTATTTATGAGCACAATTACGGTATACGGGGGAAAAACTACCAATGCCCTATATAGACATATTCTGAAATTCCCTGAACACCACTTTAAGTTCATTATAATTGAACAAGTGCAAAAGAATACAAGAGGTGGTCCCTGGCAATTCTTCTTGGAGAACCATGAGCTGTATTGGATTTTGCACCTGGATGCAGTGGGGTTCCCAGGTTTAAATGAAATTGCATCTATAGGATGTGTATTAAAAATGAAGGCAGAACTGAGTACACATAACTATGTGTTAATGGATTTATACACATATTTACAATTTTAGTTTTGTGCTTTTTCACATTCATATTTATGCATTATTTTCATATATATATATATATATTTGTTTTTTCTGGGGAATCTACTAAGGGTTATATGTGTTTTAACTGTTTTTATACATTTTTATACATTGTTGCTTTAATTCATTAATTGGTGTTTGTCGTGATAATCATCATCATTCTCTTTCGGCTTTTCCCGTTAGGGGTCGCCACAGCGGATCATCTCTTTCCATTTCTTCCTATCCTCTGCATCTTGCTCTGTCACACCAACCGCCTGCATGTCCTCTCTCACCACGTCCATAAACCTTATCTTAGGCCTTCCTCTATTCCTCTTACCTGGCAGCTCCATCCTTAGCATCTTTTTCCCAATATACCCATCATCCCTCCTCAGCACATGTCCAAACCAACGCAATCTCGTCTCTCTTGCTTTGTCTCCAAACTGTCCAACATGAGCTGACCCTCTAATATACCGATTCCTAATCCTATCCATCCTAGTCACACCGATTGCAAATCTTAACATCTTTAACTCTGCCACATCCAGCTCTGACTCCTGCCTTTTTGTCAATGCCACTGTCTCCAACCCATATAACATAGTGATAATGCAAGTCATATATATGTGCCTATTTGAATGTTGGCTTTTATCTGATGAAGTTATGTATTTTATATAATGAAAGCGCTTATGTTTCTTTTATTTTGTGGTGCAATAAACTGTTGGTGAACTACAGCTCCAACCTTGCCTTGTGTGTGGTTATATCTCTATTTGGTACTGACCAGCAGTGCAGTTAGTATGATCCTGTGCTGAAACTGGAAAAACAAAACTAATCTTTCATTTACAGCACTTTATCTTACAATTTATTTGTGCCTGACCTGAAAGGCTAAATGCTTATTTATACTACTCAATGCTAGAAGTCTAAACCTAAAAATGCACTCTCTCGAGGCACTCCTAAAAATGGAGAACATCGATATCTGTGCAGTAACTGAGACCTGGTTCAAGGCTCCAGAGAGCACCCCTGCAATACCAGGCTACAACTCTTACCACACTTTTTGGCCACCAAACCAGGACCAAAACACTAAAGATGGAGGAGTGTCAATATTCACCAAGGATATTCACACCACCAGGCTAGTTGCCCAACACAATGCGTCTGAAATTCTTCAGGTGCAACTAACACTAGGTAAGACTGCAATCCAAATTGTAGCTTGCTACAAATCCCCCACCATACCCTAAGATTCTCACTACACATTTCTAAACATACTGGAAAATATTAAGATAGAACCAAACACCCTAATACTGGGTGATTTTAACTACCCTGCCATTAACTGGCAAAACTACTCCTGTACCAACACATTTGCCCAAACGGTTCTTGGAATTAATAAATTCCAACGCCCTGGATCAACTAATCCATAGTCCCACCAGGGGGTCCAATATCCTAGACCTGGTCATTACCAACATGGGAAATCAATGCTCCACACCTATGGTCAACCCCCTCGTTAGTCAGGTCTGACCATAAGCTAATCACCTTTAACATCCACATCCCACCCCCACTCCCAGTAAGGAAATCTCTATAAAAAAAACTTCTCCAAAGCCAACTTCATGCTACTCAAGTTAGAAGTGACAAACTTCATGACACCCATGCAGACAGGAAATGAAAGTTCAACTGCTGAATCCTTCACTAAGGCACTGTATGAGCACATCCACTCATGCATGAATCGTGCCATCCCAAATAGAACCAAGATGCTCTCATCCAAAAAAAGGAAGCCAATCTAGTGGTCCCCTGCCATAAACAAACTTTACAACAAAAGGAAGAAACTGTTGCAGAAAAGAAGAAAATCCCAGGATGCAAAAAACTCTCTTACAAGCCTCAGTAGGAGACTGAGATCCCTCATAAAATCCTCCAAAGCTAGTTACGAAAATAAAATTGCCAAAGATTCCAAAGACAACCACAAGGCATTCTATAACTATGTCAAGAATCTAAATGGCAATGCTCAGATCTGCTCTGAGCTAAAACAGAATGGCATTAAATATACTGATCCCAAGGATATTGCCAATATCCTGGCAGATCGATTCAGTGCCAACTTCACCCCCTAAATGGTCCATCTCAAATTCTGGTAATAATGGCCACACAGGTAAAAAATGCACTTTCCAAAGCTAAGAATACAGCATCCATGGGACCAGATGACATCCTGGGTTGTGTACTACATGAACTACGATACGAACTGGCACCTCACCTAAGTGTCATGTTTGTAGAAAAATAAGAAGGTGCACCATGAGCCAAAAGGCGTAGATAAAACACAGGTTTGTTTGATACACAACACAAGACAGACTGCAGGCTTTTTTTCGCCATGTTTTAGCTTCATCATCAGACATCAAAGCAGCCTAAAACCATCTGTTTAAATAAGTATGACTCACAGGTCATGTGCTTAAACTAGCAAATCAGAATAAAAACAATAGTAACATGAACTGTTAAAGAACAATCATCATAAATATCTCCTCCCAACGCGTCTCGTAAGGGTTCTGTTGTCATGCCAACAAAAAAATTAGGCATTGCTGGCATCTGGCTATATACACAGAGATTTAAATTCTATCATCTACCATTAGAAGTCTCCAGTTGTTGTTTAAGATGTTCAGTATGTGTTTGTTCTTATTGGTATAGTTTGGCTTAACTATGTTATTTGTGGACATGTCTGGGGTGCATACTCTGACGATGTAATAAAATTATTTCTCCAGCAAGATTTCCTGAAGATCTCTGTCTGTTCCTTCTTATGAGAGATACTACCACAAACCAAAAAGGGGGCAGGGCGATCCTCCATGTGCTAACGCCAACTTTACACTGGCT
This sequence comes from Protopterus annectens, assembly GCF_019279795.1. NCBI lineage: Eukaryota > Metazoa > Chordata > Ceratodontiformes > Protopteridae > Protopterus > Protopterus annectens. The sequence continues at coordinate 1,827,726,985 of NC_056732.1, read as the reverse complement.
TTACAACAATGTTTATATATTATATCTTCATTTTTGATTTTTGAGAGGAAAGGAACATCTTAAATATTTCCGTTTTGTTGTGGATTTTTTTGTTATGGGGTGGCACCTTGGAGCAGCTCTGCGTTATTCATCAATTGTCATGTTTAATCATAGCCTCACCTCAGGTTTCATGTCCACTGAGTGGTGCACAGCTACAGTTATCCCACTCCACAAAGTGGGATCCACCTTGGATCCCAGAAACTACCATCCCATCAGTCTGACAAGCCTTATCTGCAAGGCCATGGAGCGTATTATCATGGAACTTATAAACAAAGACATTGGCAACCTTCAAACACTGGACCCCACCCAGTTTGGGTTCGTGAAGGGCTGATCTTGTCTCCTGAACCTGATTGACTTCTTCATATCAGTCTTCAGAACCATGGACAAGGATAAGGTGGTCCACACAGCCTATCTAGACCTTGCCAAGGCCTTTGACACCATCCCCCACTCTGGACTCATAGATAAACTTACTAAGCTGGGCATTAATCCCTACATCACCCAATGGGTTGCTAACTGGCTTACTGATAGAACCCACACTGTAAAAGTAGCCGACTCCAAATCCAGCTCCAGACAAGTGACAAGTGGAGTACCTCAGGGTTCAATCCTGGGACCTCTCTTGTTTGGCATCTACTTCTCTGAAGTACAGGCCAACACTAAGGGACTCTGGCTAACAAAATTCACAGATGACTGAAAACTGGGAGCCATTATTGAATCCCCAAATGATGTGGATACTCTACAAAAGGGCCTTACAGAAACAGATGCTTGGTGCCAGAGCCATGGGCTCAAGTTCAATGCCAAGAAATGTATAGTTATCCCCTTTGGAAAAAAACATTTATCCGTGAATTACCATATAGGTGGAAGTACACTAAACACCGAAAGTGTGATAAGAGACTTAGGGATACAGGTGGACAGTGGTCTCACCTTCGATAACCACATCGCCACAACAGTCAGAAAATCCTTCTATGTGGCACACCTCATCACTAAGGGCTTTTCATCCAGAAAAAAGGAGGTCATTGTCCCACTGTACTCATCCCTCATTGGACCCATTATAGAATACAATGCCCCATTTGGTATGTACCTCTCAAGACATCTGCAACAACTGGAAAGGCCGCAGAAATACCTCACTAAAAGAATCACAGGCCTAAAGCAGATGCCCTATGCTGACTGCCTTAAAAAACTCCAGCTATATTCTGTCGCATATTGTCTACTCAGAGCCGATCTCTGCTTAACATACAAGGCCATGTCAAACCCAGAGCTGTTGGACATGTTACACTTAAAGAAATCCCAATCCCTCATTGCCACATGCTCCATACTCCTTGAAGGCTTTGGCCGAGACGTCAGAGAATTGAAGCTTTTTAATAAATCTTTTGGTGGATATTGTGGTTGTTGCTTTTCTACATCTTGTTCTAGTGCGTTGGTGTTTTTCCACACGCTCCAGGGATCTAAACCTTGTCATCACAATAAACAAAACATGCTGGAGGGATAAGTTCCTGACCTAGAGACTCCCCAGACTCTAGAATAGATTGCCCATACATGTCAAGCAGAGTGCCTCTCTGGCCCTCTTCAAAAGAAACCTTGGCGATTGGATGGGAGAAAGGAAATTCACCCCAGGGATCACGTCAGTTGCCCTGCTAGACAGGGGTCCAGGGAAGTAAATAGTGTGGGAAGAAATAGCCAGGGAATTGTTATGGCTAGGCTTGTATAGGCCCTAGGGCTGATGGTTCATGCCTATGAACCATCAGGCAGAGGGTACTGAGATCCACCAGCAGAATGTATTATTCCATTCTATTTAACAAAGTGATGAAATTCTTTTGACATGAAGTAAGTATCTTTATACATGACTGTGTAATCTATGAACAACTCTTATGCAAGACTTGGAGAGATGTGGAAAGTCCTGAACTGTGAGTAGTGAGCTTTAAGCAAAAAGCTTTTAATCTGATGTTGTTAATCTTCATTCACTCCTTACTGATAGGTTATCGGTCCCATCCTTGGAACCGAGCCAGCCATATATCAAGCTCGCGCCAGCCAAAAACTCACGAGCCAAGGTCCTACCCAGAATGCTCTGCTCCCTGTTAGCTCAGATCTCGTTTGCTGCATTGCTGTACAGCCGTGTCAAGCCACTCTCTCTCTCTCAACTAAGTGAATAGTTTTTGAAAGTTTATATATTAGTTTTTCAGTCACTTACTTTTATTATCTTCATTACCATCATTGGTAATCCTTCTTTCTTTCTCTATCTTCTTACCCTTCTGGGTAGCCTTTCTTATTCTTGGTACTGTCGTTCTTCTCCACATCATTATGTCAGACAAGAAAAGTAGTATTGGTTTTAAATAGTGTAAGGATTGCAGGCATAAGTTACTGCTTTCTGATGGCCATGTTTGAATGTCTCCCACCTTACTGTGGATCTCCTGTGTGGAATTTGTAGAAATTTTTCAACCAGGACTATTAACGAGAGAAAGAACAAGTTAATCCTGAAAGGTCTCCTCAAATCTCCTTTCTGTGACGCTATCTCTGGGTCAGAGGGCTCACCCCCTCTTGCTAAACCCCGTAAGAGGTGTTCTTCCTCATCGAGGTCGCTCACTTCATCTCCCTCTGGAGATCACAGAAGTCGACTCGTAAGAAAGTGAAAATTGCTACTCCGGCACTGCCACCTGTGACCCTTTCGGATCCAGACACGGCACCGCCCCAGTTGATTCTTGCTCCAGCCATGTCCTCCTTATCGACACCGGTACCAGAGTTCCCGGTGCAGACACTTACAGCTCCAACAGTTCTGTCACAGCTCTTACCAGCACCGTACCTGCAGGTACAGTTTACTTTGGTACCATTGGTGCAATCCCCTTCGGCCCCAAGTCTGACGATACTGTCCTCCATGGTGCAGTCCTTTTCGGCACCGTCATTGTTACTGGTGCAAACACCTTCCTTGATGGCACTGTACCCATCAGTGCAGACACTTGCCTTACGGGGCAGACACCTTTGACTTCTATGGCGTTGCCTTCGTCAGTGCAGACTACTTTGACACCATTTTTCTCTGTGCAGACATCTTTGGTTCTGGGCTCTACACCACTCAAATTAGCAAGGACCAAGTACTCTCCTTCTTTGGATCCATTCGTTGGTAGCCAATGTAGTCCTTTTCTAGAAAGGCCAGAATTGCCTTCAGGTTTCTCTATGAGGTCGACCAGGAGCCTCTCTGAACAAGATGTGTTGCGGCTTGTTGATCAGTTGCTTGTGGCCATGGGTCTCTCTAAACCTACGATGTTATGTAGTCCTATCTCACCTACAGTCTTACCCGTGGGTTCGGAGCCAAATATCGGCTCTGACTCGGCCAAACTTTTCTAGCTCAAAGTCTTCTATTGGCTGGGCTAAGCAAGGTATCCCATGGTCTGCTCCATATTCCCAGATCTCATTTGCCGCTCATGTAGCTCGGATGTCGTCTTGCTCTTGGCTGTGGCTAAGTACCTTTTTCTTGTTTTGAGAAAAAATTGTTCATAAACAAAAATCTATTTTCATAGCTATTGTCTGTAGTGTTGTTTAGGTTTTTCATAGTGTGCTTGTTTTGTGGTATCCCGCTAACTGTTCCCTCGGGCTAGGCCCATTTCATTTAGAGGCTTTTGCCTTTGCCCTGTCTGTTCACTAAACCATTTAAGTTACAGGTTTGGTTCTGTTCCTTTACCTTGTGGTCATTAACCGTTTTAGTTAGAGACTTTTGACATAGTTTCTCTCAGTGTGTGTCTCTAGTCTGTGTGTACTGTTACAATTTATAACTGGTTCCCGCATTTTTTGTGGTGTTGAGCGTCTGTGAGTTTCTTGTCAGACCGTTTCTTAGGTTGCATTGTTGGTGTTTGTTGTGAAAAATGTCCAAAGATTCCAAGGAGCACAAACCTTCGGGTTTCAAAAAGTGCTCTAATTGAGGGTACAAAATGTCCATCACCAATGGGCATTCTATTTGTGTCTGTTGCCTGGGAGCCATTCATCTGCAAAAGTCCTGCAGTTTTTGCCATGCGTTCAGTCCCAGAGTGCTCCAAGAGAGACAGAATAAGCTGATCTTAAAGGGACTCTTGAAACCCTCTTTCGAAGAGGCCTTGGTTTCTTCTCCCAGTGCTAAGTCTAAGTCATCCAAGTCTAAAAAGAGATCTCCAGCTCCGTCAGCTTCATCGGAGCCTCTGGAGAAAGTCACAAAAATTGCATCAACCTCCTTGGCTCCACTGTCCTCAGGGCCGCAGGAGGTGTCGGTGTTGATGGAACCGGCATTGGCTCCAATTATATTGGAACCTCTTCGGAGTCGATCGCCTAGTCTCAGACCAGTTTCTCCTGAGAGGAGATCTAGATCTCCCTCCCTGTCCTCCAAATCCTCCAGGACCCTTTCAGATGTGGATGTTGATAGGGTGGTCCAGAGGCTCCTCCAGTCACCGGTTTTGGCAAAATTGTTTTTGGCTCCGACCCAGTCAGCTCCGGAGCCCGTCCTGACCCCTTCTTCGATCATTCTTCCTCTGAGCGCATCTCTGTCTCTGGAGCCAGAGTGTTCCGTGCCGTGTGATGTTCCTAGGCCGGTTTCGATGGCCCCTCCGGCTCCATCGGTACCGACATCGGCTCTGACCCCTTTGGCTCTGTCCTCGGGGTTCGGGACTCGTAATTCTTCAGTCGGGCCTGAGGGGGACATCTCGGGACATATTTCGGTTCCGAGTCTCTCTCTCAGTGCCTCGGCACAGGGAACTCTGACTCCTGTCATGGTCTCGGAGGCTGGTCGGTCCTTGGACTCAGGGGGGGAGGGCCTGCCTTCGAGGCCATGCAGACTGCGCTGGCCAGATCATCAGCTACACAGGTGGGTCGGTCACTGAATCCCCCACCACTCTGGTGAGAGCCTCTGATAACCACCTATCCATGGACAGCGGAGCACCAAGGCCTAGTGGTACCCCCATGAGTGGTCCCCAACTTTGAGGGCCCTTCAGAGTTTGTGCCTGAAGAGCCCCCTAGAAAGAAAACGTGCAAGAGGAAGCGCATAGACTCTCAGGATGAGTCCCTCACCTCTGATACTGACCTCGAGGAATTGGAGGGGTCCCCCAAGGCATCCTCTGATGATGTTTCCTTCTCCGACATCCTGGAGATACTGAAACAAAGAGATGACTGGCCGTCAAAAGCCCCTTCTGAGGAGGAGTCGGCCTTTCTTAAGGCCTTTAGTGCTCAGCCCTCCGCCTCCTGGGTGTCCCCACCCTTCGACGAGCTCCTTGATTTGATCTGTCGAAGGGTGTGGGAAAACCCTGATTCTGAGGAGCCCGTACCCAGGTGCCCCAACAAGTTTCTTTCTGCTCCCCAGGGCAAGGAGTTTCTGTCAAAAGGAGTCTCTGTAGATGCCATGGTGGTGGTGGCAACTCAAAAGGAAGTAGCAGAGACCTCTTCCTCCGTCCATCCTCCTAACAAGGAGTCTAGGACCATGGACCGGTATGGGAAGCATACCCTCTCATCAGTAACCTTTACCTTATGGTTGCTGAACTATCTGTCTCATTTCACTCAGCTCCAGGGAGATCTCCTCAAGGAGTTAGGAGATACTCTTGTGGGTAACATCCCTGAGGCGGTGACCCAGACGGTTAACACCCAGGTGTCTACCCTCAATGCCATTGTCAACTCCTCCATGTGGCTCATTTCGTATGCAGCCGAGGAGCGAGTAGGGCATCAAGCTCAGGAGTTGCCCTTAGAAGGCAAGCCTGGCTGCGCCTTTGTCACTTTGTGGAGGCCTTCAAGTCTTCCTTCACTGACACCCCCTTTGATGGTTCTTCTTTGTTCGGAACCAAAGTGAAAGACACCTTAACCAGGTGCGAGCAAGAGGGAAAGACCCTGTCTGCCGTAGGGGGTCCATTATTTCCTTCCTTCTAGGCCTTACTCCAAGGCCCAGCTGGGTGGGAAGATGTGATTCAAGAAATCACAGAGGTTTTTTCCTGCCGCACAAGGTGAGTCCCCCTCCAGAGGCAGAGGAGGGGGAGATTATTCAGTTTGAGGGGGCCCCTACAATGCAGGAGACCACGATTCCTTTTGCGGCTCTCCCTACTCTCATTCCTGTGGAAGTGCCCAGCTGTGCTTATCCGGAGCCAGTCGGGGGTCGAATTTCATTATATCCCGGAAGCCTGGAAAAACATCACCTAGGACCAATGGGTATTACGAATAATTTCCAGAGGTTATCTCATTCCGTTTACATCAGACCCCCCCTTCAATCAGAAAAATCCCAGACGTTCCACCCAGTCAAAGGATTCAAGCAGCCTCAGAGGTTTCAAAGCTGCTAGGAAAAGGAGCCATCCAGCATATCTCTCAGACCAAATCGGATTGGGGACTTACTCAAGATTCTTTTTGGTGCCGAAAAGAACAGGGGACCTGAGACCCATATTAGATCTCAGCCAACTGAACAACTATGTAAAGAAGTCCAAGTTCCATACGGTCACACTACAATCGATTCTCTCATTGTTGGGAGAGGAGGTATGGATGTGCTCCATCGACCTCAAGAAACTTACTACCATGTGAAAATGGACAGGGCATCCAGGAGTCACCTATGCTTCCAGCTGGGATCCAGTCATTTCCAGTTTCGAGCCTTGCCCTTTGGTCTCACCACAGCCCCCAGGGTGTTCACCAAGTGTATGGCGATGTGACTGCTTACTTGAGATGTCAAGGATTCCAAGTGTTTCCGTATCTGGATGACTAGCTCCTTACCACCCCCACCAGGCATCAACTAGTCCAAACCAGGGACGCTACCATTACTCTATGTCAACAGTTGGGCATAACACTAAATTGGGAAAAATCTGCTTTGTTGCCCTCGCAGCGTGTCAACTTTATAGGCGCAGAATTAGACACCATTCAAATGCGAGCATTTTTACCGCAGGAGAGGATCAGAGTCTTACAACAACAGATACACATCCTGATGCCCCTGAGGAAAGCGAAGGCAAGATGGGTTCTCCAACTCCTGGGGACCATGGCAGCAACAATTATGTTGGTCCCTCTAGCGAGATTGCACATGAGACTTCTCCAATGGCTCCTCTTTGTTCAATGGTCTCTCCAAAAATTTCCACTTTCTCACCCCATTTTGCTCACAGACAGATGCAAACAGGACCTCAGTTGGTGGCTTTGCACCAACAATTTGGACGGGGAAGGCCCTTCATTCCACCCATCCCGATTGCCACAGTGACCATGGAAGCCTCCCAGATGGGGTGGGGGAGCATTATTTTGACAGGACAGTCCAAGGCACATGGCAAGATCATGAGATACATCTGCATATCAACGTCCTAGAGATGAGAGCAGTGCTACTTGCATTGCAGGCACTTCAGAGCTTTCTACCTCTAGGGACGATTGCAATACACTTGGACAACATGTCAGTAGTGTGGTATCTAAACAAGCAAGGGGGAACCAGGTCTTACCCCCTGTGCAGAGAGGCCATGCAAATGTGGCAGTGGGCAGTAACTTCACAACAGTTTCTGGTGGTAACGCACATTCCGGGAAAGTCTGTGATTGTGGACAGGCTAAGCAGAGCTATTCTGATGCCTTATGAGTGGTCCCTGAATCGTCTAGTTGCAGAGCGAATTTTCAGCAGATGGGGTCGGCCTTGCTGCGACCTTTTTGCCAGTCCCCTCAATGCCAAATGCAGCAGCTACTTCATGCTGATCCCCCCACAGGGGGAGTCACCCAGGGATGCTTTAGTTCATGATTGCCCCTCTGGTCTGCTTTATGCTTTCCCTCCGTTTCCCTTGCTGTCAAAGGTGATTCAGAAAGTGCAATCCTTGGGAAGCAAAATGATTCTGATTGCTCCACACTGGCCTCGTCAAGTCTGGTTCCCCTTTCTTCAACCATACATTGTGGACACTCCTTGGATTCTGGACCCTCAATCAGATTTACTGACACACATGTCAGAACAGTTCCACCCCACTCTGATGACCCTCCGGTTGACAGCCTGGCTACTCCACTTCCATCGTTAGTTAGGCTTCATAAATTTTCACCGGACGTGGTTCACATTTTATCTTCCTCTCATAAGCCATCTACTAGGAAGATTTATTCTAGAAAATGGAAGAGGTTTTCTATTTGGGCGCATACCCAAGGAATTGATCCTTACACAGCTCCAATCACTTCAGTCTTGGAGGTTTTGTCCATGCTTTTCCATTAGGGTTCCGCATCAGCTACCATCAAAGTTCAATTGGCAGCAATCTCTAATTTTCATGTTGCTAATGAGCCTAGTCTCATGACTCATAGACTCTGCAAGGCTTTCCTGAAGGGTACTCTGGTACTCCGTCCCCCGGTCTCCAAACCTATCATGCCCTGGGATCTCAATTTTGTTCTACAAGCCCTTACTTCACCACCTTTCGAGCCTGCAGCTACCTGTGAATTGAAATTTTTGATCTGGAAAACAGCCTTCTTAACAGCAATCACTTCAGCAAGGCAAGTTTCAGAGATTCAAGCCCTCTCTATCAAACCTCCATTCTTAATCTTCCATAAGGACAGGGTTTCTCTTAGACCAAACCCTTCTTTCCTTCCTAAAGTGGCTTCCGTGTCTAATCTTAATCAATCCATTGAGTTGCCTGTATTCTTTCCTCATTTTTCAAACAAGGCAGAATTTAAATTTCATCAGTTGGATGTACACAGACAGTTATGTTTTTATCTGCACCGAACAAAAGATATCCGGAAGTCTGGTCAACTATTTGTCTCCTTTTCAGAAAACAAAATTGGGTCCCCGGTCTCCAAGATCACCCTATCCAGATGGATATCTAGTTGCATCTCTTTCGCCTACCACGCAGCAGGAAAAGATCTGCCATTTCCAGTCAAGGCTCACTCTACTCGGGCTGTTTCTACATCTACAGCCTATCAAGCCAGATTGTCAATGGATGATATATGTGCTGCAGCTACTTGGGCTTCTCCTCACACATTTGTTTCTCATTACAAATTGGACGTGGTTTCTAGGGGCAGGTCATCCTTTGGCTCCACAGTACTCAGGAGTATTTTCCTATAAGCCACCCAGGATGTAGGTGCTAGGGACGCTGTCCCATGGGTAAGAATGTAGGCGAGATAGGACTACATAACATCAAGAAGTTATGTACTTACCATAATGTTCGCTGTATGTAGTCCATCTCGCCTCACATTCTTACTTACCCTCCCACCTTCCCCCTTCCTGGAGGATCTGGAGGTTAGGTTTCTATCGACAGACTTCCCTTTACATTAGCTTATTCTTTTTATCTGGATGTGGTGTATGCATGGGGTATGAATGAGTATTGCAGCAAACTAGATCTGGGGATATGAAGCAGTGCACCATGGGATACCTCCTTAGCCCAGCCAATAGAAGACTTTGAGCTAGAAAAGTTTGCCCGAGTTGGAGCCGATATTCGACACCGAACCCGATATTCGGCTCTGAACCCACGGGTAATAATGTTAGGCGAGATGGACTACATACATCGAACCTTATGGTGAGTACATAACTTCTTGTTCCCTCCTTCAGGTGAATGTATTTCTCCTCAAACTCCATTGTATACTCCTCCTTCGACTTCCACCCAAGTATTGAAGCCCATTCCTCCGACAGCAGCTTCCCTCCCTCAAACCCCAATAGTGGATCTCACTTTGGAGCCAGAGTCATCCTTGTGGCCCTTGGTGCACTGTGCTCGTCTCAGACTAGTGGCTGTACCATGGAGGAGGGCATTCTTGGTTCCACTCTGATTTTTTCTACGGCACCCTCCAGGAATTCTTCCCTCTCTCATGCTTCACAGTCCTCTTGAGACCCCTGGTCTGGGGGTCAGCTCATTGAAGCAGGTTGTGACCCTGGTTCCAAGGTTGTTGTGCTCAGTTCTGGGCTCCCATCTCTTTTTGGGTAGGCCGGCCTTCCAGGCCATGAAGAGGGCTCTTGCCTCCACTGGAAAACCCCACATGTTGGAGTCCTCTCCCCCCTCTGTGCCGCATCTCTCACAAGCCACAACCGGTGGACACCGGGCACAAGGGCCTCAGGTTTCTTCCCCTCAGGAAATCCCCTCTATGCAGTTTTCCCCAGAACCTCCCATAAAGGAAGTACCTCACAAGGCTTTGTGCAAGAGGAAGCACATGGACTCCACTGAGGAGTCTTTGACCGAAAATACGGATTTTGATGACAATGAAGGGTCCCCATGGTCACCCTCTGATGAGGTGTCCTTTGGTGACATCCTCGAGATCCTTAGAGGGGCAACTGTAAATCCTCTAATCCTTTCTCAGAGGAATCCATATTCCTACAGGCCTTTCGTGCCTGGCCCCCCTACCTCCTGGGTTACCCCGCCGGCTGATGAGCTTGTACAGCTCATCATCCAGCACGCATGGAAGGCTCCTGACACCCTGAAAGCAATACCACAGAGGCCTGACAAAATCTTATCTCCCCCAGCTGAGCATCCCCATTGGTCAAGAGGTCTTCCAGTAGATGCCATGGTGGTGGTGGCTGCAACCAAGGAAGACTTGGCAGAAAAGAGCCAAACTGTCCATCCACCCAACAAGAAGTTCCGGGCAATAGACAGACTGGGAAGCATGTGTTTGCTTCATTGACCTTCGCAGTAAGGTAATTGAACTATTTGGCACACTTTACGGGGCTCCAGAGGGATCTTATCAACCAACTCTCTGAAACCTTGGCAGGAGCTGTTTCTGATGAGGTCTGTGACAATGTAGCTTCTCAGATAGCCACCCTAGAATCCATATCCAATTCTTCCATGTGTCTTATTTCACACGCAATGGAAGAAGCGGCTAGAGCAGCAGGCGCAGGTATAGTCACCAGACAACATGCCTGGATGTGTCTTTGTGACTTTGCCGATTCCTTTAAGACTTCGTTTATGAATTCCCCCATCGCGGCCACTTCTTTGTTTGGCCCTAAAGTTAAAGATATGCTTGCAAGGTGTGAACAAGACGGCAAAACCCTATCTGCCATTGTGTCAGACACTCCACTCCTCAATGATTCTACTCCAGAAATCAGAGGAGAGAGAAGATGTGGCACAGAAAATCATAGGTCTCTTTCTGTGATGCATGTGCCGAGTTCTCCCCTAGAGATAGAAGGGAAAACTTCAATGGAAGATGCCCCTTTCAGGGCAGAAGAGGTCCACAAAACCGGGGTTCCAAAGATTCTTTCTCTGGCCAACCCTATCAGTGCTCCTGAAGCGTTGCATGACTGCTCACCTCTGGAAGTGGTCGGGGGTTGATTTTCCTTGTACCCCACTGCCTGGCGAAACATAACCACCAACTCTTGGGTACAACGGATAATATCCAAAGGCTATCACATCTCCTTCCATCTTTGTCCAACCTCATCCAGGGAATTACCTGACGTTCCACCCAGTCAAAGGGAAGCAGCAACACACGAAATTCAAAAACGTCTACAAAAGAGAGTCATCCAAATGGTACCCCCAGACCAGATAGGATCTGTTTTTTTACTCAAGGTTCTTTTTAGTGCCAAAAAAGACAGGGGACTGGAGACCAATTCTGGTTCTTAGCACACTGAACAAATTTGTAAAAACAGAAAAATTTCAGATGGTCACGGTTCAGTCTATCCTTCCTCTTCTGGAAGAAGATGATTGGATGTGCTCTGTAGATCTTCAAGATGTGCATTACCACATAAAAATGGACAATTGTTCAAGAAGATACCTCCACTTTCACTTAGGAGCCAGTCACTACCAATTTTGAGCACTGCCCTTCGGTCTCTCTAGAGCCCCTAGAGTGTTCACCAAATGCATGGCAGTGGTTATTGCTCACCTGTGACTTCAAGGATTCCAGGCATTTCCATATCTAGATGACTTGCTCCTCACTGCCCTCTACTGGAAGAAGTACTACGCTACACTCTCCTCAAAGCACAATGCCTGGAAATCACTATAAACTGGGAGAGGTCCAACATGACCCCAGCACAGTCTTTAGAATTCATTGGGGTACTGTTGGACACAAGAAATTGCACAACATCTCTCCTGGACCACAGACTTCAAAGAATAAGGCAACAGGTTCAGCCGCTGCTCTATCACCACAAATCTTCTGCTTGGTCCATACTGCAACTCTTGGGGTCAATGGCAGCCTCAATCACCATTGTTCCTCTAGCCAAATTCCACATGAGACTCTTTCAGTGGTTACTTCTCACTCAGTGGTACCCTCTACAACATCCTTTGTCCTTTCAGATAAGTGTAAATCAGAGATGCAAGCAAGATTTACCGTAGTGGATGTCTTGAAATCCCCAACAATGGTCTCACCCCTTCAGCCCCCATCAACCAAAAGCCATGGTGACCACGAATGCCTCCCTGATGGGGTGGGGGGGGGGGCTACATCAGGGGAAACTTGGTCCAAGGCACCTTGTCGGAGACAGAGGCCCTTTTGCATACCAATGTCCTGGAACTGAGGGCAGTGCTACTAGCATTGCAAGCATTCCATTCTATCCTTCTGTCAGGGACTATTGCAATCCAATCAAACAACATGTCAGTGGTCTGGTACATCCCCAAGCAATGGGGCACCAGATCTTATCCGTTATGCCGAGAGGCCTTAGGAATATGGCAATAGGCGATAGCTTCCAACCGCTTTCTAGTTGCAACGCACATTCCCAGGAGCTCCAATGTGATAGCGGACAAGTTGAGCAGGTGCATCCTACAACCTCACTAGTGGTCCCTCAACCCTGTGATAGCGGGAAAATATTTCAACCACTGGGGCCAGCCTTGCTGTGACCTATTTGCCTCCCCAACCAACTACAAGTGCAGCAACTATTTTGCCCTGATCTCCCCTCAGGGACAGTCACCAAGAGATGCTCTAGTCCAGTCTTGGCCCTTGGGTCTACTTTATGCTTATCCTCCTCTCCCCCTCATCTCCCAATTTCTGAAGAAAGCACAGCAGTTGAAAAGCAAGGTGATCCTCATTGCTCCATATTGGCCTCAACAAGTCTGGTTCCCCTTCCTCTGGCCTCACCTGCTGGATCGATTGTGGATCCTCAATCCATCCCCACATTGATCTCCCATCCACAGGGTCTGACTTGCGCCAATCTAACAAACCTGAAACTGACAGCTTGGTTTCTCCACTTCCAATGATTGCCAGGCAGGAAAACATTTCATCCCCAGTGCGCAATATTCTTATTGCATCTCATAAATCGTCCACCAGACTAATCTATCTCAGTAAATGGAAAAGGTTTTCTCTATGGGCAGCGAATAAACAATTAGACCCCTTGTCAGCCCCAGTTTTGGTGGTTTTGGATTACTTATCACATCTTTTCCACTCTGGGGTGTCTGCCTCTACTATTTGTGTGCATTTAGCTACCATTTCAAATTTCCACATTGGTTTTCAGGATTCTTCGCTCATGTCACATAAACTCTGTAAAACTTTCTTGAAGGGGGTTCTTCACCTAAAACCTCCCTTTAGAGAACCAGTACAACCTTGGGATTTGGGCTTGGTGCTGCAAGCCCTCCCTTTGAACCTGCATCTTCATGTAGTTTAAAATATCTCTTGTGGAAAACTTTGTTTCTGATTGCAATCACATTGGCCAGACGCTTGTCAGAACTTCAAGCCTTATGCATCAAATGTAGTGGTGTCAGAGCGGTCTATCAACCAGTCTGTTGACCTTCCAATATTTTTTCCTAATCATTCTAATAAGAGAGAATATTGCCTATACTCCCTGGATGTTAGGCAAATATGATTCTCCCTGGACAGAACTAAATCTACCTGTAAATCAGACAAACTTTTTCTGGCCTTTTCTGGACAAAGACTAGGTCTTCCTGCCTTGAAAGTTACATTAGCATCATGGTAGAGAAATTGCATTACCTTTATCTACAACAAGAACAATATCACCTTGCCTCACAGAGTGAAAGCACATTCTACAAGGTCTATGGCAACTTCAGCAACTTTCCATGCTAAGGCTTCCCTCAATGATATTTGCTCAGCTGTGACTTGGGCCAAACCTCATACTTTTATCTTTCATTACAAATTGGACTTGGCCTCCAGAGGTAGAGCTTCTTTTCATAGGTTCGTTCATAGGTTCATACTAGGCTATCTGCCCTAGGGCATTTATAAGCCTAGCCAGAGTGTGTGTGGCTTTCGCCACCCCTTGGGATGAGAATACTATGCCCATTTAGGGTTTAGTTTACTGTGCCTCTGTCTAGTAGTGACACAGAGATGACCCCCGAGGTAAACCTACGATCTCCCATCCACTCGTCAAGATTTCTCTTGAAGAGAGTTAGTGAGGGGCTCTGCCTAACATGGACTGGGATTCTGTTCCAGAGTGTAGGGAGCCTCTGGGTTATGAATCTGTCCCTCCAGCACGTCCTATTTATTTCTGTGTTGAGGTTCAAATCTCTTGCTCGTGGCTCTGATGGATTTGGATTTTCTGAGGTGGAGCATGTCCATTAATTCTGGATTGGACATGGCCTTGTACGTCAGGCATAGATCACCTCTGAGTAGGCGGTATGCGACTGAATAGAGCTGGAGTTTCTTCATCCGGGCAGCATATGACATATGTTTGAGACCCTTTATCCTCTTGGTGAGGAACTTTTGGGGTCTTTCCAACTGCTGCAGGTGTCGGGTAAGATACATCCCAAATGGGGCATTGTACTCAATCATGGGCCTGATAAGAGAAGAGTATAGGGGCACAATGACCTCTCTTGATCTAGATGTGAATCCCTTTATGATAGGGTGGGCAATATAGAAGGTCTTCCTAACCACCTTGGCAATGTGAGTGTCAAATGAGAGGTTACTGTCAACTTGGGTCCCTAGGTCCCTGATTACCTCTTCCGTACTTAATGGATTACCACCTATGTGATAATTTGTGGGTACCTTGTTTTTCCCAAAGGGTATGACTGTACATTTTTTGGCATTCAGTTTAAGGCCATGGCTCTGGTACCAATTATCCATTTCTATGAGGCCTCTCTGAAGGATGCTTGTGTCCGCTGGAGTATCATTTATGGTGCCCAGTTTGCAGTCATCTGCGAACTTTGTCAGCCACAATCATCCTATGTTTACTTGCACCTCGGAAAAATAAATGCCGAACAAGAGGGGTCCCAGGACTGAGTCCTATGAGACACCGCTTGTGACTGGCTTAGAGTCTGACATAGCTCCAGCAATTCTGACCTTGTGGGTTCTGTCCTTGAGCCAGTTTGCAACCCATCTTGTGACATATGGGTTTACATTTAAGCTGGTGAGTTTGTCTATGATGCCCAAGTGGGGTATTGTGTCGAAGGCTTTTGCAAGGTCAAGGTAGGCTGTGTGAACTGCCTTACCCTCATCAATGGCTTTAGTGACTGTTTCAAAAAAGTTGACCAAGTTCAAAAGGCAGGATCTGCCCTTGACAAAGCCAAATTGGGTAGGATCCAATGTCTGTAGGTCACCAATGTCTTTGTTTATGAGTTCCATAATGATCCTTTCCATAGCTTTGCAGACCAGGCTCGTCAAGCTTATGGGGCGGTAATTTCCAGGGTCCATAGAAGCACCGCCTTTGTGGAGTGGGACCACTGTTGCTGTACGCCACTCTTTGGGTACGTATCCTGTAGTAAGGCTAAGATTAAACAGCAGCCTTATGTGCGGGTTTAGTTCCTCTTGGAGTTCATGTAGCACGCAGCCCGGGACACCGTCCGGTCCCATTGATGCTGTGTTTTTAGCTTTAGAGAGGGCGGCTCTCACCTGGGCATCTGAGATGTTAGGGAGGCTACACTCTGCTGGGATAGATACTTCTCCTTTTGGGGGGGAGGGGGCAGAGAAATTTGCACTGAACCTGTCTGCCAGAATGTTGGCAATATCTGTGGGTTCAGTGCATTTTGTGTCATTTTGGACTAACTCTGAGCATATCTGGGAGTTTCCACCCAGGTTTCTAACATAGCTAAAGAAGGCCTTGTGATTGTCTTTTGCGATTTTGCTCTCAAAGTTGGCCTTGGATGATTTTATGAGTGATCGTAGTTTTTTGCTAGTACTGATCAGAGATGCCTTCCCTTTTAGGGATTTTGCTCTATCATGTAGTAGCTTCCTCCTCCTGTTGTAAAGTTTGTTAATGGCTGGGATCCACCAGACAGGGCGCCTGCCTTTGGGGGAATGGGTCTTGGTTTTATTAGGGATTGCATGATCCATGCATTCTTGAAGATGCCCGTAGAAGGCATTTATAAAGGATTCAGCGGTGTGGGTTGTGGTTTCCACTGGCCCAGGGGCCTTGAAGGATACCACTTCAGTCTTAAGAAGTGTGAAGTCAGCTTTTGCGAAGTTCTTTACTGTGGTCTTTTGTGCAGGGGGTGGGGGCGGGATGTGGATTTCCAGTGAGATTAATTTATGGTCTGATCTCACCAATGAGGGGTATACTTCTGGTGTGGAGCATTTTGTCCCCATGTTTGTGATGATCAGGTCTAGTATATTATCTCCTCTTGTGGGAGTGGTGACTAGTTGTTCCATCGCATTTGAGTTTATGAATTCTAGGAACCATGGTGCTCAGGAATGTCCTTCCATGAGGGCCACCCAGGGATACAGGTAGCTGGGGACGAAGATTAACAACATCAGATAAAGAAGTTATGTCTTACCATAACATTCCATCTGTGTTGTTGATCTTCATTCATTCATTAATCCCCACCCTCCATTCCCCTCCAGAGGTTCCTGGTTGATCTCATATACTCCTTTATTGTAGGTCTGTTATGACCAGAGGTAGCCTCTACTTTTGTCTTTCAACTTGCAAACTCGATCTGTTGTAACAGGGAGCAGAGCATTCGGGGTAGGACCTTGGCTCGAGAGTTTTTGGCTGATGCGAGCTTGATATATGGCTGGCTTGGTTCCGAGGAAGGAACTGATAACCCATCAGTTATGAATGAATGAAGATCAACAACACAGATGGAACGTTATGGTAAGACATAACTTCTTTTTTCAATTCTGCTTAAATATTTAAGTTGTACTTATAATAACCTGTATGGTGATATTACTTATACTTTTCAGTTTTTTTCATGTTTTTGCCAAAAAAGGTTAATCTGATTGAATTTTTAGTTTGTTCTGAGACCTTAGTCTTGCAGCTTAATTTGCAGTTGTGATAAGAGTGTTTCAATATTATACTGGGCTTCTATCTCCACAAGTAGAATTTCTTGTAAAAGCTAGCTGTATTTTAAACCCTGCTGGACCTTAGTCTTGTAGTTTCATTAACAGCTGTGGCAGAACTGTGTGCTGCTTCCAGATTTGAGCCTACTTAGTCATATATTACTGCATTTCTTCCATAAACAGTGTTACTAGTAAATTTCTGAAAAAAATTAGTGTAGAAAGTCCAACACAGCTAATGTCACAGCATAGTGAAACAATGAGTCCCCAAACTAAGGAGAAACAGCTGGCGTGGGAAGCATCTGATGACTTACTCACATGATGCTCTGGTGCCTTCAGTAGGAAACCAGTACAAAAGTTCAGTTTGAACAGTAGTCAGCTGACAATGCCGACATAAACTATCAGTGAAATGGCCAGGTAAGTGAGAAAGCCTGATCTAGGTGGGAAGATGATCCCAGAACTAACAGGGAAAACAATGCGCGTGAGAGATGGTGGAAATGGGGCAGTGCCGTTAACCACCTTGGACAAACAGCAGAACCAAATTAATGGCAGCTGCAGTGAGAACGTTTAATGGTTTTGATTTCCCTTAGTGTCTATATTTCCTGTTATTGTTGTATTTTTGTTTTCTTTAAACTGCAAGTAGACCTAAGGCTTCTGGGGGTGTTTAATTTTACATCTCTGGGCATATATCAGTAATTAGGTATGATCTGAATTGCAGCTACGATAATCAAGCTGGAGACGTGCTGCTACAGAATTACTTGGGTCCCAGCTTTTAGGAATCTAGCCTGGAATCAGGTGGGAAACCTGGTGTTATGATGATACCTGGTGATATAAAATTAAAACTGGGGTTAGTTACAGATGAAATGGGAGAGGTAATGAAATGCTATTTTATAGATTTTTTTCTCAAAAGAAAATAGACTTTAGTTGGAGGGGAGACTTACTGGAGAGGGTTATGTAGCTGTTGCTTCCTGGTGATATGCTCATCAGTACAGTGGTTTGATTAAGGAACTAAACAGCAGAACATGCTAACACACGAACATTTTTTTTAAGTTAGTGCAGTTAAAATATTTTACTGTCTAGACACTTGGAAGTTAAACACCTACATTAGTTTTTAGTCTCTTTAGTTACAGAACAGTATCCGTGGATGTCCGATGCACGAATGAGATATTTTTTCAGGTTTCCACTTCTTGTTATCTGGGACAGAGGCCCACTTGACCCGAGGGACAGCTTGGTTAACTGAAAGAAAAGAGAAAAAAATATAAGAGAGCATTAGGTTAAGGCAGCATGTGCTGTGTGACCAGTCACCAGCAAAGGTAGTGCTATGACTAGTAAGTAATAGCTCTGGTAAACATTAGGTTAAGGCAGCACGTGCACTGTGACCAGTCACCAACAATGGTAGTGCTATGAACAGTCACCAGCAAAGGTAGTGCTGTGACCGGTCGCCAGCAATGGTAGTGCTATGACTAGTAAATAATAGCTCTGGTAAACATTAGGTTAAGGCAACACGTGCTGTGTGACCAGTCACCAGCAATGGTAGTGCTATAACTAGTAAGTAATAGCTCTGGTAAACATTAGGTTAAGGCAGTATGTGCTCTGTGACCAGTCACCAGCAATGGTAGTGCTATGACTAGTAAGTAATAGCTCTGGTAAAGCTGTAAGAGTCAGGGGAAGGGCATACAGTAGCAGGATAGGTTATAGCCTAGTAAAATAAGTTAAATGATGCATAGGAGAGCTATAGAAATGAAAGTCATGTGTGTAAGTGTGTCCGTTATGAAGAATTAAGCTGTATAAGATTGGATTTGGTGTAACAACAGTCAGTAATAAAAACATAAGATAATGGTTGTTCCTGCTTCAGCACCTGGTAACAAATATTTTCTTGTGGCAACATACAAAAATAAAATGTGAATAATACATAAAGCAGTTCTCTACTAAATTAAGCAAGATACACTTTCAACGTGTTTTAAGTGCTAGTCAATGCAGTTAGACAGAGCAGTTCAATGCAATATGTGAAATTACCCTTCTGGCTCTATAACAGTAAACAAGGAAACAGAACATGTCTAGGTGCATATGTGACAGCAGTTCATTAAGCAAAAATACCTAAAGGCATCCTGCAGTGTTAAAAAACAGAAGCAGATAGTATAAGCTGTTGTAATACAGAATTCGGTATTAAACCATAATGTACAGCATACCTTGAATGCAAGAACTTACATGAGGATGATTACACACCAGGGGAGATAAACGGCTGCTGTGTGACTTGAAAGAAAAAAAAGAAACAAAATGGCACCTTGGGTTTAAAGTACCTCAGGCTATCCAATACAGGACAGGAGCTGGATGGGGGAGGGGTAAAGACTACAGGGAAAGAGATGGATAGCCAATGGGTAATTGAACTCTGCAGACACTATTTGTTAAGTGCAAGAGGATAAGAAACCAATCAGTGGACCTTAAAGGGACAATCCCAGTGTTTAAAATTTGGCTCCAAACTACTGCTGACCTAAGTAACACCCACTTTACCACATCATTCACATTCCCACCCACACTGTCATCTTTCTTTTAAATGTCCTGTATATCTTAAATTCCAATCCTGTTTTGGCTCCCAGTATCAACTAAGTTTTGTTATTACATTCCTATCACTTTTCAATGAGGCTTACGCTTCCAACCTTTCTGCATATTTGCTCCTGTTGTCTCTGCATGGGTAGTAACTGCACAGCTGGTCAATCTGTGTCTTTTCTTTAGTATCTTGAGTTGTCTTACTTTTTTTTTATTTTTTAATTTATTTATTTGCTGATATGTTTTCTATATGAACCGCTGTGAACGATCTTTTAAAAAACAGAGATTTATTGCAACAAGCAGTTGTTAAGCACATGCAGTTTCATGTATAAGTGCTTAACAAATGATGGTTATGTCAAAGTTTTGCTGTTAAGAAGGCTCATTCTTTGTGCTTCCCTTCTGCAGTTTGCTTTCAAGCCATGAGCCAGTATGCAATGACATACGTTTTTGTTTCAAATTTCAAATGCAAATTAACAGGACTATTGTTATTTCAGCAACTTTCTACGTTCATAAGAACAATATTTAAAATCTGTATAAGAGCAATATTTAAAATCTGTCCCTATGTTTGCCTCTTTTCTTCCCCCATTATTTTAGGCTTTGTCCAGATTTCTTGCTCTAAGAAGCTGAGAAGTGTGTTTCTGAGTCCCTCCTGCTTTTCAACTGCTCCACATAGTAAAACTTTAGTTTTTAGAAGATTGTTCATTGTGGTTAGTTTCTGTAGAAACCACAATCCACAATCCTTGTTAAAAGCAAAGTTTTACTGTCAGGAGCAGTTGGTAAGCACTTACAAACAAGACATCTATACCTATTTTGATTTTTTATTCTCCTCTTCTTTTAGGCTATGTTCAGATTTCTTGCTCTAAGAGGATGAGTGGTGTGGCATGGGATTCCTAAGTGGTTGCCAACTGCTCCTTATGTTAAAACTTTACAATGGTCGTTCATTGTGGTTTGTTTCTATAGTGATGATAATGAACGATTGTTCAGAACAGCAATGTTTTGAGCAGTTTGTAGCCAATTACAACTAAACTAATTGTCCGTATTTTTAGTCTTTTGCCACCCCCCCACCCCCCCTCCATTTTAGGCTGTCATATAATTTTATAAAGTCTGCTTCAGAAGCTTTTTCTAATGGAATACTTTGCTTGTTGAAGTGCAGTCTTTCACATATTAGCATCTTATTTTACAAGAAATGTTAAGCATGGGTCATAACAGTAAACATTACTTAAATATATCACTTTAACACAATATTTGTACTGCTGCATTGTTCAGTTATATTTTCATAAAAACTACAGCTGATTCTACACAATTAGTGTATATGTGAGTATGCACTGCTTCATATGTAACAGTCATACTTATCTTCCAGTGGAAGTCTCTGTACAGCCTTTTACTGTTTGCTACAGTCAGTCAGTTGTACTTTATGCTCAGAATCAAGCAAGTGTAACAGAAATGAGGTATTAACTAAAACACACTTCATACTGTGTAGGACATGACACTTTATGCATTTTGAAAACATCTTTTTTCTTGCAAGATTTTTTTTAACTTACAGAATACTAGGCGATCATGTGGGCAGTGATAGCAGTATACACTGTCCAAATAAACGAGCAGTGTACACTGTCCAAATAAACGAGCACTAGAGAACATTCACCCCCCCCCTTTTTTTAATATTTACAGTGGTGGGGTTGCCTGCAATTTTGAAATGCAGCAGTAGGTCCTGTTAAGGGCTGCAGGAGGCCATTTTAACATGAGAATGAAGCACTAGAAATCAGTTTCACAGAGAAGCTGATCTCAGTGCATACTCTAAATATACTATAAGCAAAGGGTCCCGATCTTAAAGTTATCTTCTCTTGCAGGCTTTATTTTTGTTATAACCTACAGAAGACTAGATGCACATGTGGGCATTGAAATCAGTAAACACTGCCAACATAAACAACCACAAGACATCGGTTGCATAGAGTAGCTGATCTTTGTACATAATGTTAACGAGAGCAAAGGCTCCCAATCTTCAAGATCTTTTCCCTTTATGCGTTTTTATTTATTTTTTGGACAGAACACTCAATGAGCATGTTGCCAGTTATAGCAGTACACACTGCCCATATAAACAATCCATTTATTTTCCTCTTTCTTGTGTGGAACAGTGATTGGTATTTGCAGTGTGGATGGCTGTAAATAACAGCCTCCAAGTTCCAATACAACACCAAATCAACACTAGAGAGCAGTTGTCTTGAGGAGCCGATCAAGGTGCTTGTCAGTGATGCCAATGGGAGCAAAGGCTCTTGAGCATGAAAGATGACATTTCTCTTGCAGACAGCAAGACAGTATGCAACAGTGCACGCTGCCCACAACGATCCACATCAGATAATCTCTGGGTAATGATGGCAGTAGGCATTGCCCACAGATGCAATCCATTCATTCTCTTCCTTGCATACTAGTGATCCACATAGGGACATACCACTCAAATGTCCCGTCTTTTGCAGATGTTTAGAAGTTTTTCCTCATATTTTGGTATGTTCGTCATAAAATCTGTGGTTCGGTGGGAAATCATTTAGGATTGAAGTCACTAAATATTGACAGACTTTAAAGTTTCAATTGTCATATGCTTGAAAAATAAGTATGCTATTCTAAGTTTTTAAGAATAATATTTAAAATGTGGTGGTGGTGCTGCAGTAGCGTTGTCACCTCACAGTAAGACTTTGTCCTGCTCGATTCTCAGCTAAAGCGTCTTCTGTGTGGAGACATAGGTTCATAGGTTCATACTAGGCTATCTGCCCTAGGGCATTTATAAGCCTAGCCAGAGTATGTTTGGCTTTCGCCACCCATTTTAAATTAATTTTGCTATGCCCTTTTTCGAGGTTAGTATACTGTGCCTCTGTCTAACAGTGACACAGACGTGATACCCGGGGTAAACCTACAATCTCCCATCCACTCATCAAGATTCTTCTTGAAGAGAGTCAATGAGGGACTCTGCCTAACCTGGACTGGGATTTTATTCCAGAGTGAAGGGAGCCTCTGGGTTATGAATCTGTCCCTCCAGCATGTCCTATTTATTTCAGTGCTGAGGTTCAAGTCTCTCGAGCGTGTAGCTCGATGGGATTTGGATTTTTTGAGGTGCAGCATGTCCCTTAATTCCGGGTTGGACATGGCTTTATACGTCAGGCACAGGTCGCCTCTGAGCAGGCGGTATGCCACTGAGTAGAGCTGGAGTTTCTTTAACCAGGCAGCATATGGCATCTGTTTGAGCCCATTGATCCTCTTGGTGAGGTACTTTTGGGATCTTTCCAGTTGCTGCAGGTGTTTGGTAAGGTACATCCCAAAAGGGGCATTGTACTCGATTATGGGCCTGATCAGGGATGAGTAAAGAGGCACGATGACCTCCCCTAATCTAGATGTGAATCCCTTCATGATTAGGTGGGCTATATAAAATGTTTTTCTAACCACTCTGGCCACGTGGTTGTCAAATGAGAGATTGCTATCAACTTGGGTCCCCAGGTCCCTAATTACATCTTCTGTACTTAATGGATTACCACCTATGTGGTAATTTGTGGGCACTTTGTATTTGCCAAAGGGGATGACTATACACTTTTTGGCATTTAGCTTGAGGCCATGGCTCTGGCACCAGTTGCCTGTTTCTATGAGGCCTTTTTGGAGGATGCTTGTATCAGCTGGAGAGTCGATTATGGCGCCCAGTTTGCAGTCATCTGTGAACTTGGTCAGCCACAGTCCTTCTGTGTTGGCCTGTACCTCCGAGAAATATATACCGAACAAGAGAGGTCCCAGGACTGAGCCTTGTGGGACGCCACTTGTAACTGGTTTGGAGTCTGACATGGCTCCAGCAATTCTAACCATGTGGGTTCTGTCCTTGAGCCAGTTTGCAACCCATCTAGTGACATAGGGGTTTATATTTAAGCTGGTGAGCTTATCTATAATGCCCAAGTGGGGTATTGTATCGAAGGTTTTTGCGAGGTCCAGGTAGGCTGTATGGACCACCTTCCCTTCGTCAATGGCCTTGGTGACTGTTTCAAAGAAGTCGACCAGGTTTAAGAAGTAGGATCTGCCCTTAACAAAGCCAAACGGGGTAGGATCCAGTGTCTGTAGGTCCCCAATATCTTTATTTATGAGGTCCATGATGATCCTTTCCATAGCTTTGCAGACCAAGCTAGTCAGGCTTATGGGGCGATAGTTTCCAGGGTCCATTGAGGCACCACCTTTGTGGAGAGGGACCACTGTTGCTGTACACCACTCTTTGGGTACATATCCTGTAGTAAGGCTGAGACTGAACAGTAGTTTTATGTTTGGGTTTAGCTCTTCTTGTAGTTCATGTAGGATGCAGCCCGGGACTCCGTCTGGTCCAATTGATGCTGTGTTTTTTGCTTTGGAGAGGGCGGCTCTTACCTGAGCAACTGAGATGTCATGGGGGCAGCACTCTGCTGGGATAGATATTTGCCCTTTTGGTGGGGAGGGGGGAGAAGTTTGCGCTGAACCTGTAAGCTAGGATGTTGGCAATGTCTGTGGGTTCGGTGTATTTTTTGTCATTTTGGACTAATTCTGAGCATATCTGGGAATTCCCACCCAGGTTGCTAATATAACTAAAGAAAGCCTTGTGATTATCCTTAGTGTCCTGTGCAATTTTTCTCTCGAAGCTGGCCTTAGATGATTTTATGAGTGCCCTTAGTTTTTTGCTAATACTGATCAGAGATGCCTTCCCTTTTTGGGATTTTGCTCTATCATGTAGTAGCTTCCTCCTACTATTGTATAGTTTGTTTATGGCTGGGGTCCACCAGATAGGACGTCTGCCTTTGGAGGACTGAGTCTTGGTTTTATTTGGGATTGCATGATCCATGCATTCCTGAAGGTGTTCATAGAATGCATTTATAAAGGATTCTGCGGTCTGGGCCGTATTTTACACAGGCCCGGGGGCTTTGAAGAATTCCACCTCAGTTTTGAGGAGTGTGAAATTTGCTTTAGAGAAGTTTTTCACTGTGGTTTTCTGGGCAGCGGGTGGGGCTGGGATGTGAATATCCAGTGAGATCAGTTTATGGTCTGATCTTACCAGTGAGGGATACACTTCTGGTCTGGAGCATAGAGTCTCCATGTTGGTGATGATCAGGTCTAGTATGTTTTCCCCTCTTGTGGGAGTGGTAACAAGTTGTTCCATAGCATTTGAGTTTATGAATTCTAGGAACCTTTGGGTAGGGTGTTGGAGCTAGAGTAATGCTCCCAGTCTATGTTTGGGTAGTTGAAGTCACCCAATATAATGGTGTTTGGACAGACCTTCATATTTTCCAGTGTTCTCTGGAAGGCCGAGTTGGGTTCCTGAGTTTGGGAGGGTGGTCTGTAGCAGGCTATAAACTGGAAGGCAGTTTTACCCACTGTTAGTTGCACATGGATAGTCTCTGATGCTTTGTGCTTTGCCACCAACCTGGAGGTGTGGGTATCTTTGATGAATATCGATACTCCCCCTCCTTTTGTGGTTCGGTCCAAGTTTTGGGGCCGAAAAGCATGGTATGAGGTTTAACCTGGTAGTGCTGGGGTGCTGTCAGGAGCCCTGAACCAGGTTTCAGTTACTGCACAGATATCGATGTTCTCCATGCTAAGGAGAGTTTCAAGTGCATGCATCTTGAGGTTTAGACTTCTGGTGTTGAGCAGCATTACTCTTAGTTTCTTATCCCTTGTGATACCTATGGAGGTGGGTTTGTCTTTTGAGCCTTACCTAAAAAAGGCACTATGGGGGTAGCAAGAGCCTTTGCCAATATCCGAAAGCCCAGGGGTAACAGGTGAAAGCTGTCCCTAGCGAAGCATCGTGGCTTGTCGAGCATATCATCCCATGCGTGAATGGGCGTACCTTCATTGAAGGTTGTGCATCAGGGCTGGCAACTCAGTACGTAAAAATCTACTGCCAATCATTAGCGGACCGGAGTTCCGCTATGGCGACCCCTAACCGGGAAAAGCTGAAAGATAAAACAACATTTAAAATTTGTACCTGTTTTGTTCCTTTGCTAAGAGGATGAGATGTATGACCCCCAAGATCAACTTGTACATTCAGTATAGAATGCCTTTCAACTATCCTCAATTCCTGTAGCTAGTGTATCAGTAGATGTCAAACAAAACTGCAGGCAGGATGTGTCAGTGGCATACACTGATTAAAGCCCTGACTACAGCCCAGGCAACCCAAGTTTGAATAGTTATTTCTGTACTTGATGCATGAAAGGAGAATGTATACATGCATCCGGGGGGGGGGTTCCTTGTAGCATATGGGTAATGTCTCCATTGAGATGTTCCCTCTGGAAAACAGATGTTCTTTGTTTAAAGGAGAGGGGGCAAGTTGAGAGGATGACTGTGTGGCCATCCAAGCCAGTGATGGTAGCCATTATCAGCATCTGTGCGGGTGCATGAATGCGTGGACTGAGTGGACATAGGTGGTCCTTGTGGTGATGCAAATGCTGACATCACCATTGACAGAGGTGGTCATGTGCATTAATAATAACAAATGCCTCATTGCTGGGATGCTGACAACAGCTCAATGCACCCTCATAGCTGCTTGGGTGATGGCTCTTTAGAAAACTGATAGTCTGTAAGCTTGGGGCAAAAATAACATAATTAAAAATGATAACTGCAAGCCAACAAAAATAGGGGGAGACATACCTACACTTAGAACTGAGAACGGACAGTGAACAGATAGTGAGCAAAAGTTAAGATTATTGACAGTTTTTGTGGGACAGCATTTATGCAACAGAAAGGACAGTTATTGAAAATGGACAAGAGATTCTGTTCTAAATAAATTAAATAAATGAGGAGCAACATTGTAGCTAACTATCACTGATGGTCCTGATGAAGCTGCTAACAGATGCTATTATGTGTCTCTCAGCAACATTACAGCAAACTGTCACTGATGGGTCCTGATGAAGCTGCTAACAGATGGTGTTATTTGCCTCTCAGCAACATTACAGCAAACTGTCACTGACTGGTCCTGATAAAGCTGCTAACAGATGCTATTATGTGCCTCTCAGCAACATTACAGCAAACTGTCACTGACAGGTCCTGATGAAGCTGCTAACAGATGCTATTATGTGCCTCTCAGCAACATTACAGCAAACTGTCACTGACGGGTCCTGATGAAGCTGCTAACAGATGCTATTATGTGCCTCTCAGCAACATTACAGCAAACTGTCACTGACGGGTCCTGATGAAGCTGCTAACAGATGCTATTATGTGCCTCTCAGCAACATTACAGCAAACTGTCACTGACGGGTCCTGATGAAGCTGCTAACAGATGGTATTATGTGCCTCTCAGCAACATTACAGCAAACTGTCACTGACGGGTCCTGATGAAGCTGCTAACAGATGGTATTATGTGCCTATCAGCAACATTACAGCTGTCAGTGATGGGTCCTGATGAAGCTGCTAACAGATGGTATTATGTGCCTCTCGGCAACATTACAGCAAACTGTCACTGATGGGTCCTGATGAAGCTGCTAACAGATGCTATTATGTGCCTCTCAGCAACATTACAGCAAACTGTCACTGATGGGTCCTGATGAAGCTGCTAACAGATGGTATTATGTGCCTCTCATGAGGTGAAGTCTGATCAGGAAATAACAGTAATTGTGGAGTTTATTTTCACTGATATCCTGATATTTCGCTTATGCTAATCTTCTTGTATTAGGTCATCTTCTAAAAGATGGAAATCTCCTAGAAAGAAATGTCAAACATAAGATCTTAACCACAAGAGTAGTTGTCTCCACAGATCTTTAAGAAAATACATATTGAGAAAAAGTATATTGCATAAGATTAGCATATTCAGTCAAACATCCATACCCCCAACATAGAAACTGAAGCTTGGTGGCACTCTAGTTCTTAAATCTTAATTTCAGGTGTCTGTGGCATGCTTCACCTCTAATTTTGTGCAGCATCCCACTAGTGTCTGCAGCTTCCTTTCCATTCATTATTTACTTCTAACTGCACAAGAGTCTTTCATAGTCTGACCTAGTCTGTTATACAATCACAGTCTGATAGTCCATGCTTCGCTTTAAGACTTTGAGTTTTCACTCTCTAATCCTTTACTAATAATCCCTCTCTCCCCCTCACTCACATAAACACGCTCACACACACATTGCTTTTACTCACGTCTACATCATTTGTTATGCTTCTGGGCTGCGATTATATTTATGTATTTCTCTCTAATGCAATACTCTTAAACTTTGAATATTTTACTTGGTATATTTCTTTTTTATTTAAAGCATTTATGCCCTTTGTTGTGATGATGTCAGGTACTGCTAACTATGCCAGAAGTAGGGCAGTGGATATACAACATATGCTAGTGGCTAAAACTAATGCCAAGAAATGTATAATAGTATCTTTTGGGAAGTCATTCCTCCTGGTTGCCATCATATTGACAAGACACCCCTAAGAGTTGACTCAGTAGTCAGGGGCTTGGGGACACACACAGAGAGTAATCTAGCATTTGACCATCATGTGTCTACAGTAGTGAGGAAGTCATTCTATGTTGTGCAACTTACAAACAAAGGTATGGCATCTAGGTCTAAGTATTCGGCATTCATCAGACATATTATTGAGTACATTTCCCCTTTGCTATGTACCTAACCAGGTACATCCAACAATTGGAACGTCCACAGGGTTCCTCACTAAAAGAATTCAGGGTGTAAGTAAGTGCAGCCTGCCTCAAGGCCCTATCCCTGTATTTTGTCTCCTAAATTGTGTTTTATGCCTGGCATGTGCAAGGCATTGTCAGACCCCACCATGATGGACGTCCTACATATCCAAAAAACAAACAGCACCAGAATTACCCATTCTAAAGAATTAAACCTTGCTTATGATATAAACGGGGCCTACTGGAGAGGCAGGTATGTATCCTAGAGACTCCCCTTTCTCTGAAACAGGCTCTCTAGCCATGTGAAGTAGAGTTCCTCCATAACCCAATTCAAGTGTAACTTGGACAGTTAGATGGGGAACAGGAAATTCATCCCTGGTTTAGCACCTATGCCTCTAATGGGCATAGGCAGCCTGTAAATGGTTTATCTCCCAGGCCACTGCTTTTAAATGTTTCCCATCTCCCAAGCCCCTGATTACACTCATCAAGAGTACCAGAACTTGTCAGAGATTTGGAATACATGCCTAGTCTTAAAAAGACCCTTGTGGTCGTTAGCCTAGTACAGACCTATGGCCTTATGGTTCCATCTAAATTAAACAAGTTATGAAACAAAAGGAAAAAAAATCATGGCTAACATCTTAAAGTATAATTCCCATAAGGATAAGAACTCCCTCATCAAATTAATCAGGCAACTAAGAGGGGTAAGTAAGTATCCTAAACCTAATTCTGAGGTCTATGTTTATTCCCAAGCAAAAGACAGGCATAAGGCCTTCTTCAGCTATGTCAGAAACCTCAAAGGCACACACTGCACCATGCTAAACTGGCAGTTAATAGTGCTATGTTCACTGAGCAGGGCAATATAGCAAATTTGCTCGCTGAAAAATTCAGTTTCAACTCTACTATCCACTCACCCATGACCACGTCTTAAAAGACAGATGACTGGTGCCAAAGCCATGGCTTAAAACTCATTGCCAAGAAATGCATATAGTACTTTTTGGGAAGTTGACCACCCCAGGAAAAAGTGTTATCAATAAAACACCCCTAAGAGTTGACCCAGTAGTCAGGGATCTGGGAATGGATCTACTGTCTTTTATCGAATTTAAGTTTCAACGAAACATAAATCCACAAATGCATTTTAAACGAAAACGCACTTTCATGTAAATCCATGAAAAAAAAACACTTAAAGCACTTTTATGCAGGGGGGGCAAGCTCTCCTGCACCCCCACAGCACCCCCACACCCCCACTTTAATATTCTCACTCAGAGATCATACTGCAGTAGGGAAAAGGGAATGTTCCCTCATTCCCACTGTACTACGATCTCAACAACAGTCCGCTTAGTTGTACATCAACACTAAATGTTGATGTACAACTAAGTTAACATGCAAACCGCATGTTTTTCTTTATTTACCTAATTTATTTTTTCTCTTACCTACTGATTTACACGAAAGTGCGTTTTTGATAAAACGCACTTTTGCGTAAATCCACTCATGAATTTCCTGTTTCGGTGAAACGGAATTCGCCAAAATCAAGTAGATCCCTGGGAACACATGTAGACAGTAGCCTGGCCTTCAACCAACATGTGTCCAGGGTAGTAAGGAAATCCTTCTATGTTGCTCAACTTATAAGTAAGGGCATTTCGTCTAGGTCTACAAAAGTCATTGTATCACTATACTCGGCCCTCATCAGACCCATCAGTGAGATTAATGCCCCCTTCAGTATGTACCTGACCAGACATACGCAGCAGCTGTAACTTCTACCAAGTTCTTTACAAAAAGAATACAGGTCATAAACACAGTGTTGTATGTGGATCATCTCAAAGCCCTGTCTTTATATTCAGTATCTTACAGACTACTGAGGGGTGATCTATGCCTGGCATACAAGGCATACCTGGACCCTGCTGTGATAAACCTTTTGCACAACCACAAAACAAGCAGCATCAGACCTACTAGAGCTAAAGACAGAAATTTTGCTTGCAGACAGATATACATCTGAGAGAATTCCCATTGTCTGGCATAGGCTTGTCATACATGTGAAATAAAGTCCCTACCTAACCTATTTAAGTGTAACTTGGGCCACTGGATGGGAAATTGAAAATCCACCCCTGATTTGGTGCCAATGCCTCTAATGGGCAGAGGTAGTCAGTAAATCATATCATAACCAAAAATCACTAACTATATAAATGTCTAAAATATATACCTTGTGGGACACATTTAGGTTACATGACTAGGCTTAAAAAGGCCCTTATAGTTGTTAGCCTGCTATGCACCTATAAACCTATGAACTCCAAGATCACAATACAGTGGGAAAAGGGTGAATTCCCCAATCCCTGATGTACTATATTCTTGCACTGAAATAAAAGTCAGACTTGAGATAAGCTGTACTGGCTTTTATCTGTTCAACTGTTGAATTGTCGATGACTTGAAAGTAACCCATGCAGACACAGATAGAGAGACAGATATGGATCAAGTTTGTTTTATTGACATTTAAGAGTGTTGAATCTCATATAATCAAGATCATGGAATGATGTTCTGAAATGTTTAAAATTAAACAAAAACAACAAACACCATTTGTGACGGGTGGGGGGGGGGAGGTTGCCCGCCACATACCCTGTAAATTATATATTCTAACTGTGAGTTTGCACTACAGTGGGAAAATGATAAACTCCCTGATCTCCACTGTACAGCAATCTCAGTAAAACAATAATCTTTCACTGCCCAGCATGACATTGATCATATGGTCCATATGAGGTCCGTTATTCTGAAATGTCCCTAAAACACACTAGACCACTGGGGTACACTAAGTCTTTTTTAAGTCAACCAAATTAAGTAGGCAAGATCTGCCCTTGATGAATGTGAACTGGCTTGAGTTGATAGTCTGCAGGTTACCTATATCCTTATTTATTAATTCCACAATTATCTTTTCTATAGCCTCATAAATGGGGGTAGTCAGAATTAACTGGGTGCTTTGAAGCCCCACCTTGTTTTGTATCTCCTTTACAACATTCAACAATTCGGTTACAGTTGGTTTTGCTTTTCATTTACATTTTCTAGTAAATTAATTATCACTTGTGGCATAAGCATGTTTACATTTAGCTCAGTGGATCCTGTTTGGCGTTCTGCAGACTGCAAGAGCAGCAGAAAGGAGAAGGAGAGACTTTGGTCGATTCTAAGTACCTCTGTTTGCTTTTTTTTTTTTTTTGCTTAAAATTGCTTACTGCACTTTATTTTAGTCATTTTATAAGTTATTACATTTATTTCAACTGCATTTTCTGCTTGTTGGCTACACACTCAAGTGCGCTAGCCTGCTCTGTGTTTAAAGTGAATTTATTGTTCTAAGTGTATTTATTACTGTTTTCCTAAAAAAAAAAAAGAAAAAAAAAAACCCCAAAAGAATTCTATTTGCTCATTTTCCCACCATTTTCTGTTACTAGAATAGTCCAGCTTCAGATCTGCTGAATTCAGGACTGTATTGGAGTTTCTGAGTTGCCCAGACCTTTCTGTGATAGAGGGAAGCCTTTCTGCTTATCAGTGGGACTGGTAAACAATGAGCAGCCTATCGACCACTAGAGGAGTGGTTTCCAGCTCTGAAATTGTACTTTATTGGCCATTTTGGACTGCATTCTATCCCTTTTAACTTTTTGCCTTAAAAACACGTGTTTGCATGGGTTTGCGCGACACACTGCACCACTAAGCTAGGGTAAACTATTAACGGTGCCAGAAAGTGTACTCTTCAAATTTTCCCTAAGATCTTGCTAGCTCTCTTCTTTCCTGCACTTAAACTAACTTACAAAGTCTAGCACTTATTCAGACTTCCCATAGAATTTACTGTAGCACACAGACTGCTACCAGCACTAAACTTTGTATAAAAGAAACAGCCTCAGTACTTAATAAATTACACACCCCTCCAAGCATGTCCAAAGGTCAGTTCCCCATGCTTTCTCCTATTAACCTGGTGAACCTGGGCATCTTGAGGCAATGCAGAAACTGCCTCTTGTACACTGACAATGCTCTCCTCTTACCCCACAACACTTGACTTGTGAGACATGCACCTATTTATCCACATTGGAAGCCATGCACTCTCCAGCCAAGACTGGAATAGCCAGTCAAAAGGAAAAGGTCAACACTAGCACCACACCACAAGGAACTCATAGCCATATACCCTCACAGCTATCACATAATGACACAAAACACACACCCACCTTCATGGAGGCTCTCAATAAAAATCTACCCAAACAGCAGAGACCTCCAAGGCAGAAAAGCATGCAACCAGCACACCACAGCACAAACTACAAGACACATAGCTCACACAAACAGTATGCCACACAACCAAACCCCTTAAGGCAAAACAGCTTACCCAATACACTTATCATAGGTGATTTAATAGTAAGGCACACTGATGTCCCACTCACTAGGTTGAATAAGGAGAAGGTAACAGTCAGCTGCCTATCAGGAGCTAGGATACGCCACATAACGCACACACTCAAGTCACTCCACAACAGGTACAGATATGACTCTGTTATTGTCCATGTTGGTGTGAATGACCTGAGGCACACCTCCCTGGACTACATGAAAAGAGACATGGAGGAGCTCTAGGATCATGTAGCTCAGGAGGGCATGACCCTAGTCCTGAGTAGCATCTTACCATCACCAAGAATGATACCACAGTACAAACAAAAAATGATTGACTTCAATAATTGGCTAAGTTTCTGGTGTCATTCCAAGGGGCTCCAGTATCTGTCTGCCTGGGATGACATGATTGACAGACCTCAAGGCTTTGCCAGAGATGGCCTGCATCTGTCACCCCTGGGATTCCATATACTGGCCAAGGCCCTTGCCACCCCTATAATGCCTTTTTTAGGCAATGTCCAGAAGACCAAAATACCACCATAACATCCACAAGCAAGTGAAATCTGAGGGTATCTCAAAATGCACTAATTCTAAGTGCTCCTTAAAATGGAGAACATTGACATATGTGCAGTAATGGAGACCTGGTCAAGGCACCTGAAAGCACTTCTGCGCTACCAGGCTATAACTTATACCACACCTTTCAGCCCCAAAATGTAGACCAAAGCCCTAAAGGTGGTGGTGTCTCCATATTCATAAAGGGTATGTACACCTCCAGGCTAGTAGCCCAACATAACGCAACAGAGATACTCCAGGTGCAACTAACAATGGATAAGACCACAATCCAGGTTGTTGCCTGCTATAGATCCCCCACCATGCCCCAAGACTCCCACTCCACATTCCTAAACACCCTGGAAAATATTAAGGTCCAACCCAACATTATACTGGGTGACTTTAACTAACCCTCCGTTAACTGGGAAAACTACTCAATGACCAACACACTTGCTCGTTTCCTGGAATTCATTAATTCCAATGCCCTGGACCAGCTCATTCTTACCCCCACTAGGGGTTACAACATCCTCGACCTGATTTTTACCAATATGGGTGACTGTTGCTCTACACCATGTTTCAACTCCTCCCTGGCCAGATCTGACAACAAGCTTGTCACCATGGATATCCACATCCCACCCACACACCCTGCAAAGGAAACCACCATAAAAACTTTTCCAAAGGCAACTTTGGGCTCCTAAATACTGAGGTGGCTAAGTTTACAATGCCCATGCAAATGGAGAATAAATGCAGGAGTTTTGAATCATACTCCAATGCACTGTACAAACAGATACACAAATGCATGCAACGGGCCATTCCCAATAGAACCAAGACACTATCCTCCAAAAAAAGGACGCCAATCTGATGGTGCCCTGCCATAAACAAACTCTACAACAGAAGGAAGAAACTGTTACAGAGCAAGGCGAAGTCCCAAGACTGGAAAAACTCCCTTGTCAGCCTCAACAAAAAGCTGAGATCCCTCATCAAATCCTCTAAAGCTAGCTACGAAAACAAACTTGCAACAGATACTAAGGACAACCACAAGGCCTTCTATAGGTAGATCAAAAATTTACAAGGCAATGCCCAGATCTGCTTGGAGCTACTACACAATGGTAACTCCTATTCTGAGCCAAAAGACATTGCCAATATACTGGCTGACAGATTCAGTGCTAATTTTACTCCCCTCTCACCCCCTAAAGGGCCAATCACAATACCTGAGGAATGCCTAGTACCCAATATTACAGCTGCACAGGTTAAAATTGCACTGTCCAAGGCCAAGAATACCACCTCCATGGGAACTGACAACATCCCGGGCTGTGTACTACATGAATTTTAAAATGAACTGACACCACAACTGTGTGCCCTGTTCAGTCACAGCCGCATCTCAGGATTTGTCCCTGCCGAATGGTACACTGCTACATTCATTCCACTCCACAAAGGGGGTGTGACTATAGACCCTTGGAACTACCACCCCATTAGCCTGACGAGTCTGGTATGTAAGGCTATGGAGAGCATCATCATGGACCTAATAAATAAGGACATAGGGAAGCTCCAGACTCTAGACCCTATGCAATTTGGATTTGTTAAGGGTAGATCTTGTTTGCTCAACCTGGTAGACTTCTTTGAGACTCTCACCAGAGCTGTGGATGAAGGTAAGGTAGTTCACACAGCCTACCTCGATCTGGCCAAAGCCTTCGATACAATTCCCCACTCAGGAATCATAAATAAACTCACTAAATTAGGCTTCAACCCCTATATGACAAGGTGGGTTGCAAACTGGCTTACTGATAGAACTCACACAGTGAAAGTAGTGGACTCCAAGTCAGACTACCGACCAATGCATCGTCATTCCCTTAGGAAGAACATGGTACCCATGAACTACCACATTAATGATAGTCCACTGAACACCGAGGGTGTCATAAGAGATCTGGGAACACAAGTGGATAGCAACCTATCCTTTGATAATCACATTGCCACTGTGGTCAGAAAATCCTTCTACATGGCAGATCTTATTACAAAGAGTTTTGCCTCCAGGAAGAAAGAGGTCATTGTTTCTTGCTACTCTTCCCTCATTAGACCAGTTATTGAGTACAATTCCTCATTCGGCATGTACATCACCAGACATATGCAACAACTAGAAAGACCTCAAAACTACTAAGAGGATCCTAGGCCTTAAACACTTGGCCTATGCAAAAAGACTAACAAAACTCTAACTTTTCTTGGTATCATATAGCCTACTTAGAGGCGATCTCTGCTTGACCTACAAAGCCATGTCAGACCCAGCACTGCTAGATATACTACATCTAAGGAAATCCCAATCCCTCCATGCCACATGTGCCAGAGACCTCAACCTCATTATCACAATCAACAGAACTTGTTGGAGGGACAGGTTCCTAACCCAGAGACTGCCCATGCTCTGGAATAGACTTCCCTTACCTGTCAAGCAGAGCACCTCACTGGCCCTCTTCAAGAGAAATCTTGACAAGTAGATGGGAAATAGAAAATTTACCCTGGGGATCATTTCAGTGGCTCTGCTGAACAGAGACACCGGGAAATAACTTCAGGTGGCATATTGCCAAGGAATTATTGGGCTAGGCTTGTAAAGGCTCTAGGGCCATTAGCCTAGTACACTCCTATGAACCTATGAACCTATAAAAGTAATCAAACTGTATGAACAAGTTACAATTAACAAACTTTATGCTTCACATATATTGCTATATATTATATTATCTAAGCAACATTACTTCAATTATTCAATTCCTGCCTCCCCTTTTTTAACAAGAAACATCTTTATTAAGCCACGACATAAGCAGTCATACTTTGATATAAATTAAAACAAACCACACTGACACAATCTTAGTTGCAAGCATTTTAAAATCACAAACCATACTGACATGCTCCCAGGTGCAAACATTAGACGTCACTTATAATCTATCCATTCATTTCAGTCAAACATTACATAGCTCATGCAAGTCCTGTCTAATTTTAAACCTCATTCTTCCCCTGTATGTGTTGTTCCCACAATTCCCTTTTTTCCTTTGTAGTTTCTTTTTTCTAAAGATCTCAATTTCATTTGTTTTATCTCAAATACTGTATTCACTACTTCTAATATAGTTGGTTTACATTTTGATTTCCATTTTCTAGTAATTGCTTTTTTGGCATTCAACAATATTAAACTTACTGTGTCTAAATAACTTGATTTCTATATCTCAGCTGAAAATAATTATTTTCTTAGTTAAAACAATTTGTTCCCCTGACATTTCTGACAAATAACCCTGCACAGGATTGGTGAAATGTACCAACTCACTGCATTCCCAGGAACATGTTCCCAGGTACCCCTGTCTTTCTCATCACTCCTCCAGCAACTGCTGTCTACCTCTGGAACATTTTTCTGAAGTCTACTTGGGGTATAGAAATATAATATACCTCATTCATACCAGGGTGCAGAAATATAGTATCACTGCCAATAGATCAACAAAAGTTACATTTTCCAGATGGGAATGTACCTATAGACTTTAGCTCATGAAGGTTCCCGTGATTATAACAAAGCAACCTTTTTATGGATTTTTTTTTTATTTTTAAACCTATATTTCAGTCTAGTACCTATTAAGCTACTAACTTGGTCATCAGATGTATGAAACAGTTCTTCTTAATGATATTGCAAATAGAACCTATATTACTAGAGTAACTCGGGAAATATGTAATCCCTTCCTCTCATATAATCTATCATATTCAAGGGTGGGCTTGGCATATTCATCTGAACAGTAGGGCTTGGCTCTATTCATTCTAAACTTATCCAGACCAGACATCCCTTCTTCCACTTCTGATTGCTTATACCCTGTCTCCATAAGTTCATCTTTCAGTCTATTAATATATGTTCTAAACATTAATATATGTTATAAACATCTCTTCATTGTTTAATCTAGATGTTCTCATTGCCTGTCCTCTAACTATATTCTTGTATATATCTGGTAAGGACCACCCATCAATATGCCTATAAGAACAAGAAATCCCTTAAGAGACTCTTATGTGGCCCCAGGTATAAACAAGCAATAGATTTTCAACCTACCACTCCCATATATGGGACAAAACCCTGCAACTCCTGTAACTATTGTCAGTATATTGACAAGAAAGGGCATTTTAGACATCCAGACACTGGAAAGACTACCTATTTAAGACTTACAGCTGATTGTAATGCCGCTAACATTGTGTACCTAGCTTTCTGTACTACATGTTGTTCATTCTATGTGGACATGACCACAAGAAGGTTTCGTGATAGGATTTGGGAACACATATATGACATAAACCGAGGGGCAGGAACTAATGCCCTGGGTAAGCATGTTCTAGTATCAGGGACAACACACAACTTTCAATTCATGGTAATTGAGAAAGTTCAGCTAGGATGCAGAGGTGGTGCAATTAGGAATTTGGTAGAGACTAAAGAGCTTGAATGGATTATTAGGATGTGTGCCAACATGGGCAAAGGCCTGAATGATAAAGTTTGTATTAAACCGGTTTTGGTTAATAAGCCACTACACAGATAATGTCTCTATATATGCACTTTTATGTATTTTTATTCATTTTAATGTTTTATTAGTTGGAATGTCTCTATCTAGTGCTTCTCCTTTAAATCAGTGGCTATTAAGCTAATTGTTTATTGGGAACTGATACTGATAGGCTGTTGCTGTTTTTAAAAATCCCTGTGGAGTTTATTGAGTTGTCTGATGAAGTAGCTCTGGCTACGAAAGCGCTCACCATTTTTGTACTGTAGATTAAACTTTGGAGCTTTATTTGATACTATCTGCTGTGGTCTGGTGTTTCCTATATTTTTCTGCAAATATATATATATAAGTTGGATTTAGGCTGTCTATGTAATGTATGCTTCTTATAAAAGCTTTTCTAAAATTAGTAGTTGGAATACCATGTAAGGCTTCTCTCTCTAGTTTCACATGTAAAAAAATCTGTTATCTAATGACACCTTAACTGTAAACTTAAGATAGGAGGTTAAACTATGCAAATATTCAGTGAAATTATCTAATTCTTCACATCCACCTTCCCTTAAGAGAAATATATCATCAACAAATCTACAGTAAAAGGCAATACAGGGAAGAAATCTATTTCCTCTTAGCACTTGATTAATCTCCCATTGAACCATCACAATGTTCACATAACTATTGGCAGACATTTTCTTTTACCTATGAAGTGAGCATTTAAACTTCTACAATGTCCTTAGCTTTGTTAAACATAATTTATTACATAGCTTGGAGACAGACTGTGATATACTTAAATGGGAAATCAGTTTAACCCACTGAATCCTTAATAGAATTAAGTTCAAGTCGGGCATTGTTTCCATTATTTTGGATTTTGTCCCTTTTAAGGCCACACAAAATTTACCTGTCAACATTCTGTTAGTACAACTGTAAAGACACAGTTCTTTCAACCTTAGATTATAAGGCTTATATCTTAAGGATGAGATTAGCGTTGTGAATCTTCTTTGTACACATTCTGGTGACCTATCTTGCATCTGACTGGATGCACAAGAAGATGAATTATATTCCTATATAGGTCAAATCAGGATGCAGTGCACAGAGTGCTATGATTATGGTTTAATATCAACTAAAAGTCAACCAATTCCAGCACTTCTCTGGTGTGAAACCCAAATTTAATAATCTTTTGAAGGGTGGTTAAGCATTGCTAAGATCACATCTGATGCTAGGTATTAATAGCTGACAATGACAGCCAACAAACATTAGTGGCTGAACTTAAATCAGCTTTGTTTCAACTTCATATCTGCTTACTGACTTAGAGATTCATAGTTAATCAAAACGTAAGTGTTTCTCATACACATAATGCATAACGATGCCTCCTGAAGTCAAACAGTGCTTGATAACTGCTTTACCAACATAAAAGCCAGCAAAATATTTTCCTTTTTTTAATTAGTAGTACATGAAGTAGATAAATCCTTAAAAAGACTTATGATTAGGTCTCCAACTATAACCCTATATTATGTGTTCTTGAAATGGATACCAAGAGTCACCTCTAACACTTCATTCTCGAGGTGAATTTCTTGGAATCCATGTCCCAAACACATAATAAGCAAGATTCATGATCATAATACTCTATATTAACTCTTACTAAGTTATCTGGATTATAGATAGCCATCGTCTTAATTAGTAATTCTACTTCCTTTGTTACTGTAGAGCATATTTGACAAACATGACCTATAGATGTAAAATTAATCATAAGTACTTTATGTAGGTAAGTAGTTTATGTTCATAACTTGCTGTAATAAGGTATAATACAATTTTACAATTACATTCATTTTTTCACTTTTCTAAGATAATTGTAAATAAATTTCCCAAACGAACTTGAACAAACCCAAACGTGAGGCAAATATCAATAGTAAAAAACCCAAAATGGAAGGTAGCTGGAGTAAGTTAAGTTCACAATGACAGATGGAATGAAGTGAGTCCACAACAATATAAAAGCCACTGTTTAATCAATATTTTATTTAATTGTTTTTTTTTTACTATTTCTAAGATAATTGTTTAATGTTATTATATCAAAATTTGAAGACCTCTCAATCTTAATCTTACAATCATGGTGTATTTGACCAACCATGTAAATGTATCATTTGGAATAATTGAAGATGCTAGATTAAAAAGGGCAGGTCCCAACACAGATTTTTGAGTGACTATTAATATAATATCATATCCGTACAATAATTAACACATAGAAGAGACATTTTGTCTATGATCTTTTAACAGTTGTGATATGTATTTTATAATACATTTATTAATATTTGACACCTTTGCTAAATCCAAATACACAGCCAAAACATCCATACCCAAAAGATTTGTCAAAATGACCATGGCTTAAGACTCTAAGGTCATCACAGTAGAGTGACCTTTTAAGAAGCCATATTAGGAGATATCAGTTGGCAGTCAGCTGCAAAATTTAAAGATAATGTAACGCTTTCAGTTAAATAAGTTTTTCAAGAGATTTTTTTTTCAGATTGGAAAACTGAAGATACAAAATTTTAAATATGTCATGAGCCTCTAGGAAGCATTTCAGGCAATTTAAAGCATAACCAAAAATGTTACTGTGTATACTAAGTAGAGATTATCACAACAGTTTATACACTAACTATATTACCAGCTTTGTTAATCGTCCAATCAGATTGCAGAACATCCATTACCTGCTACAATATGTCATCTGCAGGGATTTTTGCTTGATTTCCCATTGAGAATGTTAATGTTTAGTTACCTAAGCTGTGTTTTTGCTTTATTTCCCATTGAGAATGCTAACGTATAGTTACCTAAGCTGTGTTTTTCCTTTATTTCCCATTGAGAATGCTAACATATAGTTACTTAAGCTCCGTTTTTGCTTTATTTCCCATTGAGAATGCTAACGTATAGTTACCTAAGCTGTGTTTTTCCTTTATTTCCCATTAAGAATGCTAACGTATAGTTACCTAAGCTGTGTTTTTGCTTGATTTTCCATTGAGAATGCTAACGTATAGTTACCTAAGCTCTGTTTTTGCTTTATTTCCCTTTGAGAATGCTAACGTATAGTTACCTAAGCTGTGGACACTCATGAATGACCTTTACTATTTCTAACACTCTGCTTCTATCTGTCAGACTACATATAAAAAGCTGGGAACTTAGCAGGTGCATGTGCTTCAAAAAGAATACATTTC
Organism: Protopterus annectens; assembly: GCF_019279795.1. Classification (NCBI taxonomy): domain Eukaryota; kingdom Metazoa; phylum Chordata; order Ceratodontiformes; family Protopteridae; genus Protopterus; species Protopterus annectens. The sequence continues at coordinate 1,827,686,237 of NC_056732.1, read as the reverse complement.
ACCTGAAACGGAAGGTATAAACTATCCTTCACACAATTTGTCTAGAAAAAGAAACATCTTTTATTATATAGCACTATGACATCTTTGTCTAGAAAAAGACAACAACTTATACCATACAGCACTACAGCACATTTCTAATTTGGATGTGTGCACGTCTGTTATATGGTAAACTATGGGTATGTTTCAGTTTTGGAGTTATTCTTCCCAAGTACTAAAAAGAAAAAAAAAACAGCTTAATTATTTCCTTAAACATTGTATCATTCGCAGGGTTATATTAATTTCTACTTCTCATGCCATGCAAAAAGTATATAACAAAATTGTCAAATGGCAGTATTAACTGAAACAAAAAAGCACTCTGACGGCAAACTGTCTGGAACTGGTTCTCTGTTGGTCTTTGAAAAACTTACCCCTACATCCTATCTGTTTCTTTTTAAATTTGAAGAGCTTTAAGGATATGCTCCCGTAAGGGGAAGAAAGGGGGGGAAAACTCCTCCAAGAGTTTTTGTTTTTTCCTCATTGTCGTTGTTGACTTCCTGACATCTTTTAAAACATTTGGCTTTGTTAACATTCATAGATGTGAATTTGCAGTGTTTTTATCTCATCTTTACGTTTCGGTGTTATGGTATTTCGATCTATTCAAGTAGATCCATATATGTCTGTGTGTGTGTGTGTGTGTGTGTGTGTGTGTGTGTGTGTGTGTGTGTGTGTGTGTGTATAAAGTCTATATTATTTTGTGAAATGGCTATTCATTGAATATTCAAGCTCCTTTTTAGCGAACCTGCTTTTCATCGAATGGTGAATTATAACTAGGGCAAACCAGCATTTGGCCACCATCTGGAATATGCCCTTTTCCCCACTGTATTGTAATCTTGAAGTTGGTATATTTAGTTAGGGTGAATGTGTGGGGTGCAGCATATATATTATATGCGTATGTGTGTGTGTGTGTGTGTGTGTGTGTTTGTGTGTGTATGTGTGTGTGTGTGTGTGTGTGTGTGTGTGTGTGTGTGTGTGTATATATATATATATATATATATATATATATATATATATATATATATATATATATGTACTTTTTAATTTCGAAATACCAAAATCTCGACTTTCAAAATACTGATCCCAGAAAGAAGAGATTTTGGAATCTCAAAATTAAAAAGTGAATAAATAAAAAAAAAAAAACCAACTAAAATAATGTTTTTGCAGGGGGGCAAGCCCCCCTGCACCCCCCACACCCCACCTACTTTAATATACCAACTCCAAGATCACACTACAGTAAAGAGAATGGTAAATGAAACAGCAGCATTAGCATTCTCTTCACTGTAGCGCAATCTCGGAATGTAACATTCTTCTGGCTTCTCATAAACTATCCACCAGGAAACTTTACCTCAGCAAGTGGAAAAGTTTCATAATTTGGTCTCTTGAGAACTGAATAGACCCATTTTCAGCTCCACTAGATTTGATGCTGGACTATTTCTCGAATCTCTTGCATTCAAGACTGGCAGCTTCAACTATTCGGGTTCACCTGGCTGCTATCTCTCACTTCCACAATGGTTTCTAGGACTTGTCCTTGATTTCCCACCATCTAAGCAAAACCTTTTTGAAAGATGTCACGCACATTAAACCCCCCCCCCTTCAATGAGCCAATCGAACCCTGGAATTTAACACTAGTCCTACAATCCTTGACTTGTCCCCCTTTTGAACCTGCTACCATTTGTGATATGAAATTCTTATCTTGAAAAATTTATTCTTGGCAGCTATTACTTCAGCAAGGTGAATATCTGACCAAACCAACGGCTGGAAGACACAGTGCCTCAAACAAATTTACTTCACTACAACAAGGAATAGAAGCACTAGGAGCCACGAGTAACAGGAATAGACTTTATTGTATCCAACAACCACTAAAAGCACTAAAATCCACAAAGAAACGCTGAACTACTTCTCCATGTTTTTCGTCACAAATGTAACTTCATCAGCATACTAGAAATATTCAAACTCTTATTTTATATAGTCTTGTGACAGTACCTAACCAACCAATGCATCCGTTTAATTAACTGAAGTCCTTTCAAATTAATTTGGATGATTAAATACATCTATACAACCATTAGAGTATCTCCAAATGCGTGAGAATACAATTGAATTATTAATTCATTATACCTTAGATATTTTGTTAAGATCGATATTTAAAAAAAAAAACAATATCTTGAAAGAAGACAATGCTGCAGGAAATGTTTAAACACCATATTTAAACCAAATCATTTACTTACTTAACGAAGCTTCGCTCAGCTTCATATAAAATTGTAAACGAATTAAAGGACACAATGCATAGATTTAGCTGAATAGGTAAATAGCTAAATACCACCATCTAGTGGCGTATTGTGCAAATTACATGCTATTATGTTAAAACAGCAAACGTACAGTATTTCAGGGACACAGTAAATGCATATAGTAAAATAGCTGAATAGCTAAAAGATACCATCTAATGGCATTATGTACAAATTACATGTTTTTCGGATATAACCCCAAACCTAATCGGTAATAAATTGCATCATACTATTATTACATATACTCCCTCTAAAAACATAAAAATTCTATTATCTATACAAAAATATATTAAAAAATGTAAATATGTACTTTATAAAGATAATTATTATCTTAAAGCTAGAATGAGATTACTGAGTAGTAAGACCTATGCGAATTGTGATACGAAAGGAATAGTCTATTTGGCAGAATGTCAAATATGTAATTCCTTTTATGTAAGGAAAACTGAAAGGGCATTTAAAAGATGAATATATGAGCACATATATGACATTAATAAAAAAGATATTAATAATGCCCTATATAAGCATACAATAGACTGTAATAAAGCTATATTCCTGTTTTTTGTACTAGAAGTTATCCCACAAGAAATTAGAGGAGGTGATTGGGAAAATAGAACTGAAGTTAGAGAATTATACTGGCAGCTAGTATTAGAAACTAATAAAAAGCCAGGATTAAATAGGATCATAGGTTCATACTACGCTATCTGCCCTAGGGCATTTATAAGCCTAGCCAGAGTGTGTTTGGCTTTCGCCACCCATTTTAAATTTATTTTGCTATGGCCTTTTTCGAGGTTAGTATACTGTGCCTCTGTCTAACAGTGACACAGAAGTAATACCCGGGGTAAACCTACGATCTTCCATCCACTCATCAAGATTTATCTTGAAGAGAGTCAAAGAGGGACTCTGCCTAACCTGGACTGGGATTTTATTCCAGAGTGAAGGGAGCCTCTGGGTTATGAATCTGTATCTCCAGCATGTCCTATTTATTTCAGTGCTGAGGTTCAAGTCTCTCGAGTGCGTAGCTCGATGGGATTTGGATTTTCTGAGGTGCAGCATGTCCATTAATTCCGGGTTGGACATGGCTTTATACGTCAGGCATAGATCGCCTCTGAGCAGGTGGTATGCCACTGAGTAGAGCTGGAGTTTCTTTAACCGGGCAGCATATGGCATCTGTTTGAACCCTTTGATCCTCTTGGTGAGGTACTTTTGGGGTCTTTCCAGTTGCTGCAGGTGTCTGGTAAGGTACATCCCAAAAGGGACATTGTACTCAATTATGGGCCTGATGAGGGATGAGTAAAGAGGCACGATGACCTCCCCTGATCTAGATGTGAATCCCTTCATGATTAGGTGGGCTATATAAAATGTTTTTCTAACCACTTTGGCCACGTGGTTGTCAAATGAGAGATTGCTATCAACTTGGGTCCCCAGGTCCATAATTACTTCTTCTGTACTTAATGGATTACCACCTATGTGGTAATTTGTGGGCTCTTTGTTTTTGCCAAAGGGGATGACTATACACTTTGTGGCGTTTAGCTTGAGGCCATGGCTCTGGCACCAGTTGTCTGTTTCTATGAGGCCCTTTTGGAGGATGCTTGTGATGGCTGAAAGTTGATTATGGCACCCAGTTTGCAGTCATCTGCGAACTTGGTCAGCCACAGTCTTTCCATGTTGGCCTGTACCTCCGAGAAATATATACCAAACAAGAGAGGTCCCAGGACTGAGCCTTGTGGGATGCCACTTCTAACTGGTTTGGAGTCTGACATGGCTCCAGCAATTCTAACCATGTGGGTTCTGTCCTTGAGCCAGTTTGCAACCCATCTAGTGACATAGGGGTTTATATTTAAGCTGGTGAGTGAAAACTTATATGGCTCTGTTGGTGTGGGATGGATTTGAAGTCTTCTTAAGACACTCAGTCTTGCTGGCTGGATTCTGCTAAAATTCAAAGTCTGGTTATATTTGCATTCACAGTCTGTTGCATACAGAAACTTGCAGAATATACACTGATGAGAGAATATACTTTGCAGCATCAACTTTAGAGAGCAGTAACAAATAACTTTTTATAATAAACCAAACGGAACAATGTTGCAGCTTAAAGTACTGTTCCAACTTTACTTCTCATATAGTACAGATGATGTGAGAGATATAACATTTACCTCAGGACAAATGAGTCCCTACCATACCTCTAACATAACTGGATTTATACAGCTCTTTATATACACTTTTAGTCATGCATAAACATATACATTTCCTCTTGATATTCTATTTTGGAGAATTGCTCATCCTGTAGAAACAATACTAAGCTTCCTTGTTTAACAATGTCTTGTAAGAGACCAGCTTTTCTGACAGTGTGAACATCCTGTATTCTATCTGGATCTTTGTATAAGAACATCTGTTCTTTTGCCAATGCTGATAACAGTGTCCTGTTGTCCATGCAGAAAAACATGTTTTTGAGGAAACACATTGTTCTGACAGTGTGAACATCCTGTATTCTATTTGGATCTTTGTATAAGAACATCTGTTCTTGTCCCAATGCTGATAAACATGTCCTATTTTCCATGCAGAAAAACATATTTTTGAGGAAACACATTGCCACAGTGTCATTGTCCATTCTTTAAAAGCAGATTTTGCATTTTTGCTCTTGCATACATCCTGTTTTTAAGTCTGTAAGGGAAAAATGTCAATTCAGCAGGTTCCTTATTTTCCAAGCCATGGTCATTTAGTATGACTGCTGATCACATATTACTAAACTCTGTTTCTGCATTTAAGCAAGCTTTTTCTTTCAGTATATTTACAACAGAATTAATTTCAGCCTTATATTCATAAAATCTAACAATTCCCTCTGTTTTTAAAGATACTCAAAACATTTTATATAGAAAACACAAGAAACAAACCTTTAGTTTGATACAACAAATCAAAATGCAATTTTACATAGTTAATACGATGATATTAAAGTATTACTACCAAAACTGAATGTATTTAACAACTTTTTCTTTTGCAGACCATTCTGTGAAAATATTTTATCAGTTATGAGCTGTGTCTGCTTTAGTTTAACTTGATCAGTTTATTCTTTTGCAATCATATAATTTCATTTATGACTTAGAACTGTTTCATTAACTCTTTGCAACTGTTGAATTAACTATAAGAGATAATAACTATGTGCTACTGCAAGCATTTATACACTGCTGAAAATATACAGTTTCAATGTCATTTTAACCATAACATTGTGATCATGTCTTCGAACTGCTCATTAACATCTTGGTTGAATACTGAACTGGGCTTAGATAATAAATATTTGAAAGCAATTATTTTACTGGGGTAAAACCAGTGATATTACAACTTGACAAATTTCTTTTGAACTTATTACGATGTATCCTGTACAGTATGTATTTACACAGACTGTTTGTTGTTCATGCATTTCAATCTAGTAGGTATCCTGGACCCATTTTTTATTTATTTTTTTAAACATGGTTTTTTACACATATTCATTACTAGACATTAATTTCATTTATACTGAATTCTTCTGCATTTGTACATACAAAGACTATAAAGTACATTTAGTCTAATCTTACAAATTTAATATAATTAATATTAAGCAAAATCTTGAAACGTCTTATGTCTCTTTAGAAGTATTTAGTGGAATTGCCACCAAAGGCATATGTCCTGTTATTTTAAACTACATACTCAGCAATTAGAAACATTCATGCTTTTTTATACCAACATTGTTTTGCCAAAAACATATTAAAATAGTGGCCATTCTTGCTATTAGAAACATTTATGCATTTTGCATATTTTTATTCTGTCTTGTATAGCTTTAATAAAGCTATTTTAAATCATCTTTTGTATAGCTTTACAATTTAACAGGTTGTAAATACAGCTATTAACAACTTGTAAAATATCTTATCCTGTTAGGTTTAATCCAGTTTACCAGTATTTTTTAATACACTAATACCTGTTGTTTCATCTCCCTAAAAGAGTATTGTCAAGAAGGAATGAGATATTCTTTCCTGTAGCTTTATTTTAGACCCTTGCTGTTTATTTTTCTGTAGCTTTATTTCAGACCCTTGTTTATTTTTTCCTCTAGCTTTATTTCAGACCCTTGTTTATTTTTTCTATAGCTTTATTTCAGACCCTTGTGCAGTACTGCTTATATAGTCAGTGTAAAACTGAGAAAGTACCCTTCCCCCTGTAGTACTATTTACCTGCTTTATGCTGTGAGAATAGAATGTATGTTAGCCCAACACTTTGGTTATACATTTATTTTATTAGGTTACCAAACTATAGACCTTTGTCTGATTTGATAATTTTTTATAAAGCTTTCACTGTATATTACCTCTAGTAGGTATTTACACCCTCCTGCACAATTGATTTGAACTGTATATATACTGTAGCCCATTTGCTGGCTGTACTTGATGCAACTGAGTTTTTTTCTTCTCTTTTAACATTTACTTGCAAGCAGATTATAAGTGACATCTATGCACAATTGTGACATTTATTATAATTACCAAATAGTGTTGCCTGTAAACATTTTAACAATTATGTTTTAATAACAATGATGCGTTAGAAAAACTCAAGCTACTTGTCTGGCAATCAGTCTTGTTTATCTTATCTTTCCAACATTTTCTGTAACTATTCATCTAGTCTAGGAAGGTCTGAGTTCACATTTCATACTCTGTAAACTATAGTTAATTCTTTTAGCATTTTTCCTTTAATGTGATTGTGATTTGCATAACTATGCATTTATACTACATTACAATTAGCTTACATGGATTTCAGTATTTTTTTATTTATTTATCTTTTTAACTATTTAACTGTCCCGCCATTAATTTTACAAAAACTGTTTGACTAATACCATCTGTGATTTTCTTTTTAAAATTCAGAACTTTAACTATTTGGTGTTACTATATAATTATAAACAAATTGTAAAAAACAAAATAGATATTAGTTTAACCAACACATTTATATTTATATTATTTATATTTGCTGTTGTCTGCCTGTTATTCTTGTGTATTGTAACAGATGTACTCTAGATGAAAAGAACACACATGCATCTCTGTCTTGTATATGTATATCTTTATACAAGCATGTCATGTCCCTACCATCCTAGCATGCATGCTTAACCACTTTCAAAACATAAACATATTATAAAATATATTTCTTTTGCACAGATTAACTGTGTATGCTGGAAGTTCCCAGTCTCTGTCAGTTCAGCTAATTTATTTCCTTTATCCTGCAACTGCTGTTGAATTTCCTGTAATGTTGCATGGTCTTTCTGACATTCTTTAGTAAGCTGTTCTGCTGAATTTGAAACTCCTATGCCCTTTTGAAAAGATGTATGTATAACTTGTCTAAGCTTCCTGAACTCATTGTGTCTGTCTTTTAGAAGTTTACTACATTCCTTTGTAACAAAATGTACTAGGGGTTCTATCAGTAACTGATTTGACTCACATGTGGTGACAGGACATAACTGTTCAATATCAGAATGTAATGGAAACACTTTACCCTTAGTTAATTCTTTATCATGAACAGATCTGTCTTTACAGTCTATTTTTTTAACAATATGATGGAATACTTTTTTATGGCATAATACACAAAATGCAGTTTTTGTTGAAGCACACAATAAACATTTGTCATATTCCACATGGTTTTCTTTGAGATACCAGTCAAATATTGTAATACATTTGCATAATGCCTTACTATCAACCTGCCCTAATAAGGTTTTACATTTACTAATGTGCTGTGTATACCAACATAGCAATTTGCTAAAGTTTGGTTTACTCCTGCATGAATTATAAATAATATCCATACTGTCTAATAATATACAAACTGTCTAAGAATATACAAACTGTTTAACATCATCCACACTAAATATGTGACACAGAAAAAAGTCTTACCAGTTAGCAAGAAAACAGGTGATCAGGCTGCTGTTGCTGATGGCAAGACATTTTTCAGAGTCACTTGAGAAGCTGGTGAAGCACAACAGGCAGCGGACTACTGTGCTAGTGGACATTCACCTTTTCTTGAAGAATTTATGGCACTGCGAATTTCTTGAACTAGTCTCACTCCGGATTGTAGACGTCTAAAAAACTTTACTACTGCAAGCTGCATAAACTGGAATACTTCTGTTTAGGATTTACACATACGTACAAATGTTAGTTACTGCAATTTGACTGAAGTGACTCTCTGCAGGGCTTACCATCACTCCTCCTGTGTTTGAATGCAGTTTGTAGGTTCAAATGCAGGCTAGCTTGCCATTGAAAAATTATATGGATGCTCTGCTTTATGCTTGGTGCTTGGTGTGGGATGGATTTGAAGTCTTCTTAAGACACTCAGTCTTGCTGGCTGGATTCTGCTAAAATTCAAAGTCTGGTTATATTTGCATTCACAGTCTGTTGCATACAGAAACTTGCAGAATATACACTGATGAGAGAATATACTTTGCAGCATCAACTTTAGAGAGCAGTAACAAATAACTTTTTATAATAAACCAAATGGAACAATGTTGCAGCTTAAAGTACTGTTCCAACTTTACTTCTCATATAGTACAGATGATGTGAGAGATAGAACATTTACCTCAGGACAAATGAGTCCCTACCATACCTCTAACATAACTGGACTTATACAGCTCTTTATATACACTTTTAGTCATGCATAAACATATACATTTCCTCTTGATATTCTATTTTGGAGAATTGCTCATCCTGTAGAAACAATACTAAGCTTCCTTGTTTAACAATGTCTTGTAAGAGACCAGCTTTTCTGACAGTGTAAACATCCTGTATTCTATTTGGATCTTTGTATAAGAACATCTGCTCTTTTGCCAATGCTGATAACAGTGTCCTGTTGTCCATGCAGAAAAACATGTTTTTGAGGAAACACATTGTTCTGACAGTGTGAACATCCTGTATTCTATTTGGATCTTTGTATAAGAACATCTGTTCTTGTCCCAATGCTGATAGACATGTCCTGTTTTCCATGCAGAAAAACATATTTTTGAGGAAACACATTGCCACAGTGTCATTGTCCATTCTTTAAAAGCAGATTTTGCATTTTTGCTCTTGCATACATCCTGTTTTTAAGTCTGTAAGGGAAAAAATGTCCATTCAGCAGGTTCCTTATTTTCCATGCCATGGTCATTTAGTATGACTGCTGATCACATATTACTAAACTCTGTTTCTGCATTTAAGCAAGCTTTTTCTTTCAGCATATTTACAACAGAATTAATTTCAGCCTTACATTCATAAAATCTAACAGTGAGCTTATCTATAATGCCTGAGTGGGGTATTATATCGAAGGCTTTTGCGAGGTCAAGGTAGGCTGTGTGGACCACCTTCCCCTCGTCAATGGCCTTGGTGACTGTTTCAAAGAAATCGACCAGGTTTAAGAGGCAGGATCTGCCCTTAACAAAGCCAAACTGGGTAGGAGCCAGTGTCTGTAGGTCCCCAATATCTTTATTTATGAGGTCCATGATGATTCTTTCCATAGCTTTGCAGACCAAGCTAGTCAGGCTTATGGGGCGATAGTTTCCAGGATCCGTTGAGGCACCACCTTTGTGGAAAGGGACCACTGTTGCTGTATGCCACTCTTTGGGTACATATCCTGTAGTAAGGCTGAGATTGAACAGTAGTTTTATGTTTGGGTTTAGCTCTTCTTGGAGTTCATGTAGGACGCAGCCTGGGACACTGTCTGGTCCCATTGATGCTGTGTTTTTGCTTTGGAGAGGGCTCTTACCTGAGCATCTGAGATGTCAGGGGGGCAGCACTCTGCTGGCATAGATATTTGCCCTTTTGGTGGTGGTGGGGGAGAAGTTTGCACTGAACTTGTCAGCTAGGATGTTGGCAATGTCTGTGGGTTCGGTGTATTTTTTGTCATTTTGGACTAATTCTGAGCATATCTGGGAATTCCCACCCAGGTTCCTAACATAACTAAAGAAAGCCTTGTGATTATCCTTAGTGTCCTGTGCAATTTTTCTCTCGAAGCTGGCCTTAGACGATTTTATGAGTGCCCGTAGTTTTTTGCTAATACTGATCAGAGATGCCTTCCCTTTTTGGGATTTTGCTCTATCATGTAGTAGCTTCCTACTCCTATTGTATAGTTTGTTTATGGCTGGGGTCCACCAGACAGGACGTTTGCCTTTGGAGGATTGGGTCTTGGTTTTATATGGGATTGCATGATCCATGCATTGCTGAAGGTGTTCATAGAATGCGTTTATAAAGGATTCTGCGGTCTGGGCCATATTTTCCACAGGCCCGGGGGCTTTTAAGAATTCCACCTCGATTTTGAGGAGTGTGAAATTTGCTTTAGAGAAGTTTTTCACTGTGGTTTTTTGGGCAGGGGGTGGGGTCGGGATGTGTATATCCAGTGAGATTAGTTTATGGTCTGATCTTACCAGTGAGGGATACACTTCGGGTCTGGAGCATAGAGTCCCCATGTTGGTGATGATCAGGTCCAGTATGTTTTCCCCTCTTGTGGGAGTGGTAACAAGTTGTTCCATAGCATTTGAGTTTATAAATTCTAGGAAACTTTGGGCTAGGGTGTTGGAGCTAGAGTAATGCTCCCAGTCTATGTTTGGGTAGTTGAAGTTGCCCAATATAATGGTTTTTGGAGAGACCTTCATATTTTCCAGTGTTCTCAGGAAGGCCGAGTGAGGTTCCTGGGTTTGGGAGGGTGGTCTGTAGCAGGCTATAAATTGGAAGGCAGTTTTACCCACTGTTAGTTGCACATGGATAGTCTCTGATGCTTCGTGCTGTGCCACCAGCCTGGAGGTGTGGGTATCTTTGATGAATATTGATACTCCCCCTCCTTTTGTGGTTCGGTCCAAGTTTTGGGGCTGAAAAGCATGGTATGAGGTATAACCTGGTAGTGCTGGGGTGCTCTTGGGAGCCTTGAACCAGGTTTCTGTTACTGCACAGATATCGATGTTCTCCATGCTAAGGAGAGTTTCTGAACATGTTTCTATGGTTCCTATATTAAAATTAAGAGTAGCTAGATTATGAATAGATTTATATATTATTGACATATTTTTAATAAATTTAAATTATTTTTTTAAAAGATTTCAAGAACTAATATAAGTTTTTGGAGGAAGTGTATTAGTGGAGATGAGTGAAAATATGTAGGTTGTTTCTTAGCTGGTTTTGATTAATAGTTTCATTATTTATTAGGAATGTATAACACTTATACCTATAATACCTGATGGAGACATTTAGATACATGTTAATTATGGCTTAAGTATATTTGGTTTTAAGTGTATTATATTTTTTAAGGTTTTTTAATATATTTTTGTATAGATAATAGAATTTTTATGTTTCTAGAGGGAGTATATGTAACAATAGTATGATGCAATTTATTACCGATTAGGTTTGTGGTTATATCAGAAAAGCATGTAATTTGTACAAAATGCCATTAGATGGTATCTTTTAGCTATTCAGCTATTTTACTATATGCATTTACTGTGTCCCTGAAATACTGTATAAGTTTGCTGTTTTAACAGAATAGCATGTAATATGCACAATATGCCACTAGATGGTGGTATTTAGCTATTTAGCTATTCGGCTATATCCATGCATTGTGTCCTTTAATTCGTTTACTGTTTTATATGAAGCTGTGCGAAGCTTCGTTAAATAAGTAAACTATTTGGTTTAAATATGGTGTTTAAACATTTCCTGCAGCATTGTGTTCTTTCAAGATATTGTTTTTTTAAAAATATCGATCTTAACAAAATAAGGTATAATGAATTAATAATTCAATTGTATTCTCATGCATTTGGAGATGCTCAAATGGTTGTATAAATGTATTTAGTCATCCAAATTAATTTGAAAGGACTTCAGTTAATTAAACGGATGCATTGGTTGGTTAGGTACTGTCACAAGACTATATAAAATAAGAGTTTGAATATTTCTAGTATGCTGATGAAGTTACATTTGTGACGAAAAACGCGGAAAAGTAGTTCAGTGTTTCTTTGTGGATTTTAGTGCTTTTAGTGGTTGTCGGATACAATAAAGTCTATTCCTGTTACTCGTGGCTCCTAGTGCTTCTATTCCTTGTTAAGGTGAATATCTGAATTACAGGCTTTGTGCGTAAAATGTCCTCACATGGTTTTCCACAGAGTATCACTCCGGTCTAATCCCACCTTCTTACCCAAAGTTATTTCCGATTTGACTGTCATTCAAAAATTGACCTGCCAGTTTTCTTTCCAAACTTTTCTAATAACGGGGAATATTGACTACCTTTACTTGATGTGCATAGAGCATTGTGATTCTACTTGGACAGGACTAAATTGTTAGGAAAATCTGACCAATTATTCGTATCCTTCTCAGGACCAAAATTGGGAAGATCTGTTTTCCAAGGGACTCTATCCAAATGGTTGAGAGATTGCATTTACTTTATTTACCAACAAAACAAAGCTCTTCTACCTTACAAGGGCAAAGCACATTCAACCAGATCAGTCACAACAGCTATTGCCTTCCATGCAAGAGCTTCCATGGATGACGTTTGTGCAGCAGCAATATGAGCCACTCCTCGTACCATTATCACTCATTATAAATTGGATTTGGCCTCCAGGGGAAGAGCATCCTTTGGTTAATGGTGCTCAGGAACATCCTTCCATAAGGGCCTCCCAGGAAATAAAGTAGCTAGGGACTCTGTCCCATCAGTAAGGAAGGAATGAAAATTAACAACATCAGATAAAAAAGTTATGTCTTACCATAATGTTCCACCTGTGTTGTTTATCTTCATTCATTCATTACACCCCTCCCACCAACCCCCTTGAAAAGACTCCTGGAGGTTTGGATTTGGTCCTACTTTTTGGTAAGGTATTTGCTCAGATAAAGCCTCCGCTTTCTATCCTTTTTCTTACGGGCAGACTTGATCTGAGGTGATAGAGAGAGGGGGGCACTATGGGTAAGCTTAGCTTGAGAGTTTTGTGACTGGCGAGAGCTTGTTATAATGGCCTACTCAGTTCTGAGGATGGACCCGATACCCATCAGTAATGAATGAATGAAGATCAACAACACAGATGGAACGTTATGGTAAGAACATAACTTCTTTATCAGTTGTGCTGCATCCTGATCTGAATCCGAACTGCTAACCTCCCTTCTATAATTTCTGCTACTCTGCATATTTATTTAGCAATCTCCTCTCCAGCACTTTCATGCAGTGTGACAGGAGACTGGCACATCTATCTCTCCCCCCCTTTGTTTTTGTACAGTGGCAGAGAATGCTTATTTTACAATCAGGTAGGATACATGTTTCTCTCAGTATTGCTATGAGTACCTGTGGAGTCACTTCTGTACCCCACGGAACATTTTGATCATATCTACCATGACGTCATCAGAGCCCGCTTCTTTCCCTGACTTCATTTTCCTTAGTTCACTTCTTATTTCTACAGTATGCCCTACTCTCTCTTCCACTGTAGGCTGTGTCTGGGACAGAAAGACTTCTGTGTGTCTTTCCTCATTCATAAATTTCTGGAAATACTCTGACCATCTGCCTGTGATGTCCTGCGGGCTGGGGAGAAGGTTATTGCTGGCATCCCTTCTGAAGGGTGTAAGAAAACTATTTTCTTTATCTTTCTCTATTTGTCTTGCAACATTCTAGAGTTTCTTATTGCCATCTGCTGAATCACCTTCCAGAAGCTGGTGGAGTTCCTGCGATACCTTGTTTTTTCCTATTGCAACTGCTCTCTTAGCCTCTTTGTTAATTAACAAGTGTTCCTTCTTACACCGATTCAGCTTTTCTGTCCCCTAATTTTTCCTACATGCCTTCTTTCTTCTGAGAACTTCCTGAACGTCTGCCTTCCACTACCAGCTTTCCTTATGTACCTTATTTCTATGCCTGTTTCATCCCTATAGCTGTTCTGCCATTCTTCTCTAACTCCGCCCACTTCCTCTTCTTCCTAAGGTGGTAAAGCCCTAAGAGTTTCATGAAAAGAGTTATCATGCAAATGATTACTAATGACACAGGAAACCTGAAAACACTGGACCCAACAAAATTTGGTTTCATCAAGGGCAGGTCAAGCCTACCTAGCCTGGTGGACTTCTTTGAGAAGGTTACCAACACAATGGATGAGGGCAAAATGGTACACACTGCCTGCCTTGACCTGGCCAATGCATTTTACACAATACCCAGCTCAGGCATTGTTGACAAATTTAAGAGGTTAGGTACAAACCCTTATATCACCCAGTGGATAGCCAGATGACTCACAGACAGGACCCAGAACATTTGAAATGGGGAGTCCACCTCTACAAAGAGGCCATTCACAAGTGGAGCCCCTCAGGGTTCAGTCCTGGGTCTGCTCCTTTTCGCATTTACTTCAGTGAAATCAAGGCCAACATGAATGGCCAATGGGTGACTAAATTTGCAGATGATTGCAAATTAGGAGCTGTCATTGAATTGCCCATTGACACAGATATTCTCCAGGAAGGGCTGACACAGGCAGAGTGGCAGAGCCATGGACTAAAACTAAATGCCAAGAAATGCATAATAGTATCTCTTGGGAAATCATCCACCCCTAGTAACTATTATATTGACAACACAACTTACGAGGTGACCCAGTAGTCAAGAACTTTGGGACAGACATAGACAGTAATGAAGCCTTTAACCATCATGTGTTTAATGTCATGAAGAAACTTTTAAATAAAGGTATGGCATCTAGGTACAAGGAAGTCATTGTTCCACTGTATTCAGCATTCATCAGACCTGTCATTGAATACAGTGCCTCCAGATATGTACCTAACCAGGCATATCCAACAGTTGGAATGTCCACAGAGGTTCTCAATAAAAGAATACAGAGCATAAGTTACATGCCCTATGCTGACTGCCTCAAGGCCCTATCCCTGTATTCTGTCTCCTACAGGCTGTTGAGGGGAGATCTATGCTTAGCATAACAGGCATTGTCAGATCCCACTCTGATGGACCTCCTGCATATCCGCAAAACAAACAACACCAGAATTATACATTCTAAAGACTTAAACCTTGCCTGTGATATAAATAGGACCTGCTGGACAGACAGGTATGTGTCCCAGAGACTACTCCATCTCTGGAACAGGTTCCCCATTCATGTGAATCAGAGTTCCTCCCTAATCCAATTCAAGTGTAACTTGGATGACTGGATGGGGAACAGGAATTCATACCTGGTTTGGCACCTATGTCTCTAATAGACATAGGCAGCCTGTAAATGGTTCATCTCCCAGGTCCCTGCTTGTAAATGTTTCATCTTCCAAACCCCTGCTTACACTTGTCAAGGATACCAGTACTTGTCAGATATTTGGGATGCATGCCTTGGCTGAAAAAGGCCCTTCTGGTCATTAGCCTAGTGAACCCCTATGAACATATAATATTGCCTTATCACCATCATTTTGTAAATTATGTCATTACCTACATTTTGACTCACATTTTATAATTAATTTTAGAATAAATGTGGGCTTTCATGAAATGTTATACTGTATGATTAAGGAAAATCATATTATGTGATTTTTTTAAGTGAAAACTTGATCTCATCATTCAGAGCTTTGTTGGAGTTCATCAATTACTTGAAATTGCAGCTGAAACAAAACTTCAGTGGCAGAGACAATACCACAGTAGGTGTGAAGAGAGGTAAAAATGTCTGCATTCATCTCAAAGAGACAGTTAAAAGAGGAGAAAATGTCCCCCATTCACATTAATGAGGCACTAGAGACAGAGATTCATTCTTCAGGTCTGAAAGATTCCCACTACCAATATTTCACAATTAAGGGATTGTAATTTCAGTTTAAGAAAAGTGGCGCTGAAGCCATTATTGGTGGGGTATGGCTCTGTAGGAGGTCTGATATGCTTTGACCTTCCTGCAGAATTTTTGATTCAGTTGAGGACACGCAGTGAAAGTGAAAAAAAATTGGAGGAGACTCTAGTATAATATTTTTATACTGCTTCTCATGTAACAGGGGAAATACTCTTGTGCTATGGATAATGGCCATGTTCTGTTATGTGGGTATTGGCTATACAGTTACATTTTGGGGGAAGTTATTTGGAAATTGTCATGTTTGTAGAAAATTACCACTGCCAGAAAACTGTGTGAACCATACATATACCCAATAGCCGCTGTGTATTACAAGGAAGCGCAACTTTTTATTTTTTCAGAGATTGTAAAGCAATACATACTGAGGAAGACATATGCACAAGTTTTATATTCAGTGTACTTCTGCAGTGTTTTTTAATTAAACACTAATGTTTTGTAGTATTGACTTAGTGAGATCTGACCACAAACTAATCACCCTGGATATGCATATCCCACCTCCACCCCCAACACAAAAGACTACAGTGAAACACTTCTCAAAAGCCGACTTTACATTTCTTAAAACTGTGATGGTATCCTTTAAGCCCACTGGGACAGTGGAAACCACATCCCACAATGCAGAATCCTTCACAAATGCTTTCTACGGACATCTCCAAGAATGCATGGATCATGCAATCCCAAATAAAACCAACACCCTCTCCACCAAGGGCAGGTGTCCTGTCTGGTGGACCCCAGCCATAAACAAATTGTATAACAAAAGAAAGAAGCTACTGCACGACAGAGCAAAATCCCATAAAGAGAAGGCATCTCTGATCAGCACTAGTAGAAAGCTACATTCTCTCATAAAAACATCCAAGGCCAACTTTGAGAGAAAAATCGCTATGGACACTAAAGATAACCATAAGGCCTTCTTCAGCTATGTTAGAAACCTGGGCGGAAACCTTCAGAAATGTTCAGAGTTAGTTCACAAAAAATACACTGAACCCACAGATATTGCCAACATTCTGGCAGACAGGTTCAGTGCAAATTTCTCCCCTCCCTCACCCCCAAAAGAAGAAATACTTATCCCAGCTGAATGTAACCTCCCTGTCATCTCAGATGTCCAGGTGAGAACCGCCCTCAGCAAAGCTAAAAACACAGCATCAATGGGATCTGACGGTATCCCGGGTTGTGTGCTACGTGAACTCAAAGAGGAGCTAAACTCGCACATAAAAATGCTATTTAACCTTAGCCTTACTACAGGATATGTACCTGAAAACTGGCATACAGCAACAGTAGTCCCACTCCACAAAGGAGGCACCTCTACTGACCCTGGTAACTACCGCCCCATAAGCTTAACCAGCCTGGTCTGCAAAGCTATGGAAAGAATCATTATGGATCTAATAAACAGAGACATTGGGGACTTAGAGACACTTGATCCCACCCAGTTCGGCTTTGTAAAAGGCAGATCCTGCCTTTTAAACCTGGTTGACTTTTTCAAAACAGTCACTAGAGCCATTGACGAGGGCAAAGCAGTCCATACAGCCTACCTGGACTTGGCTAAAGCTTTCGACACAATACCCCACTATAGACAAGCTCAACAGCTTAAATGTAAATCCATATGTCACAAGATGGCTGGCAAACTGGCTAAAGGATAGAACCCATAAAGTAAAAATTACTGGAGCCATGTCAAACTCAAAGCCAGCGACAAGTGGTGTCCCACAGGGTTTTGTCCTGGGACCCCTCTTGTTCGGCATTTGTTTCTCAGATGTGAAAGCAAACATGGGTGGGTTGTGGCTGACAAAGTTCGCAGATGACTGCAAACTAGGCGCCATAGTCGATACACCAGCTGACACATACATCCTACAGAAAGGCCTCACTGAAATGGACAACTGGTGCCGGAGTCATGGCCTTAAACTAAATGCCAAAAAATGTATAGTCATCCCCTTTGGGAAAAACAAAGTGCCCACAAATTATCACATAGGCAGTAACCCACTGAGCATGGAAAAAGTAATCATAGACCTGGGGACCCAAGTCGATAGTGGCCTCTCATTTGACACCCACGTTGCCAAAGTGGTTAGAAAGACTTTCTACCTTGCCCACCTTATCATGAAGGGATTCACATCCAGATCAAAGGAGGTCATTGTGCCCCTGTACTCCTCCCTTATCAGGCCCATGATTGAGTACAATGCCCCATTTGGTATGTACCTCACCCGGCACTTGCAACAGCTAGAGAGACCCCAAAAGTACCTCACCAAGAGGATCAAGGGTCTCCAACATATGTCATATGCTGCCAGACTAAAGAAACTCCAACTCTATTCAGTAGCATACCGCCTACTCAGAGGTGATCTGTGCCTGACGTACAAGGCCATGTCCAATCAGGAATTTATGGACATGCTCCACCTCAAAATATCCAAATCCATCAGAACCACGAGAGCTAAAGATTTGAACCTCAGCACAAATATGAATAGGACATGCTGGAGGGACAGATTCATAACTCAGAGGCTTCCCATACTCTGGAACAGAATCCCAGTTCATGTTAGGCAGAGCCCCTCACTGACTCTCTTCAAGAGAAATCTTGATGAGTGGATGGGAGATTGTTGGTTTACCCCAGGGGTCATCTCTGTGTCACTACTAGACAGAGGAACAGTAAACTAATTCTATTATGTAAGGGGGTCTTCACTGTGTCACTACTAGACAGAGGCACAGTATTCTAAATCTATTCTGTACACTTTTGTACCATTACATGGGGTGGCGAAAGCCACATCACTATGGCTAGGCTTATAAATGCCCCAGGGCAGATAGCCTAGTACCAAACTATGAAACTATGAAACTATGTAATGCTTTGTACTATTGGTTTTATTTGTTTATTTTGCACATTTTCTATTTTAATTTTGATGTGGGATTTTCACAATTATTTTTCTTATTTTTGTTTCAGGTCTGTTTGCTTAAACTGAAGTACGATATAGGTATCAGTTTGTTTTCTGATAAGTGGTAATTAGATGAGTATTTGCTTGTTTTTGCATGTGCATGTGTCGCTACTGTGTGCATGTTCAGGTTAGTCTAGTCTTGTGTGACGTTAATGATCAGGAATGTGAGTGTTTATCCTTGGCTTCCTGATGAGGATCTCTGCACACATGCTCGACAGCTGGACAAATTCAGGTTCCTAGCAACCTAATCTAAAGTCAACAGTCTCCATTAGCCTATGTGGGAAGTATTGTCACACTGGTCCATGAAGAGAACACTTACGGTTTCAAAGTTCCATGGTCACTTGGTTTACATGATATAGAGCGGCCTGGAGTAAGACGTGTGTATGTATTCATGTGCCTGTAAGGGGGCCTATTAGCCCTTTAACTTCCCCCACTTAGTTCATAGTAAAGCGCTCTAGTTTAACATGTTAGTGTTTCATTTATTTATATTGGACTGTTTTCTTGACGATGTTGGCAGTTGGAGAGTTGTTAGACTTTCAGTCTCAAAGTATGCCTGAGATAGGCAGTGCAGAATTGGGGTTTGCTACTGAGCAACTGATGCAGTGCTCCTTTGAGATATAGCCTATACTTAATTTATTGATTAATTTATGTTTATATAAGTAAACAACCCCCACAATAGCTGAATGTATTGGGCTTTTCACACAGTGATCTGAACCAGTTTGAATAACATGCCATGTTAAGAATTATTGCTGATAACCTGTTTGTCTGAATGGTTCACTGAAATACATAACCTTTTGTGTCACAGATACATGAAGGTCTATCTATCGATTATGATATTTAGGGTTTCAGTTCTTAGGATCCTTATTTAGATTCCATATGTTGTTGAATACTGCCATATTTTTCCCTACTCCTTCTTCAGACAAATCCTGATATTTCTGAGTAGTGCAGCATCCATAAACTATACATTAATTATACTCTCAGTGAATTAAATCTTAATTCTAACCCCACACCACAACATGCATGCCTTGTACCATCTGACTGTTCTGTTATTTGTACAAATAACTTTTATATGACGACTATTTCTATTATTTAGAGTTCCTTGAGGTAATAAAAGAAAATTCCTACTACCCTCGACCTCTTTTCTCAACACTATACACATTAACTTTTTTTAGTCTATCTTCATTTTGATTTAGATTGATAGACGAAAAAATATTGTGCATAGTTTCTGACATAACTATACTTGTTTATGATATTAAGCTGATGTCTACAGAAGTATACAACCTATGAGTTAGTGCTTTCCAAGTGTTTATATGTGTAGGGATTAACCTTTTCACATTTTCTCCTGCCACATCGTCTGCATGTATATATCTCATTATTCTATGTGTTCTTTGCTGTTTTTAGAGAGTAGCAGTCACTTACTTTTATGGCATCAGATAATTTGTACGCCGGGCCCATTTTATCTGATATTGTTTGTCACCCAACAGTTATGTAATAATTCAGTGAATTCTTACTTTGCAGAAAGCATTACATTGCATTTCCATACACACACACACACACACACACACACACACACACACACACACACACACACACACACACACACACACACACACACACACACACACGTAACCACCATGAAAAGATTCTCCAAAGCTAACGTTGGGCTCCTAAAACAGAGGTGGCTAATTTCACGGCACCCATGAAAATACAGAATAGTTGCATGACCGCCGAATCATACACCAATGCACTGTACGAACACGTCCACAAATGCATGGATCTCGCCATACCCAATAGTACCAAGACGGTCTCCTCAAAAAAGAGAAAGCAAATCTGGTGGTCCCCTGCCATAAACAAACTCTACAAAAGAAGGTGGAAACTGATGCGGAATAAGGTGAAGTCCCAAAACCGGAAAAACTCCTGTATCAGCCTCAACAAAAAGTTGAGATCCCTCATCAAATCTTCTGAAGCTAACTATGAAAACAGAATTGCAGCAGATAGTAAACACAACCAGATGGCCTTCTATAGTTCTTCTATAGTATAATCTCCACGGCAATACCCAGATTTGCTCTGAGCTACTGCACAATGGTACCTCCTATACCAAGTCAACAGATATTGCCAATATATTGGCTGACAGATTCAGTGCCAACTTTACCCCTCTCCCCCCCAAAGGAACAATCACAATACCAGTAGATTGCCAGGCACCCAGTATTACTGCTGCACAGGTTAAAACAGCACTGTCCCAGGCCAAGAATACAGCTTCTATGGGACCTGACAATATCCCCGGCTGTGTTCTACATGAACTACAGAGTGAACTGGCACCTCATCTGTGTGCCCTGTTCAATCATAGCCTCACCTCAGGCTTTGTCCCTAAAGAATGGTGCACTGCTACAGTCATCCCTCTTCACAAAGGAGTAGCAACCACAGACCCTGGGAACTATCATCCCAATAGCCTGACAAGTCTGATATGCAAAGCTATGGAATGCATCATCATAGACCTAATAAACAAGGATATAGGGAATCTTCAAACTCTGGATCCCACACAGTTTGGTTTTGTAAAGGGAAGATCATGCTTGCTCAACTTGGTCGACTTCTTTGAGTCAGTCACCAGAGCTGTGGATGAAGGTAAGGTCATTCATACAGCCTAACTTGATCTGACCAAGGCCTTTGATACCATTCTCCACTCAGGAATCAGAGAAAAACTCACTAAGCTAGGCATCAACCCCTATATCACTAGGTTGGTTGCAAACTGGCTCACAGATAGAACCCAAAGTGTGAAAGTAGCTGACTCCAAGTCAGACTACTTACCAGTCACGAGTGGAGTCCCACAGGGTTCAGTCCTGGATCCTCTCCTGTTTGGTATCTACTTCTCTGAAGTCCAGGCCAATACTAAGGGACTCTGGCTGACAAAGTTCACAGACTATTGCAAGTTGGGAGCTATTGTTAACTCCCCAAGTGATGTCGACATCCTACAGAAAGGCCTCACTGAGACCAACGACTGGTGTCAGAACCATGGCATTAAGCTCAATGCCAAAAAATGTGTTGTCATCCCCTTTGGGAAAAACCCAGTTCCCATGAATTACCACATCAATGGTAGTCCACTGAACACAGAAAGCGTTATAAGAGATCTGGGAACACAGGTTGACAGCAAACTCTCTTTTGTCCACCACACTGCCACTGTGGTCAAAAGACCTTCTGTGTGGTACATCTCATTACTAAGGGTTGTTGCATCCAGGAAGAAAGAGGTCATTGTCTCCCTCTACTCTTCCCTCATTAGGCCAATCATTGAGTACAATACCCCATTTGGCATGTACCTCACTAGACACCTGAAGCAACTGGAGAGGCCACAAAAGTACCTCACAAAGAGGATCCTAGGCCTTAAACACTTGCTCTATATGGACAGACTCAAAAAACTCCAACTATTCTCTGTCTCATAACGCCTACTTAGAAGCGATCTATGCTTGACTTACAAAGCCATGTCTGACCCAGCTCTGTTAGAAATGCTACATCTAAAGAAATCCCAATCCCTCCGCACCACACACTCCAGAGATCTCAACCTCATTACCACAATCAACAGAATGTGCTGGAGGGACAGGTTCATAACCCAGAGACTGCCCATGCTATGGAATAGACTTCCCATACATGCCAAACAGAGCACCTCACTGGCCCTCTTCAAGAGAAATCTTGATGAGTGGATGGGAAATAGATAATTCACCCTTGGGATCACTCAAGCGGCTGTACTCGACAGAGGCACTAGGAACTAAGGTTGGCTGGCACGATGCCAGGGTAATCCTATATGCTAGGCTTGTAAAGGCTCCAGGGCCATTAGTCTAGTACACGCCTATGAACCTATGAAGATTAGGAAAGACTTGTAAACAGCAAAAATGGTGCAGTAATGTCAGTTGAGTGGTAAAACCAGTGATCAGGTCATTCATGCAACATGGTTTTCTGCAGTATATTCATGCATTTGGTTGAATTTTCAATTGAAAGTATCCAAATAGTAATTTTTGGTAAAACTTTTAGTTGTACTTTTGAAAGTGTAATGGAAAGTTATAACTAGACTTTTTGTCTAAGCAATTGTTATGTAATAGTTACACTGCATTTCTCAACGTGCAGCCATTTACAGTAATAGCAGTATTTTATATTAGCAATTGTTTTAACTCCCAGTTGGATTCAGTACTTTTGGTCTTACTATTTATTAAGAAGGTTTCATTCATAGGATGCAGTAACGAGGAAAGAATTTGTATGCTGTCAAAAAGGTGCCAATATTACAGATGAACAGTGAAACCAGACAATTACCACATGGTTATATAAAAGGACTTTTTACATTTGAAGCTAACAAAAATCAATTTTCTGTTATGAGACTTTCTATGACAACCATGGGTTGGTGAGTACAGAAAAATTCACCAGGGCACCTGTGACATTCTCCTACTCTTTGTAATAAGTGCTGTGGGATTCTTGGCATCCAGAGTATTACCATCTTTGGTAGATGTGGCCTTCAATTTAACATCTCATCTGAAGGATGGGACACTCAGGAATTTATAATTCCCTTGTGCTGTGCCACAAATGTTAGTAATAGAAAATTAATCCAAGTACCACGTGTATAGAACCCACAACCTTTACATGGCAGATGCACCTGGACAGCACACAGATGAGTTTTAAAGTAAAACTGATGGCACCCTTAAGAGAAGTCTGTGAAGGGAAAGTATAGGATTCTTCCCAAGCAGACAATGAATGCTCTGTGGATGAGGCAATGGATAAAAATGACTGACAAAATGTTGCTTCATATGATAGAGCTAGGCACTCTTAACAGAACAGAGTACATATCTTTGTGATCCAGGAGAACACAGAATATAGTCACTGCTGTTCCACTTTGGCATAATTAAGTTCATAGGTGTATACTATGCTAATGGCCCTAGAGCCTTTACAAGCCTAGCCCATAGAAGTGCCCTGGCATTGTGCCACCCACTGTTAGTTCGCAGTGCTTCTATTAAGTAGAGCCACTGGAGTGATCCCTGGAGTAAACTTTCTATTTCCCATCCACTCATCAAGATTTCTTTTGAAGAGGGCCAG
The DNA here is from genome assembly GCF_019279795.1 of Protopterus annectens. Taxonomy (NCBI): domain Eukaryota; kingdom Metazoa; phylum Chordata; order Ceratodontiformes; family Protopteridae; genus Protopterus; species Protopterus annectens. Next base: position 1,827,662,175 of record NC_056732.1, on the reverse strand, counting down.
TGAGGTGCTCTGCTTGACATGTATGGGAAGTCCATTCCAGAGCATGGGCAGTTTCTGGGTGAGGAACCTGTCCCTCCAACAAGTTCTGTTGATTGCGGTAATGAGGTTAAGGTCTCTGGAGCGTGTGGTGCAGAGGGATTGGGATTTCTTTAGATGTAGCATTTTTAACATAGCTGGGTCAGACATGGCTTTGTAAATCAAGCAGAGATCGCCTCTTATTAGACGATATTAGACAGAGAATAGCTGGAGTTTTCTGAGTCTGTCCATGTAGGATCCTCTTTGTGAGGTACTTTTGTAGCCTCTCCAGCTGTTGCAGGTGTTTAGTGAAGTACATGCCCAATGGGGCATTGTACTCTATGATTGGACTAATGTGGGAGGAGTAGAGAGAAATGATGACCTCTTTCTTCCTGGATGCAAAACCTTTGGTAATGAGATGTGCCACATAGAAGGACTTTCTGACCACAGTGGCAATGTGGTGGTCGAAGGAGAGGGTGCTGTCAACCTGTGTCCCCAGTTCTCTTATAATGCCTTCAGTGCTCAGTGGGCTCCCATTGATGTGGTAATTAGTGGGAACTGAGTTTTTCCCAAGGGGGATGAGGCATTTTTTGGCATTAAGCTTAAGGCCATAGTTTTAACACCAGTCATTGGTCTCAGTGAGGCCTTTCTGTAGGATGTCTGCATCACTTGGGGAGTTAATAATGGCTCCCTGCTTGCAGTCGTCTGTGAACTTGGTCAGCCAGAGTCCCTCCATGTTGGCCTGGACTTCTGAGAAATAGATGCCAAACAGGAGAGGACCCAGGACCGATCTCTGTGGGACTCCACTCGTGACTGGTCGGCAGTCTGATGTGGAGTCTGCTACTTTCACACTGTGGGTTCTATCTGTAAGCCAATTTGCAACCCACCTAATGATGTAGGGGTTGATGCCTAGTATGGAGAGTTTATCAATAATTCCTGACTGAGGAATGGTATCAAAGGCCTTGGTCAGATCAAGGTAGGCTGTATGAACTGCCTTACCTTCATCCACAGGTCTGGTAACTAACTCAAAGAAGTCAACCAAGTTGAGCAGGCATGATCTACCTTTCACAAAACAAAATTGCTTGGGATCTAGAGTTTGGAGATTCCCTATATCCTTGTTAATTATCCATGATGATGCGCTCCATAGCGTTACATATCAGACTCATCAGGCTAATAGGGCAATAATTTCCTGGGTCTGTAGTCGTTGCTCCTTTATGGAAAGGGATGACTGTAGCAGTGTGCCATTTGGTAGGAACAAAGCCTGAGGTGAAGCTGTGAGTGTACAGGGCACACAGATGTGGTGCCAGTTCACTTTGTAATTCATGTAGAACACAGCCAGGGATATTGTCGGGTCCCATGGAAGCTGTATTCTTGGCCTTGGACAATGCAGCTTTAACCTGTGCTGCAGTAATGCTGGGTGCCTGGCATTTGTCTGGTATTGAGATTGGTCCTTTGGGGAGAGGGCTAAAGTTGGCACTGAATCTGTCTGCCAGTATGTTGGCAATATCTGTTGGCTCAGTATAGGAGGTACCATTGTGCAGTAACCCAGAGCAAATATGGGTATTGCTGCGGAGATTCTTGATATAGCTATAGAAGGCTTTGTGGTTGTTTTTAGTGTCTGCCACAATTCTGCCTTCATAGCTGGCTTTGGAGGTTTTGATGAGGGATCTCAACATTTTGTTGAGGCTGATAAGGGAATTTTTACAGTCTTGGGACTTCACCTTTTTCTGCAATACTTTCTTCCTTCTGTTGTAGAGTTTATTAATGGCAGGGGACGACCAGATTGGCTTCCTTTATTTGGAGGAGAGCATCTTGGTTCTGTTGGGTATGGCTAGTTCCATGCATTTAAGCACATGTTCATACAGTGCATTGGTGTATGATTTGGCAGTCATGCATTTATTTTCCATTGGCATGCGTGCTGTGAAGTTAGGCACCTCTGTTTTTAGGAGTCCAAAGTCAGCTTTGAAGAAGTTTTTCATGGTGGATACCTTTGCGGGAGGTGTGGGTGTGATATAGATTTACATGGTGATTAGTTTGTGGTCGGAGCTAATCAGGGAAGAATTGACTACTGGTGTAGAGCAATGGTTGCCATGTTAGTAATAACCAGGTCATGGATGTTGCTTCCTCTAGTGGGGTTGAGAATGAGCTGGTCCAGGGCATTGGAACTGATGAATTCCAGGAAGGGTTGGGCCAGTGCATTGGTGCATGAGTAGTTCTCCCAGTTGATGTAAGGGTAGTAGATGTCATCTAGTATAAGAGTGTTGGGTTGGATCTTAATAGTTTCCAGGGTGCTTAGGAATGTGGAGTGAGAGTCTTGGGACATGGTTGGGGACCTATAGCAGGCTACGACCTGAATCGCCATCTTACCCATTGTTAGTTGTACCTGGAGTATCTCAGATGCACTATGCTGGGCTACTAGTCTGGAGGTGAGCTTTGGTCCATGTTCTGGGGCTGAAAGGTGTGGAATGAGTTATAGCCTGGTAGCACAGGGGTGCTTTCTCCTGCTTTAAACCAGGTCTCTGTTACAGCACAAATGTCAATGTTCTCAATTTTGAGGAGTGCTTCGAGTGAGTGCATCTTGAGATTTAGACTTCTAGCATTGAGCAGCATGGCCCTCAGATTGCATTTATTTATAGCTGTTACGGTGGTAATTTGGTCTTTGGAACACCGCCTAAAGGTAATATAGACATAGCAAGAGTCTTAGCCAGAACCCGGAAACTTTGGGGTGACAGATGCAGGCCATCTCTGGCAAAGCATCGAGGTCTGTTATCCCAAGCAGACAGATACTGGATCCCCTTAGAATGACACCAGAAACTTAGCCAATTGTTGAAGTCAATCATTTTCTGTTTGTATTGCGGTATCATTCTGAGATATAGTAGGATGCTGCTCAGAGCTAGGGTCATACCTGCCTGGGCCACATAATCTGAGAGCTCCACCATGTCTCTTTTCATGTAGCCCAGGGAGGGGCGTCTCAGATCATTCACACCCACATGGACAGTGACAGAGTCATACTTGTACTTATTGTGGAGTGACCTGAGTGCGTGTGTTATGTGTCTGATTCTGGCACCTGATAGACAGCTGACTGTTACCTTCTCCTTATTCAACCTAGTGAGTGGGACATCAGTGTGCCTCACTATTGAGTCACCTATGATTATTGTATTGGGCAAGCTGTTTTGCCTTAGGGGCTTAGAGTGAGGGGCACACTGTGTAAGTGAACTATGTGTCTTTTGGTTTGTGCTGTGTTCTGGTGGTCGAGTGCATTTCTGCGTTGGAGGTCTCTGCTGTTTGGGTAGATTTCTATTGAGAGCCTCTACGAAGGTGGGTGTGTGGTTTGGGCTTTTATGTGAGGGCTGTGATGGTGGGTATTCTGGAGGGCTCTGTAGTCCATGTGGTGTGGTGCAGGTGTTGACCTTCTCCTCTTCACCAGCTATTCCGGTCTTGGCTGGAGAGTGCATGGCTTCCAGTTTGTAGATATAAATGCATCTCTCAAAAGTCTGAGTGTTGGGAGGTAAGAGGAGAGGGTTGTCTGTGTACATGAGTCAGTTGCTACACTGCCTCAGAATGCCCAGGTTCACTAGGTTAATAGGAGAGCACACAGACGAGTTTTAAAGTAAAACTGATGGTGATAGTTAGAATAGAGTGTTAGCTAATTCACTGTAGGGGGGTAACGCTCACAGATCACTTAAAGGCCTCCCTGTGACAGACATCCTAGAAATGCAGAGGGGTTCAACATGATAAGCCGACCACTCATGAATGGCATGGAGAAGTGTGGGGTATCCTTGTTATCTTGCCAAAACCAGGACAAGTGGCTTGTAAGTGAATCTATATTGGTCCCCATTGCTGTGGGTTATACCCTTATAAGGAAAAAAAAAGGTGCCGTACTAACTAATGAAGCACACAGTATGTCTTGAAGCATAGAGATGTACCTGTCAACTGTTCATATTTTTAAAGAATGCCCAGATTTTCACCTCTTTTTTCTTCTTATACAATTTGTATTTTTGGCAAATGTATGAGGATTGAAATCACAGAAAAAATTACAGACATTTGAATGTCAGGCTTCATGTCCTTTAAAAAAATGCATGCTGTGCAAACCTTTTCAATTTTCAAAGTTTGTAAGAGCAATATTTAAAATCAGTCCCAGTGTTGGGCCTTCCCCCAATTCTTCCAACATTCTTCAGATTTGTTGAGCTAAGGGATTGAGAGGTATGCACAGAGTGGCAATGATAAATAAGTAAAGCATAACATAGTATGATCAGAAACAGCGTGCATCTGTGGGCATAGTTACACTGTCTCAAGTGTAGTCATTAATGGAATGGGACATTGTGTAATCTCAGTAATAGAGACAAAAGACAGGTGGTGGTACCCTTGTGATTAACATCTCCATATAACAGAGCGAGGACTCTGTAACACATGATCTCATAATAAGTGTTGTATTGGACATGGTCTCATAACAAGTGAATTTTGACCCAGCCATAATGGCAGTTAGTACTGTATTGTGGAACGGTGGTGATGCAGTATAGACTGACACTATATTATAGACCTGTCCACTTTATGCAGGACAGTCCCTATGTGGGCAGTTGTGTCTTGTGGAAAAACATCACAATTGGCAAATATCCTGAGATTTTAGGAAAAAAAGTGTTTCATAGGATCGTAGGAAGTTACCAGGCTAATGGCCCTGGGGCCCTTACAAGCCTAGTCAAGATTTTATCCCCAAAAAAGAAACCTCAGTCAGCACTTGCCACCCTTGTCATTGAGGGACACAGGTGGAACCCCTGGGACAAATTTGTGGTTTCCCATTCACTCATCAAGGTTGTGCTTGAAGAGGGTCAGCAAGGTACTCTCACATGTATGGGATGTTTACTCCAGAGGTGGGACAGCCGCTGGGAGACAAACCTGTCTCTCCAGCAGGTTTTGTTGATGTTGCATATTAGATTTAGGTCTTTCGAGCAGGTAATGGGTAAGGAGTTGGACTTACGGATATGGAGCACCTCTAGTAGGGGTTATAGGTGAGACATAGATCACCTCTGAGTAATCTGTATGATACCGAGTACTGTGATAGTGATTTGAGCCTGTCTGCATAGGACAGGTATTGTAGGCCACGTATTCTCTATGTGAGGTATTTCTGTGACCTTTCCAGTTACTGCAGGTGTTTGAAAAGGCATATACCAAAATGGCAATTATACTCAATTATTTACTTAATGAGGGAGGAGTACAGAGAGGTAATAACCTCATTTTTTCTGGATGCAATCCCTTTACTTATGAGATGAACCAAGTAAAAGACTTTTCTGACCACTGCCGCCACATGATGTTCGAATATGAGACTGTTGTCAACTTGAGTACCCAAGTCTCTCACCACAGGTTGTGTGCTTAGGGTGTTGTCATTGATGTGGTAATCAGTAGGGGATGTGTTTTTACTAAATGGTATGATAATGCATTTTTTTTGCATTTAACTTAAGGCCATGACTTTGACACCAGTTATTTGTTGCTGTGAGACCCTCTTGCAGTATGTTAACATTGTTTGGGGAGTGAGTGACAGCACCCAACTTACAGTCATCCACAAACTTGGTTAGCCACATGTCTTTTGCCTTTGCCTGGACCTCTGAGAAGTAGATGCCAAACAGTAGGGGTCCCAGGACAGATCCCTGGGGAACACCACTAGTGGGAGGTCTGCTGTCAGAGGTGGAGGTACCTAGTTTGACCTTGTGGGTCCTATCTGTGAGCCAGTTGGTCACACACCTGATGAGATAGGGATTTACACCAAGTTGTGTTAGCTTTTCTGTGATGCTTGAGTGGAGGATTGTGTCAAAGGCCTTGGCCAAGTCAAGGTAAGCTGTATGTACTGACTTTCTCTCATCCAGGGCCTTGGTGACAGTCTCAAAGAGGTCAACCAGGTTCAACAGGCAAGATCTGCCCTTGACAAATCCAAACTGGGTGGGGCCAAGTGCTTGGAGATTGCCTATGTCCTTGTTTATGAAATCCATAATAATACGCTCCATGGCTTTACAGATCAGAATTGTCAAGCTAATGGGGTGATAGTTTCCAGGGTTAGTAGTGCCACCACCTTTGTGCAAGGTTCTCCACTCTGCTGGAATGAAGCCTGTACTTAGGCTGTGGTTGAATAGGGTGCTTAATGTTGAAGCTAGTTCTTGCTGGAGATGGTACATCCTGGGATACTATGAGGTCCCATGGAAGCTGTGTTCTTTGCCTTGGATAGAGCCTTTAACACTTGATCTGCAGAGATGTGAGGTGTGAGACAAGTATCGGGGATGTCGAATGGGCCTTTGGGGGGTAGGTGTGAAGTTTGTGCTGAACCTATCTCATAAGTTTTCTTTAAGTTGCATAAGACAATTATTTTGTATTTGACACACCTAAATATTATATGGAACAGCATAAAATCCAGTTTTCCTAAAACAAGCTTTTATTTTGTAAAATAAACCAAAGTCCAGTCCTTTGTACTAGTTGAAAGGTAAACCTGCAAAATCTTTCCTTCCTGTAACAAAAAGAAAAAAGTGTCCCACTTTGGGCACTTGGAAAGGTGACAACCCTAAGTAACACTGTGCAACTGTACAAAAACAGTAGACAAAGTCAGGCAACAACTCACATGCAACAAAATTCTGTAAATTTGTTACAGTGGACAAGGCATAAGAGAGTATACATGGTATTGTGTAGGACTACTGGTTGTCAGATTGGGAATCGGGCATTACAAACTGTTAGAATGATGCTAGTAGCCTACACAGTGTGATGACAAATGCTTACACATTATCATTTCAGTTATATGTTTAACAGGTAACAGTGGAACCAGACACCAATGCATACAGTAGTAAGGTAGACACAAGGAAAATTGCTGAAGAATATATCACATGATGCATAAACTCACCAAAATGCAGCATGTATGCTAGAAAATGTACTTTACTAGTAGGCAGAAGTCAGCTGAAAGTAAAATATAAAATTAAAGGAACAGATGAGTGTGTCTACTGATGTTTGAATATTGCATCACTCATGCTTCTACAGAATTATAAGCAGCCAGCTCATAAAGTTAGGACACTTGTATTCAGAAATAAGCAAATTAGAGTAGAAAACCTCCAGGTTGGTGGCACAGCACTAAGCATCAGAGACTATCCATGTGCAACTAACAGTGGGTAAAACTGCCTTCCAGTTTATAGCCTGCTACAGACCACCCTCCCAAACCCAGGAATCCCACTCGGCCTTCCTGAGAACACTGGAAAATATGAAGGTCTCTCCAGACACCATTATATTGGGCAACTTCAACTACCCAAACATAGACTGGGAGCATTACTCTAGCTCCAACACCCTAGCTCAAAGGTTCCTAGAATTTATAAACTCAAATGCTATGGAACAACCTGTTACCACTCCCACAAGAGGGGAAAACATACTGGACCTGATCATCACCAACATGGGGACTCTATGCTCCAGACCAGAAGTGTATCCCTCACTGGTAAGATCAGACCATAAACTAATCTCACTGGATATTCACATCCCGACCCCACCCCCTGTCCAGAAAACCCCAGTGAAAAACTTCTCTAAAGCAAATTTCACACTCCTCAAAACCGAGGTGGAATCTTTCAAAGCCCCCGGGCCTGTGGAAAATACGGCCCAGAACGCAGAATCCTTTATAAACGCATTCTATGAACACCTTCAGGAATGCATGGATGATGCAAGTCCAGATAAAACCAAGACCCAATCCTCCAAAGGCAGACGTCCTGTCTGGTGGACCCCAGACATAAACAAAATATACAATAGAAGGAGGAAGCTACTACGTGATAGAGCAAAATCCCAAAAAGGGAAGGCATCTCTGATCAGTGTTAGCAAAAAACTGCTCAGAGGCGATCTGTGCCTGACGTATAAAGCCATGTCCAACCTGGAATTAATGGACATGCTGCACCTCAGAAAATCCAAATCCCATTGAGCTAAGCGCTCGAGAGAATTGAACCTCAGCACTGAAATAAATAGGACATGCTGGAGGGACAGATTCATAACCCAGGGGCTCCCTTCACTCTGGAATAAAATCCCAGTCCAGGTTAGGCAGAGTCCCTCACTGACTCTCTTCAAGAGGAATCTTGATGAGTGGATGGGGGGATTGTAGGTTTACCCCGGGTATCACTTCTGTGTCACTGTTAGACACAGGCACAGTATACTAACCTCGAAAAAGGGCAGAGCAAAATTAATTTAAAATGGGTGGCGAAAGCCAAACACATTCTGGCTAGGCTTATAAATGTCCTAGGGCAGATAGCCTAGTATGAACCTATGAACCTATGAAAATAAAAGGAACACAAGACTGTCTACCAGTGCTTTTACCTTGCATCACAGGCATGCTTTTCTACAGTGCTACCCAACCTGCATGTCAGAAAGCCATTGTATGTGGTTAGTATCTAGAGATCAAAAAACATGAAAAAAAGACCGTTTCTACTACTGTTTGAAACTTGCATCATTCGCTTTGTACAGAGCTAGTGGCAATCATGTCATAAAATCATTGTACTTTCCTAGCATTCAGAAAACAGCACAAAATAAAATATGAAATGAAAGTACTTGAAAACTCGTGTTTAATAATGCTTTAGCCTTGCAATACTCATCTTCTTTCCTGCAAGGTAACAGCATGACAAGACATACAATCCCTGAAAGGCTACTTTTCCCTGAGGATAAAAAAATACAGGCAAATGAATGCCTCAGTGAGAGCTGTTGTGAGTACAACTACAGTCTGTGATGGAATCTGGCTAACACCTTCGAAATGTCCTGAAGGCACCGCACCCCTCTCCTAACCCTCACACCAAAAGCTGTGACATGCTTAGAAAGCCAGACTGAAAATGTAAACAAAGACCAGAATCAAAACAAAACATATCCCTGGAACTGTCCCTTTAAGAAAAGGCATGCTACTTTGTGCAGTCACTCTACTTTATACTGTTAAATTAAGACAATTGTAGACATTATCTAATTTTACCCTGAAATTCTTAAAAGGATATAAAATTAAAGCTGGGGTTAGTTACAGATGAAACAGGAGAGGTAATGGAATGCTATTTTATAGATTTAAGCTTTTCTCAAAAGAAAATAGACTTTAGTTGGGGTAGGCACTTACTGAAAAGGGTTATGGAGCTGTTGCTTCCTGGCAGGCAGGCTCAGATCAGTAGTCAGCTGATAAAGCTGACATAAACTATCAGTGAAGTGGCCAGGTAAGTGAGAAAGCCTGAACTAGGTAGTAAGATGATCCCAGAATTAACAGGGAAAACAATGTGAGTGAGAGACAGTTGAAAAGGGGCAGTGCCGTTAACCACCTAGGACGAACAGCAGAACCAAATTAAGGACTGCTGCAGTGAGAACTTTTAATGGTTATTTCCCTTAGCTTTTATATTTCCTGTTATTGTTGTGGTTTTGTTTTTTTTTAATTGCACATAGACCCAAGAGTTCTGGGGGGTGTTTAATTCTAGATCTCTGGACATATCAGTAATTAGGTATGACCTGAATTGTAGGTACAATAATTAAGCTGGAGACGTGCTGCTACACAATTACTTTGGTCCTAGCTTTTAGGAATTTTAGCCTGGAATCTTGTGGGGAAACCTGGTGTTATGATGATACCTGGTGATATAAAATTAAAGCTGGGGTTAGTTACAGATGAAACAGGAGAGGTAATGGAATGCTATTTTATAGATTTAAGTTTTTCTCAAAAGAAAATGGACTTTTGTTGGAGGGGACCCTTACTTGAGAGGGTTATGCAGCTGTTGCTTCCTGGCGATGTGCTCATCAGTACAGTGGTTTGATTAAGGAACTATACAGCAGAATGTACTAACATACTCACTAACACTTGTTTAATGTAGTGCAGTTAAGATATTTTACTGTCTAGACACATGGAAGTTAAGCACCTTCATTAGTTTTAAGCCTCTTTAGTTACAGGACAGTGCCTGTGGGTGCCCGGTGCATGACTGAGGTATTTTTTGAGGTTTCCACTTCTTGTTATGGGGGGGGGGGGGTGGACTTGCTTGACCTGATGGCTGGCTTGGATTACTGAAAGAACAATAGATAAAAAAAAATGTAAGGGAGCATTAGGTTAAGGCAGCATGTGCTGTGTGACCAATCACCAATAATGGTAGTGCTATGACCAGTCACCAGCAATGGTAGTGCTATGACTAGTAAGTAATAGCTCTGGTAAACATTAGGTTAAGGCAGCACATGCTGTGAGACCAGTCACTACCAATGGTAGTGCTATGACCTGTCACCAGCAATGGTAGTGCTGTGACCAGTCGCCAGCAATGGTAGTGCTATGACCAGTCACCAGCAATGGTAGTGCTATGACTAGTAAGTAATAGCTCTGGTAAAGCTGTTAAGAGTCAGGGGAAAGACATACAGTATCAGGATAGGTTATAGCCTAGTAAAATAAGTTAACTGATGCATAGGAGAGCTATAAAAATGAAAGCCATGTGTGCAAATGTGTCAATTATGAAGAATTAAGCTGTATAAGATTGGACTTGGTTTAACAATAGACAAAAACACCAGATAATGGTAATGGTTGTTCCTGCTTCAGCACCTGATAACATAAATCAAGTTAACGTCTCACACCTTCCCACCATATTGTGCATTTCACTCCCCTCTGGACAAGCTGTCTCTCCCTAAAACCATGTAAAGGACTAAGAAACCCAGTAAACTCGGGAGCATCCAGGATCGCTTTAAATAACTGCAACAGATTAACAACTCACACCTTCCCACCATATTGTGCATTTCACTCCCCTCTGGACAAGCTGTCTCTCCCTGAAACCATCTAAGGGACTGAGAAACCCAGTAAACTCAGGAGCATCCGGGATTGCTTTCAATAGCGTAACAGATTAACATCTCGCACCTTCCCACCATATTGTGCATGTATGTGGTTTTCCAAAGTGACAGCTTTGCTAACTACATATAAATTAAGATCTGCTGTTAAATTTAACTTTTCCTGCTCTGGACAAGCACGCTACCAGTTGGCCCTCCATTCCATCACTTTACCTTAGCACCCCTGTATCTTTTCCCTTCTCCTATGTATTGTTATTTATCCTTAGCTTACCCTGACTAAACTCCTGAAGTATAACTCTCACCTTTTTCAGTTCTAGCCTACTTTTTTTTGAGGTAAAATGCGCCATTTTTTTAAAAATCCCTGCAACTCTTGCAGAGGCCATACCCCAGGGATAGTGTGCTCACTCAACAGTGAAACAACCCATAATATTTACATATTAACTGATACTTCACTCCTCTCTGTACAAGCTGTCTCTCCCTGAAACCATCTAAGGGACTGAAAAATCCAGTAAACTCGGGAGCATCCGAGATCACTTTAAATAACCACAACAGATTAATGGCTCGCACCTTCCCACCATATTGTGCATTTCACTCCCCACTGGACAAGCTGTCTCTCCCTGAAACTATCTAAGGGACTGAGAAACCCAGTAAACTCGGGAGGGCCGGGATCACTTTAAATAGCCACAACAGATTAACGGTTCACACCTTCCCACCATATTGTGCATGTAGGTGTTTTTCCAAAGCGACAGCTTTGCTAACTACATATAAATTAAGATCTGCTGTTAAATTTAACTTTTCCTGCTCTGGGCAAGCATGCTACCAGGGTGGCACTTAGAGCTACGCACTACAGTGATATATATCTAATAGCCCTGTTTGAATAAATGGTCTATAAGAATATGTGATATTAACTTGTTCTTGTAAGGACATTGCTGTAAGTTTTTGCAAACACTATGCGTCATTGTTCATTGCCTTCTACCTGTAATTTTGAGGATACACTGATATTGCTAAAACTGTTGAAACTGTGCATGTCTGGCTCTGTGATGGTTTATGAAATTATGGTCGACAGGAACTGATTTTAAGGGTGGCTTATGTGTCTGTTAAAGGGTAGAGTAATAGCCCTACTATGACTCAGAGGGTTGTATATTGATTACTTTTCCCCTGTCGTGCACTTTAGTTTCCCTGAATATACATAGAGCTTACTGTAGTCTTATATTCTGTGTAGTAAACACATAAAGTGCCGGTTTTCATGTAATCACCAACCGGAGAAGAAATAGCTGCTAACTCCCACTTATTCCTTCTGTCTGTCTCTTTTTCTTTCAAGTTCACCCCCTCTGGACTAGCTGTCTCTCCCTGAAACCATCTAAGCAACTGAGAAACCCAGTAAACTCTGGAGCATCTAGGATTGTTTAAATAGCCACAACATATTAATGGCTCACACCTTCCCACTATATTATGCATGTAGGTGGTTTTCCAAAGCAATAGCTTTGCTAACTACATATAAATTAAAATATGATGCTAAATTTGACTTTTCCTGCTCTGGGCAAGCATGCTACTGGGTGGCACTCCATTACATCACTTTACCTTAGCACCCCCATTTCTTTTCCCCTCTGCTATGTATTGTTATATATCCTTAGCTTACCCTGTCTAAACTCCTGATGTATAACTCTTGCCTTTTTCACTTCTATCCTACTTTTTTGTCCTGTGTAAAACCTCTAATTTCTCCTTTCCTCTAATACTGTAATAGGCTATGTACCTGTGGAGCTCCAAGAGTCTTGATTGATTGTTTTCTCTGTTACTTTCTGCTGCAGGTTTGTCCCGCTTTGTTCGCCCTCGCAATCCTTGGGTTCACTCCACTCCCATACCCTACCCCCAATTCCCACACCCCCCCACATACCCTAAATTTATCTTTCATCCAGCTTGTCTCCACCCAACTAATTATCCAATCCCACTATAGCAACATACACACAGCACTCCCAACTCCTACCTCTCACCCTTCTCACCATTCCCCCTTCTCCTTATAGGCACAACCCACTCCCCTACCCCTCCCTTTCACTCCCTTACCTGCACACCACACACTCCTCCCATTCTTTAACTCCAAAACTTTAATCCCCCCTCCACCTACCACACAAACCTACCACACAAACAATGCTCACTAATCTGATAATAACTTCACTTCTGTTACTACTATCTCTCCTTACATCATACCATTCCAACATTCATCTCAAATCAACATTAACCTCCTCCTATATCAATAACACACACTCAAATACAGCATTCACTACCATCTCTCCTTCTCTACACAACACCTCTATCTTTCACCATTTCCATTACAAAATACTCCAACTATCCCCCCCATAAACTTAGACCCAAACATTCACTCATTTCAAATATACACTACCCTCCCAAACACAATTCAATACTTACTATCCTCTTACTAGCAGGTGATATCCACCCTAACCCTGGGCCAACTCCACTAAACCCCTTCCCATCCCAACAAATCCCCCTCCTACCCTATTAACCAATATTCCCTCACATGGTGTACCCCCATCCCCCCACCCTCCATTCTAACAAACACTTATCTATAATAGCTATCAGCATTCAAAGCCTCCCTAATAAATTTACTGACCTTCATGCTTGGATCTCCCAGCATTCCTCCCACCTACTTGTATTATCTGAAACTTGGCTGAAACCTCATATTCCCAACTCTGAAATCCTTTCCCCTGGATACAACCTCTATTGACTAGATAGGACCACTAAAAAAGGTGGAGGTGTAGCACTTCTTCACTTTCAACAACTCTCCCTTCCCCCATTTCTGTTGACCTACCTGATTTTTAACCAGCAGAAATCCTAATACTAAACTACCACCTTAACACCCACAAAAAACTTGCCATTTTTGCCAGCTATATTCATCCTGGCAAGGACATCCAAATTCTCAAAAATATACTATCCTGGGTTTCTAAAAACCTACCCTATGAAATCTTACTACTAGGAGATGTGAATATCGATTGGAAAGCCCTTGAGTCCCCTTCACCTGTCCAAAGCATAAATCTGTTCAGCTTCACTCAACTTATATCCACCCCCATAAGACTCTCTAAACACTCCAATCAAGGCACAACAATTGACTGGATCCTCTGTAACAGCCCCCAACATTATCACAACTCCATAACGCTACCTGATGTACTAAGTGGCCACCTACACATTAGCATAGAGAGATACCCACTCCAAGAACAGAAATCACATCTGTATAAAGTCTGTTGTAAACTCAAAGACTTCACCCCTCCTCTCTCAATGATAGTCTCTCTTCCATAATCTAGTCCATCCTGCACTCCTTCTTGAAGAAGCCATACTCAAATTTAACCGCATCTTTCTAAACACCCTCGACTCATTAACCTCCCCCATGTAAAATAAGAATAAAATCAAACTATGCCCCCTGGCTCAGTAAAGACACTCACAAACTAATACATGAAAGAGACAACACCTGGAAAGCTTGGCTGAAAAATAAATCCCCCACCCACCTTCATCTATTTAAAGAACGTAGTAACCAGACTAAAAACCAAATATACAATAATAAAAAGTCCTTTTATACTAAGACACAAACCTCCACTCATTGAAATCCTAACAACTTTTGGAAAAACTTAACTCTATCTTTATAGGTTCATAGGTTCATAGATTGGTACTAGACTAACTGCCCTTGTGGGCCATTTTCAGTCTAGCCAATTACCCCATGTGAGAATCAAACCCTGCACCTTATGTTTGTAAGGTAAACACCTTAACCATTATGCCAGTCTCCCACTCCTCCATCCTAATAAACCCAAGACCCCAACCCCTACCATAACCTTTCTGATCACAAGGCCTCCTCTCTCCTCAACCAGTTTTTCGTAGATTCTATCAGCGAATTGACTAACACAGGCCATAATCCCCCCCATAAAATCACTCCATGAACCAATACCCCATTCTATTAACAACACTGGTCTGTCTCTCTCTTAACCCCATCTCTACATCCTACATAAAATCTCTATTCCTCAAACTTAAACCATGTTCTCTCTCTACAGACAAGCCCCCCCACACACACACTTCCTCAAGCTTGCTGCTAAATCCATTGGCTATCCAGTTTTTATACTTAATTGATCTATAAAAGAAGCCACTGTACCCAAAATCTGGAAATCCTTCTACATTACCCCCCTTTACAAAGGAGGCAACTCCAATGGCCCCTCTAATTATAGACCAATTGCCATACTATCCCCACTATGCAAATTACTAGAAAAATGTATTCACAACCAAATACTTAACTTCTTCCTCCAAAACAACCTGCTCTCCCTAACACAGCTTCTGACCTCACCACAGTACATCTACAGCCCTCCTGTCCTTCACCCACACCATTGCCGAAGCTAGAAACTGTAATAACGTAGTCTCATGTCTGTTCTTTGACTTATCAAAGGCATTTGATATGGTTCTCTAGTTACTTTACAGACAGGCTTCAATCAGTAAAATTGTAATCTTCTTGCTCTTTTTTCTTACTTATACACACTGGTGTACCTCAGGGTTCCATTCTTGGACACCTTCTCTTCAACATCTTGATTAATGACCTCCACTCCTCCACCTCCCTCGCTAGCCTCATTCAGTACGCTGACGACTCCACCCTTATTACATCCTCTAACTCTTTCTCACTTCTTCAGACACACACACAACAATCCTTCCATCTTGTAGAAAATTGGCTAAAAAATAATCAGCTTATCCTTAACCCAAAAAAACAAAGCTACTTCTCTTTCTCCTAAAAAACAATGGCCACCTCAAGGCTACCTTCTCCATCTCTTCACTAAATAACACCAAAATCAATGTAGACACTCACAGAAAATTACTAGGAATGACTATTGATGACCAACTAAACTTTGACTTACACATTCACCAAGCATTAAAAAAACTAACCATAAACTTGGTATGCTATACCACAACTCAAAATTCCCCTCTGCAGATTCTAGACATTTCCTGGCCCAAACATACCTTCTTTCTAACCTCCTCAATGGTTCACCAGTCCTCACCAACCTCTAATCCTGTCTACTCTCTAGACTAGAACAGACCTACAATAAAAATTGCCAAATTTGCAGCCAGCCTTCCTAACCCAACCCACCACTGTTTAGCCCTCCACAAGCTACAATGGTTTGAAATCTCCTATCACATACAATTGTTCCAACTACATCTAACTCATCTCATACTTAACAAACCCACTACCTGCCCTCTCTCACCAACCTAGTCTCATATTATTCCTCCCTTCACCCCCTCCACAGCAAAGAGAAACTTCTCCTAGAAACATTTACACCTAAATTGAACATTGGCAATCTCCTATATAAATCATCTATAATAAAAATTTGGAACAACCTACCCTATAACCAATAAAACATCACTTAAGGAACAAGCTGAAAGTATTTTTCCAGAATAATTGGGTCTGCCCATGCCAGGATCTCACCTGACCACTCTCTATAACTCTTCTATCTTTGTCAAATTTTCCTAACCTCTGTAATTCTGTACTGATAATTGCATAATCCTTCTTGCACTATCTGTAGTACTAAATAGCTGTATATGTTTTACCAAAAATGTCTCTGCCATCTCTGTAAATGCTATTAACTATAGTGTGTCTGTATTTTTGTACACTGTGTGCTATGCTTTTATACTTATTTTTGTGTTAATATGTACATAATCACTTTATTGGAGCTTTTCTCCTCGGGTCTCCACTGAAAATGGGCAAATTGCCCAGTTGGACTAACCCAATCAACAAATGTGAAATAAATAAATAAATCTTTTCTTGTGGCAACATACAAAAATAAAATGTGAATAATACATAAAGCAGTTCTTTGCATTAAGCAAGATACACTTTCAACATGTTTTAATCACTGCGAACAAACTAACAAGCTGAAGATCAGGAGTCACAATTTGTATAAAATCCACCGAGTTTATTGTACAAATGGTAAGCGCTTTCACAAATACATTTGCTTCATCAGACCTAACCAATCAAATGATGACATTTCCTTTTTTACTCAATTAAATTCAAACTAACCAATCATACATTTACACATTTAAAGATGTACTTACATATTTAAAATATAACCCAGAAATATATTAAAAAACATTGTAAAAATATATAACTCAAAAAAAAACCTAAATATTTTAGTTTGGATATTAATCTAATTATTTTCATGACATCATTTATCATGTGATTAAGTATTTTATTATATAAAAGTGCTTGTGGGTGGAGTTCAAATTGTTCCTGAAGAAGTTGACAAGAAATAAAGTGAATGAAAGTGCTAGCTTTGGTGTCCGTGCTTTCCTAAGTGGGCTGGAACAGACTATTCAGTTTATTAATTTTTCCTGTGGAAGATTTTGTTTCCAGTTTTTGAGTTTATTATCTAATTTTACCCTGAAATTCTTAAAAGGATATAAAATTAAGGCGGGGTTAGTTACAGATGAAATAGGAGCTGTAATGGAATGCTATTTTATAGATTTAAGCTTTTCTCAAAAGAAAATAGACTTTAGTTGGGAGGGAACACTTACTGGAGAGGGTTATGCAGCTGTCGCTTCCTGGCGATGTGTTTGTCAGTACTGTGGTTTGATTAAGGAACTATACAGAAGAACATTCTAACATTTGTTTAAGTTGGTGCAGTTAAGGTATTTTACAGTCTAGGTACTTGGAAGATAAGCACCTACATTAGTTTTTAGTCTCTTTAGTTACAGGACATTGTCCATGGGTGCCAAGTGTGCGAGTGAGATTTTTGAGGTTTCCACTGCTTGTTATGGGGAGTGGAGACCTACTTAACACAATGGGTGGTTTGGAATAATTAGTTTTTAGTTTCTTTAGTTACAGGACAGTGTACATGGGTGCCCAGTGCGAGAATTAGATTTTTGAGATTTCCACTGCTTGTTATGGGGAGTAGAGACCCACCTGACCCGATGGGTGGCTTGGATTGATTAGTTATTAGTCTCTTTAGTTACAGGACTGTGTCCATGGGTGCCCAGTGCACGAGTGAATTTTTTGCAGTTTTCACTGCTTGATATGGAGGGGGGTGGGGGGTGGAGACCCGCTTAACCCAATGGATGTCTTGGATTAATGAGAATGATTACACACCAGGGGAGACAAACAGATTATGTTAATTACCATAGCACAAGCCTCAGATTATAGGCTACTCAATCTAGCTGTGTGTAATTGTCTCAGGAAGAGGTTGCCATAAGATAGGTGATTTAGAAAGGAGAGAAGATACGCATTTACATTATAGAGAATTTTAAGCCATATGAACACAAGTGATATAGCAGTTATTGGGATCTGCTAGGACTTCAGAGAGGGACAGAGTTGAATTGCGGGAAGTTCCATATAAAATTGAATTCATCATAGCAGTGTTGACCAGCAGAAGTTGAGGGGCTTCCTGACATGACCATCAGAATGGCCAAATAGAAGAAATAGATTGTCAGCATATGGAGAGATCAGTAATGGCTTAAGTCTTGGGGAACCCTAACTTGGGAGGTTCCTAGTTTTTAGCAAGACTCCACCACTTTAATAATTACAGTGCATTCAGATAGGTAGGTCTGAAACAATTATTTCAGTAAATGGGACTTTCAGTGAACGCTGTCTTGCAAAGTTGATAGACAAATGGATGCTGATCTACCAATATTCCTTTTTATGACTTACAAATATGACCCTGTCAAGTATTTGTTTATTTAGATGATGCCAGAATCACAGACTCATTAGAGGCCTGTGAGGGAGGGTATCTGACAATTCTTCGAACGCTCAAAATTTCGAACGTTACATGGTCGAGACCAAACGTTCAAAATTTTGAGTGTTTGAAAATAGACTTTCAACGGCGCCATATGGTGCAGATAGGGAGAATTTCCTTTTTCTGCACTAAAGTGTGATCTCGGAGTTAGTATATTTAAGTAGGGGGGTGTGGGGGTGCAGGGGGGCTTGCCCCCTTGCCTATGCTGTTAAAGTGTTTTTTTCTTTTTTACTTTTTTTTTATTTGATGTTTGAACATCCAAATGTCGAACATTTGGTCTTGACCATGTAATGTTCGACATTTTGGATGTTTGAACATTTAACATAGACCCGTGAGGGATCCATACAACATATGGAAACCATGCCGAACAGAATAAAGATGGCTGTATTTAAAATTATTCCCCATCAACTAATGAAAACAATGTTTCTCAAGAGCTTTATAAAACATTGGGAGTTTTCATATGGGTTAATAAACTAGTCCAGGATTAGCTTTAGGTATCTTTGGCAGAAGAGGGTTAAGTGCATACATCCAAAGTGATATACTTTTTACCAGTGAGGACTGACACATTTGAAGTATGAGTTACATTATTTAATCTTTTATTAAGTGTTTAAATATGAATTAATGCAGTAGAATATGACATCAAATGGAACAAACTCTACAGCTTCATTAAAGATATGTAGCCTCCGCCAGCAGAGAACTTTCATCAAGCAATAAACACGACATTCTACACATTATTACCACCCTGTTGATTTTCTGTTTTATTATGTAACTATTTTAGTGCTAACCAAATGTCTAATATTGTATTGTACATTAATGGAGCTTTTCTCCCCGGGTCTCGGTGAAAGAGGGCTACCAAGCCCAGTTGGGCACTACCTGGTAAACAAATGCAAAATAAATAAAATTAAGACTTTTGGCTTTTCCTGGTTAGGGGTCGCCACAGCGGAACTCCGGTCTGCTCATGATTGGCAGTAGATCTTTACGGTGCCGCGTTGCCAGCCCTACGCCCAACCTTCAAAGAAGGCACACCCATTCACGCTCGCACCTACCTGCATGTCTTCAACGTCACTCGACCGTGGGGAGGACATGCAGACTCCACACAGAAGGCGCTCCAGCCGAGAATCGAACGGGAGAACCTCTTGCTGTAAATGCAAAATAAATAAAATAAATAAATAAAATAAATAAATTATAAAGCAGGTATATGTGCATTAACTCCTTTTCCTCCTTTCAAGTTTCCACGGCTTGTTCTTCACATTCTGTTCATTTCTGCCTTTCATAAAGCAATAAACACGACATCCTGTACGTTATAAAGCACGTATATGTGCATTAACTCCTTTTCCTCCTTTCACGTTTCCACGGCTTGTTCTTCACATTCATTTCTGCAGATATCTATGCATGCATGTTAAATTTGTCAAAATCTGCTCCTTTCCCCTTTCAACAGCCTGGACAAACACAGCATACTCTCCTGGTAAATACCGACAAGTTGGACTGACCCTTTTCCTTCCCATTTCTTGACAAATTTCACTTTAACTCTGCTAACCAAAAACATTGACATTATCTTCCTCAAAACCATCCACTCCATACTCACCCTTTCCCTATTAGAATGAGATTTGCTAATTAGATTTCTATATATCTGCAGTCCTACCCACCAACTACCTTGTCATTTCATAGTCTCATCATATATTTACATTATTAGCCCCTTCTGTCCACAACTTGATTAAGTATTATCGCCCTTCTGTCGCTGTTCTTAAATATTCTAACTAAATTCTGTCATCTATATAGCTGCTTTTCTGCAAATCATACACTGGGGTCATCAGGCTAAGATTCTTTAAGATCCTCCAACACTGCATCCACCTTTACTTATTGCATGGAATACTACATTGTTGCAACCAACTACCTTTTGACTTCCTCTGGTGACTTCTTCCGCTGTCTATATTCCTATAGAGTTTGCTTCTGCTCTCTCACATTCTTTTCCCACTAAACCCCAGGAACATTCTACTTTTCAGCTTTGCTCTCTGTGTCCATCTACTCCTCCCCAGCCCATGTTTTACCTGGCATTATTGTGACCACCCCTCTTTTCCAGTTCTATACTCACTCACCAAGGCCTTACATCTTTTAACAACCAGATATGCCTCTAACCAATGCATTATGCATACAGTATACTTTGATTTCCATTTAGTCACCACTTACCGGGTCTTACTGGAAGTCATCTACCAAAACATGATTACTCTCCCAAAGTGACTGACACACCACCCATTCCTGTCGTTAACCCTTTTTCCTTACAGGCTAATTGCTGTCTCCTTCCTCTTAACATATCCCACACCCTGTTTCCTATCTTTTTTCCTTCACCATGTGTTCTTACCTCCAAATTCCAAGTTTTTACTTACCTGCACAAATTGAATTTCCAGTTTCAGAATCCCACCACATTCTGGTGATAAAACGTATGCCTGGGTAGTGGGAATATCTTGATTGATACCATCTCTAACAGCAGATTCTCACAGAATTAGTGAGTCTATCCTTCAGAGCTTCTTTCTGGGCTGGGAAGAAATTTATTTCATTGTTGTAGACATGGTGCAATGTTTCTATCAAAGAAGATTTATTTTGAAGATTTGAAGGGAGTAAACATGAAAACTTTGGAACTTCCGGATAGAAGCCAAGGTCCTCTGTCCTTCTAAACCACAATCTGCTCTCAAGCTACTCCCTTTAACATTTGTTTTGTTCATCCTGGATGGGACATCTCAGCTCCCCCATGTTGGTTTAGCTTGTATTGAGCTGCTTTCACCACTTGGGACTTTTACTTTTATTTTTTTACTGCAGTAAGAAGTGAGGATGAATGTGCATTCCTAACTTCTAGAGTGTTGAGAAAGTCTATAAAGAGCTGTGGTAATCTGTGTTATTACAGTCTGTTATCAATCATGACCAGCTCTGAATGGATAGAACACAGAGAATTATGAGTATAGATGCCATTTCAAAAATTGGTAAGGCTGTGATTTACTTTTAAACATTCTTACATTCATGTAAGTACAAAACATAAGCTCTGTTTGTTTCTTTATACTTTGAATGACTGAGTAAGTCCCACTAGACAGGGCTTCTTTACAGGGCAGACCTGAGTTGGTATTTATACTGACTATTCATACTCACTAAGATTCTTCAACCACAATTTAACTAATTTTCATGTAAATGGTAAATTAAGAAAACCTAAATTAATGGAAATGCTTGCACTGTAACCAGACTAAAGAAAATACAATAAATGAAAACTAAACTGTAAAATATAGGAAGGCTTTTACCTAGCACACCAAAACATGCAAAACGATTAGTACATAGAAAACCAGTAACATAATTACCAGATTCATTAACACCTACACCAAGTGTACACTAAGTGTACACAATCTGTATTCAGGGACACTCCTAACACATTTTGGTGTTTTCTGATCACTCAGAAAGATTACACTGTGTTTGTACTTTGTGGTGCCATTTATGAATCCCCCTCGATATTTAAAGCTGCAAGAAAATCAGTAGGAAAACTACAATTAGGGGGAAGAAGGTGTGAGTTATGTCTGTGTTGTCTGTTCACTCAGGACAATGTACACTTAGATTACACTTAGTGTAGGCATTAATGAATCACAGGGAATATCTTTATTTGTTTGTTTGTTAGCCAGGTAGATAGCCCAAAGGCCCCTGTAAGCCACGACCTGGGTCAAAAACTTAAGGAACAATGCAACAAAATAATACACAGAGAAGATTACGTCATGCTTGAAGGAGATGCAGACTAATACAGGCTAAAGTTGTGTTTATACATGCAGTAACAAGTGAAAATTGTTTACATACACTTGAATCAGAGATTAACATTCTGTATAGATGTTAAAATGAATAGGAAGCCGCGGTGGTGCAGCGGTAGTGCTGTCGCCTCACAGCAAGAGGTTTTCCCATTCGATTCTCGGCTGGAGTGCCTTCTGTCTGGAGTCTGCATGTCCTCCCCGTGGTTGGGTGGCATTCGAAAGACATGCATGAATGGGCATGCCTTCGTTGAAGGTTGGGCGTCAGGCTGGCACCTCGGCATCCGTAAAAATCTACTGCCAATCATTAGCGGACCGGAGTTCTGCTGTGGTGACCCCTAACTGGGAAAAGCCGAAAGAAGAAGAAGATAGATGTTAAAATGAATAGAGACCAGGAATAAAACATTAAATTACACTGGTAGCCTTTGCCAATAAAGCTCTCTGGCTTATGGCTCCATCATAAAAGATGAATTATCCCCTCAATTATTTGAAATTGTCCTTGTTGTGGTTTGGTTCCCTTAGTCACTTTTTAATATTTGCCATATTCAATGAATTTGTGATTCTTTTGGCTTGTTGAGCTCATGGAAAAAGGTGTGTACATTCAAAATCCATTGCCTCTGTTGAGACATTGGGATGCATCAAATAATAAAGCAATAAATGACGACGTGGTGTGGTACATTGAAGATTTACCCACGGTTGGTGTGATTAAACAAAGGCAACCGTGTGAAAATATTCAATATACTACAACCACGGAGTCAGTTATTGCTATTATACAATGACATTATTTAAGAAAAAAAATACTTAATTTTCTTAAATAATGTCTTTGTATAACGGTGGATTACTGTTCTTCCGCCGGTTGTTGTATACTACTTTTTTGTTTTGATGTACTGCGCATGTGTATGGGACTTGCGTTCCCATGCATACCCAGTACATCAATGCTTTGAAATGGAATCAACGGAGAAAAGAAAGTCTCCATTGCTCCATTTTCTCTTTTCTTTTTAAATTGTATAAAAAAAGGTTTTGGGGCACTTTATACCAATGGAAAAAAGTCCGGGTGATCGGACCTTTTTCCGTTGGTATATTGTGGGATTTACAATGGGCATGCTGGTTGGCTTGACCAATCAGCGTGCATGTTTTGGAATAGTAATATGGGAATCATTGTATGATACTTGTTTGTTAGTGGGAGAGCCTTATTAAACAGCTGTCTGACCAGAGACTGTGTTGATTTCCTCGTCCTTATAGTGCCATGTGTTTGCATAGTCAGCCAGGAGGTGTTTTGGTAGTGGAAATAGCTGTAAGCTTCCCAGGACCAGAAATACATCTGAATCACTCAGGAATGTTATCCTTATGGCAGCTATCTCAAGTCTTACAGAAGACATTTCCTGTCTTTTAAAAACTTTAGTGCAGATTCTGGAGGAGCAAACACATATACTTTGCCATTATCCTTCTTGATTAAGTCTAATGGAAATTTAAACATATTTATGGTAAATTATTTTTGTCGAAAAGGGATTAAACTGAGGCAAAGGCTTTATGTTTCTGGGTTGTTCCAGGGCTAAAATGTTGATAAAGATGAACCAGGCTTTTGCAAAAAAAAAAAAAAAAATCTTTTCTGTCTTTGCAATATTTAAAAGTAATGATAATTTGCCTGGTGGTGTTGAAGCATGCAGAACCTTTTTTCTGGCAAAGAACTGGGCCTTTAAATAGGCATCCTATTGGAACCCAAAGACTCTTCACTATATATACTTACTCTGTGATCACTGTACTTTACTCACCATCACAACCATCTCCCCTGTATATACTTACTATGTGATCACAGTATTTTACTCACTGTCACACCCATCTCCCCTATATATACTTACTCTGTGATCACTGTACTTTACTCACCATCACAGCCATCTCCCCTATATATAATTACTCTGTGATCACTGTACTTTACTCAGTGTTGCACCCATTGACCCTATATATACTTACTCTGTGATCACTGTACTTTGCTCAGTGTTGCACCCATTGACCCTATATATACTTACTCTGTGATCACTGTACTTTGCTCAGTGTTGCACCCATTGACCCTATATATACTTACTCTGTGATCACTATACTTTACATACCGCACCAGTCTCCCCTATATATATATACTTACTCTGCGATCACTATACTTTACTCACAGTTGCACCCATCTCCCCTATGTATACTTACTCTGTGATCACTGTACTTTACTCACCGTCACAGCCATCTCCACTATATATACTTACTCTGTAATCACTGTACTTTACTCAGTGTTGCACCCATTGACCCTATTATATACTTAGTCTGTGATCCACTGTACTTTTCTCAGAGTTGCACCCATTGCCCCTATATGTACTTACTCCGTGATCACTGTGATTACTTAGTGTTACACCCATCTCCCCTCTATATATCTCTCTCTCTCTCTCTATATATATATATATATATATATATATATATATATATCTATATATATATATATATATTCAATGATCACTGTACTTTTCTCAGTGTTGCACCCATTGCCCCTATATATACTTACTCTATGATCACTGTACTTTACTCAGTGTTACACCCATCTCCCATATTCTGGTCTTTGGTGCAGGCTGGAGAAGTTGTTTGACCGCAACTGAGCTACAAAATATAAGTATTTTTTGATTATTTTAACAGATTACTGTTTTATAATTTAATATATATAAAGCACTTTGTCTATTCAGAATCTTCAGAAATCTTTTTCTGTTTAAAAACTTTCATAGCTTGTTGTCTTAGGCTATTGTATAAACTGAAACATTTACTCTGTGTAATTATCTCTTGGCTAGTGGGGCTGGTTCTTTTGTGTTCTTGTAAAAAAGTTGTGTTTCTGGTCTTTGGTGCAGGCTGGAGAAGTTGTTTGACCGCAACTGAGCTACAAAATATAAGTATTTTTTGATTATTTTAACAGATTACTGTTTTTATAATTTAATATATATAAAGCACTTTGTCTATTCAGAATCTTCAGAAATCTTTTTCTGTTTAAGAACTTTCATAGCTTGTTGTCTTAGGCTATTTTGTCCCACCCTCCCTCCCTGTTGGTGTCTTGCTCTTATACTTGGTGGCTTTGCAGTTGCCCGCCCCTACTGTGACACACCTCCCAGTCTAGTGTCATTAGCTCATTCTTCTTAATACAGAGAACATTTGATAAGGCCTTCTGTTCCTCCTTTTACCTTTTCAAAAAGTAAAACAAAACCTTTTTTTCTTCTTCGCCTGAACCTTCTTGTGTTCTGACTGTCCTTCTCAAACATATTGGAAATATACAGTATATTTCAGAGCATTTGTTATAACTGTATTTGCTATAACTGATTTAAGTATTTTTTCTGGCTTTTGAATATTTACTGCTTAGCGACTGCATCTTAGCCTGTTTATACAGCTCTGCATTCTATTTAAACTGTTTTTGTGTTGATTAACTGTTTTGCACTCTTAAAAGTTATTTGTTGCTTAATTTTACCTGTAGGCTAACACACTCAAGTGTGCTAGCCACTTAAAAGCATTTATAGCATTTACTGTCTGTTTTTTTTCCTTGTCTCTGTAAAAAAAAAAAAAAAAAAATCTCTTGTTTTCCCACCTTACTGAACTAGAGTAGTCCAGTTTCAGAGTTGCTGATCCCTGGGCTTTGTTTTTAGTTCCTGTTACTGATCCATTGCCTTATTAGGAAGGAGGGAAGTTTCTTTGCTTACCAGTGGGAGTGGGAAGCACTGAGCAGCCTTTTTGTCCGAATGGTGAAGTTTCAGCCAGAAACTAGTAGTCTATTGGTCGTTTTGGGCCAATTCCTAGCTCCTTTCAGCCCCCTGCTATAAAACACGCTAAACACGTGTTTTCCAGCTTGTACAAACTCTGCACAGATCCTCGTGGTGGCCTGCAGAGTGATCCAAGCAGCAGAGAGCTAAAAGAGTGACTTTCTACCAGATATAAGTATTTTTGTGGCTTTCCCACTGTTATTAAGCTAGCGACTGCATTTCGCCTGTTTTACTGCTACTTTAAGTGATTTCTGCATTTTACACTGTTTATTGCACTTTAAGTTACTAATTGTTGCAAATTGTTTCTGTAGGCTACACACTAAAGTGCGCTAGCCGATTTACAGCATTTATAGCATTTACTGTCTGTTTTTTCCTTATCTCTGTAATAAAACAAAAAATCTCTTGTTTTCCCACGTTACTGAACTAGAGTAGTCCAGTTTCAGAGTTGCTGATCCTGGGCTTTGTTTTTAGTTCCTGTTACTGATCCATTGCCTTATTAGGAAGGAGGGAAGTTTCTTTGCTTACCAGTGGGAGTGGGAAGCACTGAGCGGCCTTTTTGTCCGATTTGGTGAAGTTTCAGCCAGAAACTAGTAGTCCATTGGTCGTTTTGGGCCAATTCCTAGCTCCCTTCAGCCGCCTGCTATAAAACACGCTAAACTGTACTGCTGATCTAACCAGCATATCCTATAACTGAAAAGTTCATCTCTACTTGATTCCCAAGTAGACTATTCTCTATCTGTAAAGCCTAGCACTTACTCCTACAGTACTTGCACCTTGATAAAGCACTCTTATTATAGATAGTACCCCACCAGCCCAAAACCCACTTCCCCGAGTCCTTTGAAAGTTCTTTATCTACTACTTTCTAGTATGTCGAGGGATCAGTTGCTAGTGTCCTCTCCAGCTCAACTGGTGAACCTGGGAATATTGAGGCAATGTTACAATTGCCTCATGTACACAGACAATCCTCTCCTTCTCCCACAAAACACAAATACATGCGAGAGATGCAACTATACGGCCAAACTGGAGGCTGAGCTCTCTCAACATAGGACTGGCAAGACCAGACAGGAGGAGAAGGCAACCACACACAATACATACCCAGTCACACATGGTACCATCACAACTTCAAATCATACACATACTCACACAAAGACATACTCGGAGGCTCTGGTCAAAAATTTACCAAAACAGCAGAGGCCACCAAAGCAGACACCCAAACAACTACCACCTCACGACCCAACACATGCAACACATAGACCACACAGTCAGAGTGTCAAACAGTCACAGCCCTTAAGGCCAAACAAAATGCCAGACACACTTGTCATTGGTGATTCCATAGTCAGGCACACTGACGTCCCGCTCACCAGACTGAGTAAGGAGAAGGTCACAGTAAGCTGCCTGTCGGGCGCTAGAATCCGCCACATAACGCAAGCACTCAGGTCTCTCAACAGCAGGTACAAGTACGACTCAGTCATTGTCCACGCTGGTGTCAACGACCTGAGACGTACCTCCTTGGACTACATGAAAAGGGACGTCGAGGAGCTCTCTGATTATGTAGCCCAGGCAGGTATGACCCTGACCTTGAGCAGTATCCTACCTTCACCTAGAATGATGCCACAATACAGTGATAAGATGATCAGCTTTAATAATTGGCTTAAATTCTGGTGTCATTCAATGGGGATCCAATGTCTGTCTGCCTGGGATGACATGCTGGACAAGCCACGCTGCCGCCAAGGGACGGCTTGCACCTGTCACCCTGGGCTTCGGTTATTGGCAAAGGCTCTTGCCACCCCATAGTGCCTTTTTAGGCAAGGCTCAAATTCTAAACCTACCACCCTAGAACACCAAAAAGGAAAAAACTAAGGGTAATGCTGCTCAATGCCAGAAGTCTCAATCTCAAGATGCACGCACTCGAGGCCCTTCTCAATATGGAGAACATCGATGTCTGTGCTGTGACAGAAACCTGGTTCAAGGCTCCTGAGAGCACCCCAGCACTAACAGGTTTCACCTCATATCATGCCGGCCCCAAAATCCGGACAACACCAAGAAAGGAGGGGGTGTCCATATTCATAAAGGACACCCACACCTCAAGGTTGGTGGCAACGCACGATGCATCGGAGACCATCCAGGTGCAATTAACCATAGGCAAGACTGCTCTGCAATTTGTAGCATGTTACAGGCCACCCTCTCAAACTCAGGAACCTCACATGGCCTTCCTGAAAACATTGGAGGGATAAATGTATCTCCAAACACCATCATACTAGGTGACTTCAACTACCCTAATATAGACTGGGAACACTACTCAAGCCGAACACTCTAACCCAAAGATTCCTGGAGTTCATAAACTCAAATGCCATGGAACAACTAGTCACCATCCCCACAAGAGGTGAAAACATACTTGATCTCATCATCACAAACATGGGATCAAAATGTTCAACACCGAAGTATACCCTCACTGGTGAGATCAGATCATAAACTAATCTCGCTGGAGGTCCTCATCCCGCCCCACCTGAAACAAAAAGACCACAGTGAAAAACTTCTCAAAAGCCGATTTCACACTTCTAAAAACTAGTGTGGTCTCCTTTAAGGCCCCTGAGCCAGTGGTAAACATTACTCAAACCGCTGAATCACTTACAAATGCCTTCTACCAGCACCTACAGGACTGCATGGATCAGGCAATCCCAAACAAAACTAAGACTCTCTGTACCAAAGGCAAGCGTCCAGTCTGGTGGACCCCAGCCATAAACAAGCTCTACAACAAAAGGAGGAAGCTACTACAAGATAGAGCAAAATCCTTGAAAGGTAAGACACCTTTGATCATTATAAGTAAAAACTAAGAGCTCTCATAAAATCATCCAAGGCAAATTTTGAGAGAAAAATCGCCAAGGACTCTAAAGACAATCATAAGGCCTTCTTTAGCTATGTTAGAAACCTAGGAGGAAACTCCCAGATATGCTCAGAATTAGTTCAAAATGATGTGAAAATTACTGAACCTACACACATTGCTAACATACTGGCTGACAGGTTCAGTGCAAACTTCTCCCCTCCCCAAAAGGAGAGATATCTATTCCAGAGGATTGTAGCCCCCAAACATCTCCAACGCCCAGGTGAGAACTGCTCTCACTAAGGCAAAAACACAGCATCCATGGGACGGATGGTGTCCCCGGCTGTGTGCTTCATGAACTCAACGAGGAATTAAACCCACAGTTAGGACAGCTGTTTAATCTTAGCCTCACCTCAGGATACGACCCAAGGAGTGGCGCGCGCCACTGTGGTCCCACTTCATAAGGGCGGTGCCTCCACAGACCCTGGAAATTACCGCCCATTAGCTTGACAAGCCTTATCTGCAAAGCCATGGAGAGGATCATAATGGAACTCATAAATAAAGACATAGGGAACTTGCAGACTTTGGATCCAACCCAGTTTGGCTTTGTCAAAGGCAGATCCTGCCTCTTAAACTTGGTTGACTTTTCGAGACAGTCACCAAGGCCATTGATGAGGGAAAGGCAGTCCATACAGCCTACCTCGACCTGGCAAAGGCCTTCACACAATACCCCACTCAGGTATCATCGAAAAACTCATCAGCTTGAATGTAAACCCATACATCACAAGATGGGTTGCAAACTGGCTAAGCGACAGAACCCACAGGGTCAGAGTTGCTGGAGCCATGTCAGACTCAAAGCCTGTCACAAGTGGTGTCCCACAGGGCTCAGTCCTGGGTCCACTCTTGTTCGGCATCTACTTTTCTGAAGTACAAGCAAACACAGGAGGGTTATGGCTGACAAAGTTTGCAGATGACTGCAAACTGGGCCATAGTCGAAAACACATCTGACACAGATATCCTCCAGAAGGGCCTCACAGAAACGGATAACTGGTGCCAGAGCCATGGCCTGAAGTTAAACGCCAAAAAATGCATAGTCATACCCTTCGGGAAAAACAAGGTTACCCCTAGCTACCATATAGGTGACAATCCACTGAGCACAGAAAAAGTCATCAGGGATCTGGGGACCCAAGTTGACAGTAGTCTTCGCTTGACACTCATGTTGCTAAAGTAGTTAGGAAAACCTTCTATATCGCCCACCTGATCATGAAGGGATTCACATCTAGATCAAGGGAGGTCATCGTCCCCCTGTACTCATCACTCATTAGACCTATGATTGAGTACAATGCCCGTTCGAATGTATCTGACCAGACACCTGATGCAGCTTGAAAGGCCCCAAAAGTTCCTCACCAAAAGGATAAAGGGTCTCAAAAATATGTCTTAAGCTGCCCGACTGAAAGAACTCCAGCTTTATTCAGTCTCATACCGCTTGCTCAGAGGTGACCTGTGCCTGACATATAAGGCCATGTCAAACGCAGATTTGATGAATATGCTTCACCTCAAAAATCTAGATCCCTCAGAACCACAAGGGCGGAGACTTAAACCTTGACACGGTTATAAATAGAACGTGCTGGAGGGACAGATTCATCACCCAGAGACTCCCTATGCTGTGGAACAAAATCCCGGTACATGTGAGGCAGAGCACCTCGCTGGCCTTGTTCAAGAGGAATCTTGACCAATGGATGGGAGATCGCAGATATACCCCAGGGATTACTTCAGTGTCACTGCTTGACAGAGGCACAGAAAATGATAGGCATAGTTTTTATTCAAACTAAAGGGGTGGCGAAAGCCACATAACTATGGGCTAGGCTTATAAATGCCCTTGGGCAGATAGCCTAGTATGAACCTATGAACCTATGAACCTATATATATATATATATATATATATATATATATATATATATATATATATATATATATATATATATATATATATGTATGTATATATACTGACTCTGTGATCACTGTACTTTACTCACCATCACACCCATCTACCCTATATATACTTACTCTGTGATCACTGTACTTTACTCACATCACACTCATCAACCCTATATGTACTTACTCTGTGATCACTGTACTTTACTCACCATCACACTCATCAACCCTATATGTACTTACTCTGTGATCACTGTACTTTACTCACCGTCACACCCATCAACCCTATATATACTTCCTCTGTGATCACTGTACTTTACTCAGTGTTGCACTCATCTCCCCTATATATGCTTACTCTATGATCACTGTACTTTACTCACCATCACACCTATCTCCCCTATATATATATATATATATATATATATATATATATATATATATATATATACATTTACTCTGTGATCACTGTACTTTACTCTGTGTTGCACCCATCAACCCTATATATACTTACTCTGTGATCACTGTACTATCTCCCCTATATATACTTACTCTATGATTACTGTACTTTACTCACCATCACACCCATCTCCCCTATATATACTTACTCTGTGATCACTGTACCTTACTCAGTGTTGCACCCATTGACCCTATATATACTTACTCTGTGATCACTGTACCTTACTCAGTGTTGCACCCATCGACCCTATATATACTTACTGTATGATGACTGTACTTTACTCAGTGTTGCACCCATTGACCCTATATATACTTACACTGAGATTACTGTACTTGACTCAGTGTTGCACCCATTGACCCTATATATACTTACACTGAGATCACTGTACTTGACTCAGTGTTGCACCCATTGACCCTATATATACTTACTCTGTGATTACTGTACCTTACTCAGTGTTGCACCCATTGACCCTATATATACTTACTCTGTGATTACTGTACCTTACTCAGTGTTGCACCCATCGACCCTATATATACTTACTGTATGATCACTGTACTTTACTCACCATCACACCCATCTCCCCTATATATACTTACTCTGTGATCACTGTACCTTACTCAGTGTTGCACTCATTGACCCTATATATACTTACTCTGTGATTACTGTACCTTTATCAGTGTTGCACCCATCGACCCTATATATACTTACTGTATGATCACTGTACTTTACTCAGTGTTACACCCATTGACCCTATATATACCTACACTGAGATCACTGTACTTGACTCAGTGTTGCACCCATTGACCCTATATATACTTACTCTGTGATCACTGTACCTTACTCAGTGTTACACCCATTGACCCTATATATACTTACTCTGTGATTACTGTACCTTACTTAGTGTTGCACCCATCGATCCTATATATACTTACTGTATGATCACTGTACTTTACTCACCATCACACCCATCGACCCTATATATACTTACACTGAGATCACTGTACTTGACTCAGTGTTGCACCCATTGACCCTATATATACTTACACTGAGATCACTGTACTTGACTCAGTGTTGAACCCATTGACCCTATATATACTTACTCTGTGATTACTGTACCTTACTCAGTGTTGCACCCATCGACCCTATATATACTTACTGTATGATGACTGTACTTTACTCAGTGTTGCACCCATTGACCCTATATATACTTACACTGAGATTACTGTACTTGACTCAGTGTTGCACCCATTGACCCTATATATACTTACACTGAGATCACTGTACTTGACTCAGTGTTGCACCCATTGACCCTATATATACTTACTCTGTGATTACTGTACCTTACTCAGTGTTGCACCCATTGACCCTATATATACTTACTCTGTGATTACTGTACCTTACTCAGTGTTGCACCCATCGACCCTATATATACTTACTGTATGATCACTGTACTTTACTCACCATCACACCCATCGACCCTATATATACTTACACTGAGATCACTGTACTTGACTCAGTGTTGCACCCATTGACCCTATATATACTTACACTGAGATCACTGTACTTGACTCAGTGTTGCACCTATTGACCCTATATATACTTACTCTGTGATTACTGTACCTTACTCAGTGTTGCACCCATTGACCCTATATATACTTACTCTGTGATTACTGTACCTTACTCAGTGTGGCACCCATCGACCCTATATATACTTACTGTACGATCACTGTACTTTACTCACCATCACACCCATCGACCCTATATATACTTACACTGAGATCACTGTACTTGACTCAGTGTTGCACCCATTGACCCTATATATACTTACACTAAGATCACTGTACTTGACTCAGTGTTGCACCTATTGACCCTATATATATACTTACTCTGTGATTACTGTACCTTACTCAGTGTTGCACCCATTGACCCTATATATACTTACTCTGAGATCACTGTACCTTGGAGAAGATGAAGTACTTCCAGATGCAGCAATTTTGGAGTTGGTATACACGTCCCTGTAATCACACTTTAAGTCACTCTCTGTTCCAAGGACCCCAAGTATAGCCTTGAACATACAATAACCCTATTAACACAGGAAAGCCTGCTAGCAGTAAGTTGTCCCATAATTGTCTGTTCTCTAGGCCTTCTAGTTTAGCCCACAGACATTGTAGACCCTTGCCCTTTCCTTAATGTTTACAGAGCATTCATATATGTTCATTCATTAGATTCATAGATGTTCCAAAGCTATCAAGTCTTATGACCTTTCATGCCTTGGCAGTATCCTCCCTCAGGTCACACCTCATACCTTGGAAATGCTTTCCCATGTAGTTAAACCACCTTTCTGCAGGAGGGCTATAACATTCAATCCCTAAGTAAATGTGTGCATACCTTGATAGTCATCTTGTTTGTGTTTAATGTAAGAAAGTGACTCACTACTTAACATGTATAGGATTACAGGATCATAGGAAGTTACTAGGCCTGTCTCTGAGGCCCTTACAAGCCTAGCCAAGAGTTAAGCCCTTGTTCCGACAAGTCAGCACCTGATGTCCCTGTCCAGCAGGGACACAGGTGGACTCCCAGGGGGGTAGTTTCTGTTCCCTATCCAGTTATCCAGGTTAATGAGGTACTCTGCTTAATGTGGAGATGGGGAGTCTATTCCACAGAAGCGGGAGTCTGTGGGACACACATCTGTCCCACCAACAAGTCCTGTTGATGTCACAGATCGGGCTGAGGTCATGTGTGTGGGTTACTTGAGTGGAACTTAACTTGCGGATATGCAGCAGTCCCAGTCCCATTAAGGCAGGGTCTGAGATTGCTTTGTATGCCAGACAGAGGTCACCTCTGAGGATTCTTTATGAGACTGAGTAGAGGGAGAGGGTTTTTAGCCTATCTCTGTAGGGTAGATGTTTGAGGCCCTGGATTCTCCTGGTGAGGAACCTCTGTGGTCTCTCCAGCTGCTGCATGTGCTTTGTGAGGTACACGCCACAAGGGGCTTTGTACTCAATAATGGGTCTTATAAGGGAAGAATACAGGGATGTTATGACATCCTTGTCCCTGGATGAGATACCCTTACTAATGAGGTGGGTCATGTAGAAAGCTTTCCATACAACGGAGGCAGTATGGTGGTCAAAAGTCAGTTTGCTATCAACCTAGGTGCCCAAGTCCTTCCAAATGATTGCATGCTTAGGACCTTGCTATTAATATGATCATTTTTAGTGATGTCACTCTCCCCAAAGAGGATGATGATGCATTTTTTGGCTTTCAGGTTGAGGCCATGTTTCTGGCACCAGTCATTTTCTTGGGTGAAACCCTCTTGGAGAATGTCCATATCACTAGAGGAACTGATGACAATGCCCAGCTTGCAGTCATCTGCAAACTTGGTCAGCCATAGCCCACTGGTTTTGGCCTGCACCTCAGAAAAGTATATCCCAAACAACAAAGGCCTCAAGACCAATCCCTGGAAACACCGCTCATTACATGTCTACTGCTTGTGGTGGCTTCACCTGTTTTGACTAGGTAGGTTCTATCAGTGAGCCAGTTTACTACCTATCTGGTAACATACTGATTGATGTAGAGGAAGTTTATTCTAGAGGTTTGTGGTACATTGAGTTATAAACCTGTCACTCCACTGTGTTTTATTTATCTGTTGGTGAATACTTAGGTCCCTAGTTCTACCATTGGTAGTGCTATTGGACTTGCAGAGAAACAGGAGGTCCAGGACAATTGGGTCTCATGGGGTGCAGTAAAGGAGACAAAGCTCTCCCCTCAAAACTCTGTAAGACACCAAATAAAGGGATAGAGCTTCCAGCCTTTCTTGGTAGCTCAAGGGTTTAGACATGTGATCTTTTGGATTATGAAACTTTGGGGTTCATAGGTAGGTAGGTACCAGGCTATCATCCCTAGAGCCTATATAAGCCTAGCCAAAACTTTCCCTGGCTTTCACCACCCAAGAAAGTTATTTTCCTACGTCCCTGTTGAGCAGAGTCACAGAGGTGATCCCCGGGGTGAATTTCCTATTTCCCATCTAATTGTCTAGATTCCTCTTAAAGAGCGTTAATGAGGGGCTTTGCTTGACATGAATGGGTAGACTGTTCCAGAGCATGGGAAGTCTCTGGGACAGGAATCTATCCCTCCAGCATGTTCTGTTTATTGTGGTGGCAAGGTTCAGGTCCCTTGAGCGTGTGGCATGGAGAGATTGGGATTTCTTTAAGTGTAGCATGTCCAACAGAACTGGGTTTGACATGGCTTTGTAAGTTAGGCAGAGGTAGCCTCTGAGTAGGCGATAAGCGACGGAGTAGCTCTGAAGTTTTTTGAGGTGGTCTGCATATGGTATCTGTTTGAGGCTGGTAATCCTGTTAGTGAGGTATTTCTGTGGCCTTTCCAGTTGTTGCAGATGTCTTGCGAGGTACATGCCAAACAGGACGTTGTACTCAATGATGGGTCTGATGAGGGGTGAGTAGAGGAGAACAATGACCTCTTTTTTTTCTGGAGGAGAACCCGTTAGTGATGAGGTGTGCCACGTTGAAGGATTTCCTGACTACTGTAGCGATGTGATCGTCAAAGGAGAAACTAGTGTCCGCCTGTGTCCCAAGGTCTCTTATCACACTTTCAGTGTTTTAAGTAGGCTACCGCCTATGTGGTCGTTCATGGGTACACTATTTTTCCCAAAGAAAATGACAATACACTTTTTGACACTGAGCTTGAGACCATGACTTTGACACCAAGCATCAGTCTCAGTGAGGTCCCTTTGTAGAATGTCCACATCATTTGGCGATTCTATTATGGGTCCCATTTTGCAGTCATCTGTGAACTTTGTTAGCCAAAGACCTGCTGTATTAGCCTGGACTTCTGAGAAATAGATGCCAAACAGGAGAGGACCCAGGACTGAACCTTGTGGTACTCCACTTGTCACTGGCTTGAAGTCAGATTTGGAGTCGGCTACTTTCACTGTGTGGGTTCTGTCAGTGAGCCAGTTGGCCACCCATCTTATGACATAGGGATTTATGCCCAGTCTAGTGAGTTTATCTATAATTCCAGAGTGGGGAATGGTGTAGAAAGCTGTGGTGAGGTGAAGATAGGCTGTGTGCACCACCTTACCCTCGTCCACGGCTCTGGTGACTGATTCAAAGAAGTCAGTCAGATTCAGGAGACATGATCTACCTTTTACAAACCTGAACTGGTGGGGTCCAGGGTTTGGAGGTTACCTATGTCTTTGTTTATAAGCTCCATGATGATACGTTCCATGGCCTTGTAGACCAGACTCGTCAGGCTAATGAGGTGGTATTTTCTGGGGTCCGTGGTGGTGCCCCCTTTGTGAAGTGGGATAATCATTGCTGTGCGCCATTCAGTAGGCACAAAGCCTGAAGTGAGGCTATGATTGAACATGGTACTTAGGTGGGGTGCCAGTTTGTCCTGTAGTTCATGCAGAACGCAGCCTGGGATGTTGTCTGGTCCCAATGATGCTGTGTTTTTGGCTTTGGAGAGTGCGGTCTTAACTTGTGCATCCATGATTACAGGGGCTATGCATTCTTCTGGTATAGGGATGGGCCCTTTGGGGGGTGAGGGGGGTAAAGTTTGCACTGAACCTATCTGCCAGGATGTTGGCAATATCAGTTGGTTCTGTATATCTAGTGCCATTGTTTTGTAGCTCAGAGCAGATCTGAGTGTTGCCATTGAGATTCTTGACATAGCTGTAGAATGCTTTGTGGTTGTCTTTAGAATCAGTGGCAATTTTATTTTCATTGCTAGCTTTAGAGGATTTTATGAAGGGTCTCAGCTTCTTACTGAGGCTGACCAGAGAGTTCCTGCAATCAGGGTATTTTACTTTTTTTTGCAACAGCTTCTTCCTTCTGTTGTAGAGTTTATTTATGGCAGGGGACCATCAGATTGGCTTTCTTTTTTGGAGGGTAGCATCTTGGTTCTGTTGGGGATGGCATGATCCATGCACTCGTGTATGTTTTTATACAGTGCATGTGTATAGGATTCAGCAGTCGTACCTCTATTATCCATCTCCACGGGTCTAGTGAAGTTTGCCACTTCTGTCTTAAGGAGTGTGAAGTTAGCTATGGAGAAGTTTTTTATAGTGTTTTTTTTAATGGGGGGGGGGGGTAGAGGTGGAAAATTGATGTCTAGGGTGATTGGCTTATGGTTGGATCTGACCAGTGAGAAGTTAACCTCTGGCTTGGAACATCTGTTACCCATGTTGGTAATGACCAGGTCCAGGATATTGCTGCCCCTGGTGGGGGTATGGACTAGTTGATCCAGGGCATTGGAATCTATAAATTCCAGAAAGCATTGAGCTAATGAGTCAGTACATGAGTAGTTTTCCCATTTGATGGTGGGGTAGTTGAAATTACCCATTATTAGGGTATTGGGCTGTTCCTTAATATTTTCCAGTATGTCGAGGAACATGGAGTGGGCATCCTGGGCCATGGTGGGGGATCTGTAGCAAACTACAAACTGGATTGCAGCCTTGCCCAGTGTTAGCTGCACTTGGATAATTTTGGATACATTATGTTGAGCAACTAGCCTGGAGGTGTGGATATCCTTAATGAATATGGACACTCCTCCTCCTTTAGTGTTTTGGTCCAGGTTAGGTTGCCGAAAGGTGTTGTATGAATTATAGCCTGGTAATGCAGGGGTTCACTCTGGAGCCTTGAACCAGGTCTCTGTTACTGCACAGATGTCGATGTTCTCCATTTTAAGGAGTGCTTTGAGTGAGAGCATTTTGAAGTTTAGACTTCTAGCAAAGAGTAGCATTACCCTCAGTTTTTGCTTGCTTGTACCTGCTATGGTGGTGGGTTTGTTGACTGAACCTTGCCTAAAAATGGCATTATAGGGGTGGCAAGAGCCTTAATCAGTATCCAGAATCACAGGGGTGACAGATGCAGGCCATCTCTGGCAAAGCATCGTGGTCTGTTGGTCATGTCGCCCCAGGCAGGCAGATACTGGATTCCCTTTGAATGACACTAGAAGCTTAGCCAATTGTTGAAGTCAATCATTTTGTCCTTGAACTGTGGTATCATTTTGGGTGATGGCAGGATGCTACTCAGGGCTAGGGTCATACCTGCCTTAACTACATGATTCGAGAGCTCCTCCATGTCTCTTTTCATGTAGTCCAGGGAGGTACATCTCAGGTGATTTACACCAACATGGGCAATGACAGAGTCATCTTTGTACTTGTTGTGGCGTGATCTAAGTTTATAATTCTTAAATATGAGCTGTAGATTGCTTTGTAGAAAATTGTTCTATGCTTTGACAGAGGCAATGTCTTCCAAACATTTTCTTACAAGAGCAGTTAAATTGCTAAATTTATTGGTCAATTCATGGGGTGGCTATGGACTAGGTGGCCCATGATACTATTGGTCATGTGGTCAAGTAAGTAGAATAAGCCTAATTTCTGACATTACGAGATGACAGAGGTGAATAGATTAGAGATAATCTATCATGTCTCATCTTATTACTAAGAAACCTTGAACTTAAACCTAGTAAATAAAATTGTGCAATAGATCTAGAGAGACACTGTTAATTTCAGACCTAATAAACTATACCTCCTGCAGGGGGCATCTCTAGAGATTGGGGTTTCATTTGCTCTCTGTTTGACTTGTCTACAGTTCCTTTGCTGTTGTTTGTCAAGGCTATTGCCTGGGAGTGTGAAAGGCCATGCACAATGTATAGTTCTTTTTTTCTGTAAAGATATAACTAAGATGTGAAATGTGAAATGCTTTGTAAAAAAGTAGCAGAGTTGCCAGTAAACTGCAACAAAGATGTATCATAGTACCAGATAGAGCACAAGGCAAAATCTTTCCAATGGCCTTTTTATGCCAAGACATCACCACCTGCCTCTAAGAGGGCAAACCAGGCTTGGCTGGAGGGAGAATTTATGGACATCTATCCAGTTATCAATATTGTTTTTAAACATGGTTAGGGTAGCACTCTGATTTGTTCCAAAAAAATGTGTAAGCATTGGGATATGAGTCTGTCCTGTCAGTGGGTTCTATTGATTTGTTTATGGAGATTTATATCCTTTGCATGGGTATTCTGTGTGAGGCAAAATATTTATTTATTGGCATTTGATTACTGGGAAAGTCTGATTGGGTAGAAGCCCATTTTCAGTGGAGGCCTAGGGAGAAAAGCTCCAAATGATTACAAAACATTTTAAAACAATAATTTTACAATTTTCAAAAAACAAAACAAAAACATGTGCAGTTTAAATAATTATAACAAATTAGAGATAATATAAAAACATTGGTTAGGAATCAATACAAGTTATATGACAATCATTTAATAATTATAGAAAGTTTGTGGAATAAATAAAGGTAAGTTAGTCTAATACAAACAATAATTCCAATATGAAGTGAGGGAAAAACAGGCTTATTGTATTTTTAGCAAGAAAGTCAAGGAAGAGAATTTGATAGAGGTAACTGTACATGATATGAAGTCTAACAGTTTAGAAGACATTGCCTCTATCAAGGCAGATAATATATATGGAGGATATCAAAGTCTTTCTTAACACAAAAAGTCAGGCATAATTAGCCATGTAGGATTCCATAAGAGACAGAATACACGGAAAACGTTTTGAATCTGTCTTAATAGTTTAGGGTATTTAGGTCAGTAATTTATTTTCCATTATGAACTGGGATCTTTCTAGTTGTGTTATCTAATTAGAGAGATACTCGACAAACAGAAAGGGGCAAGGAGTCACGGATCTCTTTGGAACTTTAATAACTATAACTGATATGAAGTTCAAATGCCTTCTTGCTAGGGAACTTCAATTATCTAAGCATTGATTGATACACAACACCATTAAAGAGAGTTAGGCTTAGCATTTTCTAGACTTTGTTAATGCCAATGCACTGGAGCAAATTATAAAACTGCCCACTAGAGGCTTTAACATTCTAGACCTGGTCCTTATCAACCCAGTTCCTGCCTGTATCTGATCATGCCTCTCATTCCTGGTTAAATCTGAGCACAAACTGGTCAATTTCTCTGTTGGACCTAGGTGCACTACTCCATCAACAAGTGAGGCCATCTTTATGGACTTCCGAGCAAACCTACTTCAGATTTGTAGAAGACATATGCAAAATTCCCAACAATCTCTTGCAAACAGATCCAATAAGAAGTCTGATGCATTCATCTCTGAACAGCTGCACAGGAAAGTCAGTACACAGCTGGTTTAAATACAATGACAAATTCAGGAATAAACTCTCTGGTGGAACTTGTGTATAAATAAATTGTGTAACAAAATATGAAAACTGATGAAAAGTTACCAGAAATCTCACCCTCTACCCCAAGACCACCTGAAACATGCCAGCAAGGAATTTAAGAGCACTATTAGAAAATGTAAATCAGAATATGAACTTAAGGTTGCCATAGACACCAAGGGGAAACTACAAATCTTACTTTAGCTATATCAGAAAAGTAAGGAATAATGCCCAACAATGCTTTGAGCTAAAGTAGAACAGTCTCAGTTTACACTATTGTGTTAAGGAGGAAGGGGGATTTAGCTAAAGGAATGAGTTTACTGCTTTTATTGCTCTTAACAGAACTACCCTCTGTAACCACTTCCTTGCTCTAAATAACCTGATTATATATAAATTAATGAATGTCTTTAATGCTTTTCATTATACTTAACTAGGATCACTTGTTTGTGGGTTTCAATAAAGGATATTCGATTTTTAACTCAACTGTGGACTTCGTAATATTTTCTATATTATTATTTTGTAGTACATATTTTACAGTTTGATTTTTATTAGTGAACAAGGTGCATAACATAATTCAAGACATGACCTTCACGCACTCCGCACTGCAAAGTTTCTTCTTGGTTTGTTCATCCGTAATAATATCATATATTCCAGTCCCAAGGATATATCAAATATATTAGCAAACTAACAAGCATCTAGGTCAAATATAGTTTCAGTAAGAAGGAAACTGCACTTTCATGATTAGTAGCCTAGTTAGAAGTGTTTGTTACTGATCTGCTTACTGAATGGATTAGTGTTGGTTCCTTAAAGCTATATATTACTGTCCCTGGAATTTAAAGCGACCATTAAGGCTTGATTGGTGTAGGAGCACTTTCTGCTTACATAGTTCAACAAAGAAATCTACCTCTGATTATCTCTGTGACTGAAAATTACTTGTTGAGCTTGAATTTTACTAAACCTCCCACCCTTTTCCCCTTGTGGTTTTAGAAAGCTGTGTCTCTTGCTTCCGCTTGTTATGGCAGTTTGACTTCCAAATCCCATCTTTCCCATTCATTGCTATTGTCTGTTGTGTAGGACTGTAAGGTATTTGTATACTTTTCCCACTCACCACTCTAGGAGACCCCTGTTAAAACCTAAT
Source organism: Protopterus annectens (assembly GCF_019279795.1). Lineage (NCBI taxonomy): Eukaryota > Metazoa > Chordata > Ceratodontiformes > Protopteridae > Protopterus > Protopterus annectens. Next base: position 1,827,620,524 of record NC_056732.1, on the reverse strand, counting down.
CCTTAAACAGTATTAAACAACTTTAATACAGGATTGGACAACATGGATAAGCAATTTCCAAATGTTTCTATAGCCATCTTAGTAGATATGCGCATTTTTGAAACAAGGTAGCGATTGTCTCATGTTCTCAGACAACCAGTTAATCCAGAAACTAATACAGTATTGGAGAGTTGTAAATACACAACTTCCTTAGAGGTAAAAATCTCACTTACAAACAATGTTGTGAAGAACACAAACAATATATCCCTCACACATCGCTCATCACACACATAGACCTTCTTATGCTGTGGAACTTAAAAGAAACCTTCCCAAACCTCAGAGACCTCCGAAGCCATTTAATGGCAACATCTGTCATCAGCAATCTTTAAAGCACACCCCAAAAGCAACACCAAACACTGCGCTTAAGTCTATACCTAATGGTCCCCAACGAATGAACCCCATAAGGAAGCAAGACTTCATCTAATGCTCTTGTCATTAGAGATTCCAGAGATCGACACACAAGTGCCCCACACTGACCGGGATGGACAAGGAGAATATAACGGTTAGTTGCCTATCTGGAGCCAGGATCCTCAATATCACCCACTCACTCAAGTCACTGCACTCCATGTGTGAATATGATTCTATCATAGTCCATGTGGGTGTAAATGAATTAAGAAGTACTTTACTGGACTAAGTGAAAAGAGACATTATGGATTTTTCTGACTGTGTGTCAAAGAAAGGTATGAGCCTTGCATTGAGCAGCATTGTACCTTCACCAAGGATAATGCCACTGTATGTACATAAAGTGATTGATTTTAATAACTGGCTTAGTTTCTGGTGTCACTCCAGGGGGATCCAACAACTGTCAGCATGAGAGAACATGGTTAACAGACTATTTTGCATTGCCAAAGATGGTCTGCATCTGTCCACCCTAGGCTTTAGGATATTGGCAAAAACTTTATCCACCCCCTTAGGGTCTTATTTAGGTAATGTCAAAATGACAAAACTACCAACATAGCAAAAAAGACTCAAAGCAACCTTGAGGTGTTACTGCTCAATGCTAGGAGCCAAAACAAAGAAACTCCACACCATACAAGTCCTCCTCACTATGGAGAACATAGACATCCATGCTGTTGTAGAGACCTGGTTTAAAGCTTTAGAAAGTACGCTGGCAGTGCAAGGTTACAGTGCCTTCCACACATTTAGACCAACAACAGCAGAGAGAGAGAGACTAAAAATGGAGGTATCTCCCTCTACATTAGCAACAAATACATCTCTGTGACAGAAAATTACTTGTTGAGCTTGAATTTTCCTAACCCTCCCACCCTTTTCCTCTTGCGGTTTTAGATAGCTGTGTCTCTTGCTTCCATCTCAGAGTTGCTTTGAGTCTTTTTTGCTATGTTGGTAGATTTGTCATTTTAGCATTACCTAAATAAGACCCTAAGGGGCTGGATAAAGTTTTCACCGATATCCAGAGTGGTCAAACAGGATGATGACATGGAGTTTATCCACATGTAAGTCATCTTAGATAAGGTGCTTTAGGGTCACCTTAGATAAGGTGCTTTAGGGTCACCTTAGATAAGGTGCTTTAGGATATCCTAGACCCTCTATGCCACAAAGGTCTCACACCTCTTACCTAGACCTATTAGAGACACTCACCATCCAACCAAATACCCTATTCATGTGTGACTTTAACTACCCTTCTGTAGACTGTAAAACATACACTGCCTTAAACTCACAGGCACAACGTTTCCTGGACTTTATTAACATGAACACCTTAGACCAGATAGTGCATGCTTCAACCAGAGGCTCAAATATTCTGGATCTAGTGCTCACCAACAAGCAAGAGCATTGCACCCCCTCTCCCAAGTGTCACATCCTCACTAGTGAGGTTGGATCACAAAGCTGTCTCCTATGAAATGAAAATCAACTTGGAAAACCCAACTAAGCATGTTACAGTTAAGAACTATTCTAAGGCAAACTGCATTCTATTAAGTGACAGTTTGTCAAAATTCAAGGCTCCCCCTAACCCAGAGACCACAGCTAACTATGCATAGTTATTCACAGAAACCCTTTACAAACATGTAAATTGCTGCATAGAGGCTGCCGTACCTACCAGAAGTAAGCCCAAAACAAACACCAAAAAAAAAAAAAAAAACCCACTGGTGGAATACTCACCTCAACAGGGTCTAGACCAAAAAAAGTCATTGTCAAAATCAGAAAGAGCAGCTCCTATAAAGAAAATAGTGCTTGATTCAACTAAACAAGAAACTAATTGGTCTAATTAAGTCTGACAAGGCCAACCTTGAGGTCAGGATAACCTCTCAGTCTAAGGAGAATCACAAGGCCTTTTTCAGCTATGTCTGGAACCTTAAAGGTAACATAAAGCAGTGTGTTGAACTGGTGGTGAACGGCACCACCTTCACTGATCAGGAGGACATAGAAAATCTACTGGCTGATAAATTCAGCTTTGATTTCACCCTCACTCCCTCCTCCAGGTACCTCCCTGTGAAAATCTTTCTAGCATACTCCCCCAGCTATTAGTAGGGATCAGAATCTGGGGGCCCTAGCTATGGCCAAAAACATTGCCTCAATGGGTTCTGACAATATTTCTGGTTGTCTCCTGAGTAGTCAAAAACATGACCTATCAGAACCACTTGAGGCACTCTTCAGTTGCAGCCTCAAAACAGGTTATGTTATCAAGTGAATGGCAGACTGCAACAGGCATTGCTCTTCATAAGGGCAGACTGTCAACTGACCCTGGGAGCTACAGACACATCAGTATAACAAGTCTAATATGCAAAGCCATGGAACAAATTACCATGGAATTGATCAACGAGGACATTGGCAACCTACAGATGCTAGACCCATCTCAGTCTGGCTTCATTAACAGAATGTCTTGCCTACTTAACCTGGTTGTTTTCTTTGAGAAGGTTGCCAAGGCAATTGATGAGGGTAAAACAGTATATACCACATACTTTGAACTGACCAAGGTATTTGATACAATAACCCACTCAGGAATTCTTGACAACCTCTCTGAACTAAAAAATCCCTACATAACTTACTGGATTGCTGGCTGGCTGATAGACAGGACCCAAGAAGTCAGGAACAGTGAGACCACCTCCGTCAAGAGGCCACTAACCAACAGAGTACCTCAGGGCTCTATGCTGGACCCACTTCTGTTTGGCTTCTACTTCTCAGAAGTCAAAGCTAATGTCAAAGACCTTTGACTCATCAAGTTCACAGATGTCTGTAAAATGGGAGCTATCGTAGATTCACCCATAACACCAGTATCTTGCAAGAGGTTCTAACAGAGACAAATGACTGGTGCCAAAGCCACTGTTTAAAACTCATTGCAAAGAAATGCATTATAATTCCCTTTGGTAAATTGTCGACCCAAGTTAATTACTTCATCCATAAAATACCCCTAAGTGTTAGCCCGGTAGTTAAGGATCTGGGAACATCTGTAAACAGTAATCTACCTTCGACCATCATGCAGCAAAGATAGTAAGAAAATCTATGTTGCTCAAATTGTAGGTAAGGGTATGGCTTCCGGGTCTAAGGAAGTTATAGTACCACTCTAGTCAGCCCTTACCAAACCCATAATTGCGCACAATACCTCATTTGGCATGTACCTAAAGAGCTCTTCACCACGAGAATCCAGAACATGAATACCCTCTCCTACAACAATTGTGTAAAGGCTCTATCTCTGCACTTAGTACTCTACAAGCTGCTGAGATGCAATCTGCCTGACTTATAAGGCAGCCTCAGATCCAGCCTTGACGGATCTTTTGCACATCTGCAAAATAAACAGCACTAGAAACACTAGATCCAAGGATCTGAACTTCACTTGTTACATAAATAGAACATGCTGGAGGGACAGATATATGACTCAAAGGATCCCCATGTTTTGGAACAGGCTCCCCATCCATGTGGAGCAGAGGTCATCCTTGACCCTGTTCAAATGAAACCTTGACCATTGGAAAGAAAATCACAAATTCACCCCCGGTCTGGTTCCCATGTCTCTGATGGATAGAGGCTGACATTAAGTAAAGTGTTCTCCAGTTAACACCCCCCCCCAGAAATCCCTTAGCTACTTCCTTAATAATATAGCCCCCAATAGACACCCAAGATACAGGGGACAAATTGAGTTGCACATCAAGGCTAGACTTATAAAGGCCCTAGTGGTCATTAGCTTAGTAACAAGTTATGAACCTTTAAAGACAAATTTAGTGCTAAGTTTGGGTCTATATCAGTTCACCAAAATGGCTGAAGTTCAAGCACCATATGTTTGAACTTCTAACCCAAACTGCAAAAACACTGAAGTCTTAGAACAGTGATTTTTTTCCCAGGGAAAAAAATCACTGTTCCAAGAAACACACACACAACACAAGCACACCAAAAAAACAGCAATCCACACACATACACTTAAAATTCTACATCTAACCCTACACTACACTGTACATACACTATCATCTATCCACTTACCTTAACCCAAACCCTAACCCTAAGGTCTGTCACTATCGTACACTGACCTGACCCACGCCCTAACCCTAACTCACCTATCCCACCCTAACCCTAAAGTCTGTCACTATTGCACACCCACCTCACCCGCGCCCTAACCCTAACTCACCTTATTTGCACCCTAACCCTAACGTTCACACAATCGCATACTTACCTGAACCCGACACCACAGTCCTGATAATCGTGAAGCCATAGAAATGGCCCACTGAATTCTTTCCTGGGAAAGAATTTGGTGTCCCGTGGCTTCGCGATAATCAGTGTTTGAACTTCACAGTTCGAACATCTGGTGTTCGATCATCAGGCATTTCAATGGACTGATATAGACCCCTAAGTTTACCTGACATACCCACATTGTTGCTCGCGCTATCCCTGAAAATTGACTTTCTGCTGAAATCACCTTGGAATAAGTTTTAGAATCCCCGTCAAATTCTAAAAATAATTCTTCTGTAGGACAAGGCAACATACCAGGTTGCATTCTTATTAGTGCCAAGTATGCACTATCTGAGCCACTACTTTAACTGTTCATCTTCAGCCTGTCTACAGGGTTCATGCATGACACCTTGGAACCACCACTGTGTTTTTCCTACATGACAGTGGACCTTTTATAGTCCCAGGTAGTTATAGGCTCAGCAGTATCACCAGCCTTGTATGAAAACCTATGGAACATATAAAAGCAGAACTCATTTATGCAGACATAGGCAGCTTCACTGAACTAGACTCTGCTCAGTTTGGTTTTGTGAAGGGCAGGTCCTGCCTCCTTTACCTAGTAAGCTTATTTGAAAAGGCTACAGAGGCTGTCTTTGCGCACTGCTTGTATTGGCCTGGCCAAGACTTTTGATACTATTATTCCCCATTAGTTGATACCCACTTTATGTGCAATTGAAATTAAGTCCACTGACCAACTCCAATGGCACAGAAGTATAAAGTCCTGACCTAGATGACCCATGTTTGGTTAGTGGTTCAGGCATCTGCTAGATCTAGCAGTGGCGGATGGGTGTGTCTATTCTAGCAGGGGGTGAAGTTGAATACAATGACATTCTCACAGAGGAGGTGCTTCAGATGTGAATGCAGCCTGTGGGCATGCACTAAGTCTAGCAAGCACCTGTTGGCTGGTAACCTTCACAGGGGTACAGGCACAGAAGTGTGAACTTGCATGAGGTAGTCTCACTAACCAGGCAGAAATGCAGGTTGCATATCTTCAGCCCAGGGAAGGGGATATGGCCATGAAACTATGCTGTCATTACTTAGGGGCCAGTGAAGTTACAAACTATTCCCTTGCCTTCCTGAATGATAACCTTTCAAAATGGCTGTAACTAACATGGTGGTGATACAGAATTTTGATGAACATTGACCCTAGTTAGATTATGGAAGGCTTTAATGGTTGGCAGGCACATGGGGAAAAGCATGCCAAAAACATTCAATCCACTGAATCTGGTGACAATCCACCAGGGGCAGTAGGTCTTCAAACAAATCACATGTCCCAAGATTATCAAAACTCAGCTTGACCATCAGAAACTGGAAATGGAGATGTGTTGCCTCAAAGCCATGGAGAGAATTAGACACCATGATGTGTAAAGCGTGTGAGAGCAGAGACCAGCTTAAGCTGGGGGGAAGGAAGCATTCCCACGTACTAGTCAAGGCACAGTAGACAGAATGAAAAGAGGAAAAATAAAAAGAATGCCACAGTGAGAAAATGCTGAAGTTTCATCAAACATATGAGTGATAGAGGTGAAAGTTCACCCTTGGTTTCCAAGGTCAGCGGTAAGCAGTTTCTTTACTGGGTTTAATTTCTGCAAATATTTTGTGTTTTGGATACCATGACAGGAATGGACCCTAATTCCTAAGTCAAAGCATAACTAAAGTTCATGAAATTAGTATTTTTTAATCTTTATTGTTATCCAAAAGTTTAATAAAGTCATCCAAAGTCCAATCTTTCTCAGACACTTTTTGTTGTATTCATCAAATGTGATTGATGCCATAAAGTCTGACATTTGTTCACTAATTTCAGTATTACTGGTCTTCTTCCTGTTCATCTCCACTTCCCAGCCCCAGACTCTGGTTCAAGTCCAAGGTACTTTTGATTATTCTAGTCAACTCCTGTTCTTTCCTCTGTCTCTCAAGCATTTTCCTTTGGAACAGTGGAAAAAGTATCACTGGCAAAGTCCCTCTATGAGCTTTATTATCAGAAAAATGAGAAGTAGAATCCCCTTCTGCATCAGAAAATGACTTTGATCCTCCAGGATAAACTATTCTGAAGACAGCTGGATACTAAACTTGAATCTCACACCTGCCTGTTTACATTTTGTGACTGATGGGATAAATTTGCTTCTCTTCTGCCTTGTGTACAGTAAATAATCATTTTCCACAAACACTATACTGTCTCTAGTTTTTAATATTTAGCCCTTCTGCCACAGTTTTGTCACATATATACATACATGCATACATGCCTAGGCTGCTTTCTAAGAAATGTGCAAACTCTACATTAAAAGTGTAGATATTCCAGTATATGGAGGTATAGTGAAAGCCATTGAGGATTAAAGATCCATATTTTATAGGGATATTTTCAAGAACTGTAAGGAAACTTTCATGATTCTGTAACAAACTCTAAGTAATTAGTGTGAGCCAGATTTCTTTGATCTCACTGGTGGGATCTCTGAAAATCACTTTGGACAGGATGCTATCCCTAATGAACACTAAGACTCCTACAGTTACCAGTAGGCTTAAAGGCATGATAAGAACAGAATCCTTAAATGGAGGGGTGCTCTCATTATATCTGAACTATGTCTCTGGGTGACTATACAAACATGGATGCTTTCAAGGTACAGAAGTACCTGCAGATCAGGCAGCTTATTGTTAAAGATTCTGGGATTGTTATGAGCCAACTTGATCTTGTCCAGTTTATAATTTGATTTGTTGGCTAGGTTAGAATGTTCATTAGATGAACTCTGCCTAAAAAAGGCACATATAGGTGGGTGGGGGGCAGCAAATGCTTTAGATAGTATAACCTTTGAGTGAGAGGGGAAGAGCCCCTGGAATATCATGGGTTACTTAACCAAATGTGGAATCCAATTATATTTTCCTTGAATCTAAGCAGCATTCTTGGCGAAAGATATCAGTCAAAGCCAGAGTCTTACCCTTATCTAAGGCAATGTAATAAGTTCCAGCAAGTCCTTCTGCATGCCTGTCATTTAATATGTGATGCCCATGCACTGGGCCAGCAATCAAGGAGCCTCAATCCTCACCACTAATACCAGTGAGGGGTGTCCACATTGGGAAAGATAACAAATACACACACAGTAAAGTACAATTTCCCTTAAGAGCATGCAGAGATCACAGTCAGTCTGGGGCTGGTTTTCCCCCTTTCTCTTCAGATCCCCAATAAGACGTCCCACTGGCACAGCTATAGGGTCCAGATCTCAGCCTAGAGGTCAAGCTAAAACTTCTAGCACCCTCTCAGTCCAACCAGTGCTTCATGTCTCTACTCAAGTAGCTGACACACACACACACACACACACACACACACACACACACACACACACACACACACACACACACACACACACACACACACACACACACACACATACTTTGAGGTATGAGTTATATACAAACACACAGACACTCCTGAGGAAGGCTGGCACAGGTCCTCCAGCTATGCCCCTTCTGCCCAGACTATATGGTAGTACCACTTGCTGCCAGCCACTAATATCAGCTACTAATAAGGCCCTTATCAAAGGGTGTCCAATTATTACTGTGCAATATTATTATCCAAATGGTAAGTGTGACTGAGCAGCAAGACTTACTTGGAGTGGCTTTGTACAGTATCACTATATACATGCAATGTACTCTAGAGCTTAAATTATCTCTACACAAAACAGCCACTGTTGAAAGGTTCAAAAATATTTAATAATAGGTTCACAGGTTCATAGGTAGGTACTAGGCTATCGGCCCTAGGGCCTATACAAGCCTAGCCAAAAAAGGTAATACATAATAAAAAAAACACAAGGCAATACTTCTTACTACAGAGTGCTAGTCAAAAGTTCAGAGATCACAGGAAAATGCTTAAAACAATACAGTAGAATCAATATAGAAAAACAGCTAGACTAAGCTTATTATTTTCTATCTTTTCCTAAGAGAAACACTAAAGTTTACGATTCTACTTACATACAGACAGAGCAAAGCAAGTACTGGAGTGGTCAGTTCTGAAGACAAATTCAAAATGGCCTGATTCTCTCTGTCCTTAAATTGATAACACAGTACTACTGACTCATTTCAGATGACATCATTGTTTTCTCTGGCTCCCAGGCTAACAGAAACTCAGAGTTTAGCAGCTCTTTTGTTCTTGCACCTGTCAGGAAGCTACAGCAATAAAAGACATTATACATGCAAATTCTAGCAATTAACTCTGGTCTCAAAACAATAGGAAGAATTCCTTGAGCCAGACTTCTTGGCTCTGAGTTTTGAGATCAAACAATTATACAATGCTTGGCTCATCAGCTTTCCTCCAGCAGAGTGCAATGTGGTTACATTTTTGAAATTCAACGTTTAACAAAAAGAACAAGCTTGTGGCTTACATTAATATTTACAAATGACAGAATTATCTACAAAATTCTATCTAGCTAGGCTGGTGGCCTTCACATATCTCCCCCCACCCCACAGAACTCAAGCTAGTTTTTCAAATGACCCTTGAGAAACATTGCTTGAGAGAGTTAGGTCTAACAGAGTATATCTTACTCCATTCTCTCTCTTGAGAGCCCATCTGCGTTGGCATTATTACTTCCACTGCAGAACTGCAATGACATATCATATGCTTGCAACCCTTGGCTCCATCTTGGCAACTTGGTATTTTGCTGGCTGGCTTTGTTTAACCATGTTAGGGGATTGTGATCTGTCACTACAGTAAATTTTCTTCCATACAGATAAGGCTGAAGTTTCTGCAGTGCCCACACTGTGGCTAGACATTCCTTTTCTACAGCTGCATAGCATTCCTCCCTGGGTTGGAGCCTATGAGTGAGATAAACCACTGGGTGCTCTTCTCCTTCTGAAGAAATCTGGTTCGAAGCATTCACCTGCACAACAGATGCTTTGCTGTAATCTGGACTGGCTAACACAGGGGGTCCTCCCAAAGCTTCTTTAAGCTTCTGGAATGCCTGCTCACATGCTACAGTCCACAATAACTTATCTGGCCTGTTTTTCCTTGTCAGGTCTGTGAGGGGAGCAGCTATGGTTCTATAACTGGGGATGAACTTTCTGTAGTACCCTGCTGTCCCTAAGAATGCCCTCACCTTCATTTTGGTAATGTGTGCAGGCCATGCCTGAATGGCTTCCACTTTGGCAGGTTCTGGCCTGATCTTACCACTCCCCACTCTATGTCCTTTGTAGGAGACCTCTGCCATACCCACCTGACATTTGCTGGGCTTAATGGTCAACCCTGCCCTCTGTAGTCTGCCCAGCACCTCCCTGACATGTTGAAGGTGCTCCTGCCAGGAATGGCTGTAGATGGCAATATCATCTAGGTAAGCAAGGGCAGCCCCCCTGCTCCTGCTAGGATATGATCTGCCAGCCTCAGGAAAGTCGCTGGGGCATTTTTCATCCCAAAGGGCATCTTTGTGAACTCATACAAGCCAAAACGAGTCAGAAAGGCTGACCTCTCTCTAGCACTGGGAGTCAAGGGCACCTGCCAGTAACCCTTGGTAAGATCAATGGTGGTAAGATACTTAGCCCCACTTCTCTAGGGACACATCTGTCCTAGGCATGGGGTAAGCATCTGACTCTGTGTGACTATTTAATTTCCTGTAGTCCACACAGAATCTGGTGTTGTCATCCTTCTTTGGCACCAGCACCACTGGGGAGGCCCAGGGACTGTTAGACTCTTGAATTACCCCTAGTTCCAACATTTTCTGTATCTCCTCCTTCAGAGTCTGTTTGACTCTCTCAGGCACCCTATAAGTGGCCTGCCTGATAGGTCTTTGGGGTCCTGTATTCACCTGGTGCTGCACCAGGTGGATGCTCCCTGGTTTCCCAGTGAACATGTCTCCAAACTCCTGTAACACTGCTTGGATTTCTCAAACCTGGGTAGGAGATAGTTGCTGGGACATTGCTACCGCTTCCACTGAGGTGTCAGTCCAAGCCTCATTGAGGAGATCAGTCACCAGATCTCCCTCAGGCTCCTCCTGCAGCTCAATGCAAATACTCAGCACAAGGGCCTCTCTATCATGGTAAGGTTTCATTGTGTTAACATGGTACAACTTGTACCCCTGCCTTCTACCTAGCAGTTCCAAAATGTAGTTAACATCCGTTACCTTTCTTACCACCTTGTAGGGTCCCTCCCAAGCTGCTTGCAGTTTGTTGTGTCTGACAGGAATGAGAACCATTACCTGCTGCCCTACAGCATACTCTCTAGCTAGAGCATTCCTGTCATACCAGACCTTATTCTGTTGTTGGGCTTCTGTCAGGTTCTCCTGGGCCAAGCAGATGACTTCCCTGAGCCTTGTCCTGAAGTTTAGGACATATCCCACAACAGACTCCTTGTGCAATTCATACTCACCTTTCCCACTCATCTTGAATTAAATCTAGAGGTCCCCCTCACCCTATGCCCATACAGAAACTCAAAGGGTGAAAAACCTGTGGATTTCTGGGGAACCTCTCTGTAAGCAAACAACAGATGGGGCAAATACTTGTCCCACTCCCTCTTAAACTGGTCTGCAAATGCCCATAGCATGGACTTGAGTGTAGAGTTTAATCTCTCAACAAGACCATTATTCTAGGGATGGTAGGGCATAGTCTTCAGGTGATTCACCCCACAGTACTTCCACAGACAAGCCAGCAGGTATGACATGAAATTGGCAAATCTGTCAGTCAGTATTTCTTTTGGGAAACCTACCCTGCTAAAATTCTCTAACAAAGCATTTACCACCTTTTCCGCCTCAATGGAGGACAAAGCCACTGCCTTGGGGTATCTTGTAGCATAATCTACTACCACTAGGATATACTTTTTCCCTGTGGAACTTGGGGTACTTAGAGGCCCCACAATATCCATAGCTACCCTCTGAAATGGCTCCTCAATCACAGGCAAAGGCATCAAAGGGGCTCTCACCTTGTCTCCTGCCTTGCCTACCTTTTGGCACTGCTCACAGGTCCTTCAGTACCCTGTTACATCTCTGCAAATTCCAGGTCAATAGAAGTTCTGCATAATATGTCTGTTTGTACATTTTATGCCCATATGACCTGCAAAGGGAATATCATGGGCTATGGCTAGAAGTGCAAGATGGTTGGCTCTAGGCACTACCAACTGCTGTACCCTCTCACCTTCTAGCCCTCCCTCAGAGGTCCACTCTCTATACAGTAACCCTTTGTCCCAGTATACAGAGTCCCCCTTCCCTTAAGAATCAGGTGCCTCACTAGCTACCTGCCTCAGGCCTTGCAATGTAGGGACTGAGAGCTGAGCCTGTCTCAACTCTCTCTTTGTAACCCTTCCCAGCTCCCCTTCCAAACGAAGTCTGGTATCCTCTGACAGTGGTGCCTCACTGTCAGCCTGGATACTACTACTCACCTCTACCTTTGCATTCACTCTGTCCAAGGGAACATCAGTACCCACAAGCAGCTGTGGCTCACCTTCAGTCGCACTGTTACAGAGTAGCTCCCTCCCTGAAGTAACCACCTCACCAGTCCTGGCTGCAAGTATGCAGTCTGACTGGGTCTCCCCCAGGCTACCAGACCCACATGCTTGTCTCAAAGCCTGACTGCATGTAACTGCCTAAACACATGGTACTGCCTCATCCAAATCTTTCCTTATCAGGATATCTGCAGGATGGTAGTTTGGTACCCCGGTTGTCTCAAGACAACCTTCTATTGGCATTTTGTCTTCCCCACTTACTGGTTCCCTCACCTTTTGTTCTACACCTTGCCTCTGTGGCCATCTTTATGCCACATGGCCCCACTGGTTGCATTCAAAACATTTAACCCTAGGTCCTGGATGTGTACCTGGACTAGTAGCTTCCCTTGCTACTTGCAAATTCTGTTGGGGCAGTCTGAGCTGCCCACCATGGGTTCCTTTAGACCCATGAGCAGTACTGGGAGTCCCTTTCCTGTACAGGAATACCCTGCTGGCTAGTATAGGTGTCCCATCTTCTCCAACTCCTTTGAAGTAGCACATTGTTTATCAGCTAACCAGATCCTCATGTCCTCAGGCAAAATGCTAAGGGCTTGTTCCCTCAACAAAACATCTGCCAGCCCTTCAAAAGTGGTGACCTGACATCCACTCACCCACCCATGAAAATAAGTGCTCACTTCAGCAACATATTCACACACACTTTCATCTGCCTTGTGTCTATTCTCACAAAACTTTTTTCCTATAAGTTTTAGGTGTTAGCTTAAAAAATTCTAACAAGCAATTCTTAACAGGAGTATAATCAAAACAGTCAACGTCAGAAATTTTGGACAAAATAGTTACATCTTTACCATGGAGTAAGTTGGTCAGGAACCACACCCAGAGCCTTTGGTCAACATCATACTGTTTACATCCCCTCTCAAACATATGAATGAAACTATCAAAATGATCCCCTTCTGTAAACTGTAGAAAAAATTTACTGACCTTTTGTACTTCTGGGGTCCAGTTACTCCCTTCCCCATTACCTCCATGACTCTGGCAAAGGGTCAGCATATCCTTCTCATGCTGCCTCTGCCTTTCCTTCTTCTCAGCTTCCAGGCATAGTAGCTTCTCATTCTCCTCAGCCTGTAGACGTCTCAGTCTCTCTGCTGCTTCTGCTTCCAAACTCTTGGCCTCCAACTCAAGTCCCTATAACTCCAGATGGATTTTAAGTCCTCTGTGGAAAGGTTGAGCTGTCCATTCTCTGAGTGTTGCAGATCTCCACGGCCAGTCTGATCATCCTCCTCATTGCTGTTTTCTGATGCAGCTGTGACCAAAGCTGCAATCATGTCTGCCTTAGTCAGGTTTCCATGCACCAGTCCCTTAGCCTGGCACATCTCAGCCAACTGGCTCCTTGACAGCTTGCCATACTCCTCTGCTGACATGCTTGCCTGCTCTCTCTGACTAACTAAGCTAACAAAAAAATAATAAAACAATTGTGATATGAATGCTGAATGTTCACTGCATGGCTGATTGAGAGCACAAATACCTTCAGTGACCACTGTACACAGGCTATGGGAATTCACTATCCACACCACTACAAGCCAATTGCCAACCAATTAATATGTGGAGTGGATATCCCACCACTGCCAAACAATTAATATGTGATGCCCGTGCACTGGCCCAGCAATCAAGGAGCCTCAGTCCTCACCACTAACACCAGTGAGGGGTGTCCACATTGGGAAGGATAACAAATACACACACAGTAAAGTACAATTTCCCTTAAGAGCACACAGAGATCACAGGCAGTCTGGGGCTGGTTTCCCCCTTTCTCTCCAGATCCCCAATAAGACTCCTCACTGGCACAGCTATAGGGTCCATATCTCAGCCTAGTGGTCAAACTAAAACCTCCAGCACCCTCTCTGTCCAACCAGTGCTTCGTGTCCTTGCCCAAATAGCTGACACACACACTTTGAGATATGAGATATATATATATAAACACATAGACACAACTGGGGAAGGCTGACACAGGTTCTCCAGCTATGCCCCTTCTGCCCAGAATATACGGTAGTACCACTTGCCACCAACCACTAATCTCAGCTACTAAGACCCTTATCAAAGGATGTCCAATTTTTACAGTGCAATAGTGTTATCCAAATGGTAAGTGTGACTGAGCAGCAATACTTACTTGGAGAGGCTTTGTACAGTATCACTATATACATGCAATGTACTCTAGAGCTTAAATTATCTCTACACAAAACAGCCAAAGTTGAAAGGTTCAAAAATATTTAATAATAAATAATAAAAAAAACAGAAGACAATACTTTTTACTACACAGTGCTAGTCAAGAGTTCACAAATCACAGGAAAATGCTTAAGATAATACAGTAGAATAGTTCTGACATCAATACAGAAAAACAGCTAGACTAAGCTTATTATTTTCTATCTTTTCCTAAGAGAAGCACTAAAGTCTAAGATCCTACTTACATACAGACAAAGCAAAGCAAGTGCTGGAGTGGTCAGTTCTGAGGACAAATGCAAATGGCCTGATTCTCTCTGTCCTTAAATTGATAACACAGTACTACTGACTCATTTCAGATGACATCATTGTTTTCTCTGGTTCCCAGGCTAACAGAAACTCAAAGTTTAGCAGCTCTTTTGATCTGGCACCTAGTTAGGAAGCTACAGCAATAAAAGACATTATACATGTAAATTCTAGCAATTAACGCTGCTCTCAAAACAACAGGAAGAATTCCTTCATCCAGACATCTTGGCTCCAAGTTTTGAGATCAAACAATTACACAATACTTGATTTATCAGCTTTCCTCCAGCAGAGTGCAATGTGGTTACATTTTTGAAGTTCAACATTTAACAAAGAGTACAAGCATGTGGCTTACATTAATATTTACAAATGACAGAATTACCTATAAAATTCTATCTAGCTAGGCTGACAGCCTGCACATATCTTCACAGGTTTTCATACCAGATCATTCAATCCTATATGGACTATGATCAAGTCGTAGTGGTACTTACAGTGGGAGAGCTCTTCATATGGCAGAAACCCCAGTGCCTAAAAGACAGCTAACGGTAACCCTGCCATTGTTCAGCCTAGGGAAAATGGAGTCAGTGTGTCTAACAATGGAGTCAACAATTAATAGAATGTTTCCTAAAGCCGATTTATTTTTGCTAGACATTGGAGAAAGATGTCAGCGACATGATGAAGGGCTGCTTGTAATGGCTTTATTGATGCCTATTGTTAAGAATTTTATGCCTACTGTTAGGAATTCTAGGAGGCTTTGCCAGTGATTTTTATGGTATCAGTGTATGACAGGTAAGTGTTATCCATACAAGGATGTTTAACAGAATAAGCTACAGTCTTAATGGGAGGGTTCTTCTAATACTGTAAAACAGGTATCTGGCATTTGTTTTGTCATTGAGGCCTCCCCTGTGAGAGAGATAAGCGCAAGTGGCATTGGTTATATCACTGAGGTGCCTTATATGAGGAATAAAGGTAAGTGACATTAGTTATGCTATTCAGGCCCTATTTTGAGAGAGAAAAGTGAGTGGCAGTAGTTATACAATTCAGGCCTGTGCTATGAGAGATAAAAGTGAGTGGGCTTAGTTATATCATTGAGGCATAGCTCTCAGCCTCATAGTGCAAGAAATCTGGACAATACCTGGCAAAATGGGGGGACAAAGGCCCATAAATAGGGACACATTTTAAATATTGCTGTTATAAACTTAGAAAGTTGCTAAAGTAACAGGGTTTTTGTTAGTATACATTTTCTGAATTATTTGAAATCTGAAACTCAAATGTATGTCACTGTTTAGTGACTTCAATCCTCAGATCATCCCTATGATGTCCTAGAAAAGCACACATTTTACAAGGAATAGACCAAAAATATGAGGCAAAAATCAGGACAGTTGAGAGGTATACATTGAGGCCCCTGCTATGACAGATAAATGTAAATGACATTAGTTATGCCATTGAGGCCTGCACTATGAGAGATAAAAGTAAGTAACATTAGTTATGTCATTGTGGCCTGTACTATGTGAGGTAAATGTAAGTAATATTAGCTATGTCATTGTGGCCTGTACTGTGAGAGGTAAAGGTAAGTAACATTAGCTATGCCATTGAGGCCCTACTATGAGAGATATAGGTAAGTAATATTAGCTATGTCATTGTGGCCTGTACTATGAGAGGTATAGGTAAGTAACATTAGCTATATTGTTGTGGCCT
This sequence comes from Protopterus annectens, assembly GCF_019279795.1. NCBI lineage: Eukaryota > Metazoa > Chordata > Ceratodontiformes > Protopteridae > Protopterus > Protopterus annectens. The sequence continues at coordinate 1,827,604,194 of NC_056732.1, read as the reverse complement.
GTAGTATGAGAGGTAAAGGTAAGTAACATTAGTTATGTGATTCAGGCCCTACTATGAGAGATAAAGGTAAGTAGCATTAGTTATGTCATTGTGGCCTGTACTATGAGAGGTAAAGGTAAGTAACATTAGTTATGTCATTGAGACCTGTACTATGAGAGATACATGTAAATGACATTACTTATGCCATTGAGGTCCCTTCTATGAAAGATAAAGGTGAGTGTTACTGGGGCCTGTACTATGAGAGATAAAGGTAAGTAACATTAGTTATGTGATTGTGACCTGTACTATGAGAGGTATAGGTAAGTAACATTAGCTAAGTCATTGTGGCCTGTACTATGAAAGGTAAAGGTAGGTAACATTAGTTATGTCATTATGGCCTGTACTATGAGAGATAAAGGTAATTGACATTAGTTATGTCATTGTGGCCTGTACTATGAGCGGTAAAGGTAAGTGACAATAGTTATGTAATTGTGGCTTGTACTATGAGAGGTAAAGGTAAATGACATTAGTAATGCCTTTGAGGTCCCTTCTATGAAAGATAAAGGTGAATGTTACTGGGGGCTGTACTATGAGAGGTAAAGGTAAGTGACATTAATTATGTCATTGTGGCCTGTACTATGAAAGGTAAAAGTAAGTGACATTAGCTATGTCATTTTGGCCTGTACTATGAGAGGTAAAGGTAAGTGACATTAGTTATATCATTGAGGCCTGTACTATGAGAGGTAAAGGTACGTAACATTAGTTATGTCATTGTGGCCTGTACTATGAGAGGTATAGGTAAGTAACATTAGCTATGTTGTTGTGGCCTGTAGTATGAGAGGTAAAGATAAGTAACATTAGTTATGTGATTCAGGCCCTACTATGAGAGGTAAAGGTAAGTAACATTAGTTATGCCATTGTGGCCTGTACTATGAGAGATAAAGGTAAGTAACATTAGTTGTCATTGTGGCCTGTACTATGAGAGGTAAAGGTAAGTAATATTAGCTATGTCATTGTGGCCTGTACTATGGGAGGTAAAGGTAAGTAACATTAGCTATGCCATTGAGGCCCTACTATGAGATGTATAGGTAAGTAATATTACCTATGTCATTGTGGCCTGTACTATGAGAGGTAAAGGTAAGTAATATTAGTTATGTCATTGTGGCCTGTACTACGAGAGGTAAAGGTAAGTAACATTAGTTATGTCATTGTGGCCTGTACTATGAGAGGTAAAGGTAAGTAGCATTAGTTATGTCATTGAGGTCTGTACTATGAGAGATACAGGTAAATGACATTACTTATGTCATTGAGGTCCCGTCTATGAAAGATCAAGGTGAGTGTCATTGTGGCCTGTACTATGAGAGGTAAAGGTAAATGACATTCGTTATGCCATTGAGGTCCCTTCTATGAAAGATAAAGGTGAGTGTTACTGGGGCCTGTACTATGAGAGATAAAGGTAAGTGACATTAGTTATGTTATTGTGGCCTGTACTATGAAAGGCAAAGGTAAGTAACATTAGTTATATCATTGTGGCCTGTACTATGAGAGGTAAAGGTAGGTAACATTAGCTATGTCATTGAGGCCTGTACTATGAGAGGTAAAGGTAAGTGACATTAATTATGTCATTGTGGCCTGTACTATGAGAGGTAAAGGTAAGTAACATTAGCTATGCCATTGAGGCCCTACAATGTGAGGTTTAGGTAAGTAATATTAGCTATGTCATTGTGGCCTGTACTATGAGAGGTAAAGGTAAGTGACATTAGTTATGTCATTGTGGCCTGTACTATGAGAGGTACAGGTAAATGACATTACTTATGTCATTGAGGTCCCTTCTATGAAAGATCAAGGTGAGTGTCATTGTGGCCTGTACTATGAGAGGTAAAGGTAAATTACATTAGTTATGTCATTGAGGCCTGTACTATGAGAGGTACAGGTAAATGACATTACTTATGTAATTGAGGTCCCTTCTATGAAAGATAAAGGTGAGTGTTACTGGGGCCTGTACTATGAGAGATAAAGGTAAGTGACATTAGTTATGTCATTGTGGCCTGTACTATGAAAGGTAAAGGTAAGTAACATTAGTTATGTCATTGTGGCCTGTACTATGAGAGGTAAAGGTAAGTAACTTTAGTTATGTCATTGTGGCCTGTACTGTGAGAGGTAAAGGTAAGTGACATTAGTTATGTCATTGTGGCCTGTACTATGAGAGGTAAAGGTAAGTGACATTAGTTATGTCATTGTGGCCTGTACTATGAGAGGTAAAAGTAAGTAACATTAGCTATGTCATTGTGGCCTGTACTATGAGAGGTAAAGGTAAGTAACATTAGCTATGTCATTGTGGACTGTACTATGAGAGATAAAGGTAAGTAGCATTAGTATTGTCATTGTGGCCCTAATATGAGAGGTAAAGGTAAGTAACATTAGTTATGTCATTGTGTCCTCTACTATGAGAGGTATAGGTAAGTAACATTAGCTATGCCGTTGTGGCCTGTACTATGAGAGGTAAAGGTAAGTAACATTAGTTATGTGATTGAGGCCCTACTATGAGAGGCAAAGGTAAGTAACATTAGTTATGTGATTGAGGCCTGTACTATGAGAGGTAAAGGTAAGTAACATTAGTTATGTCATTGTGGCCTGAACTATGAGAGGTAAAGGTAAGTAAGATTAGTTATGTCATTGAGGAAATGACATTACTTATGTAATTGAGGTCCCTTCTATGAAAGATAAAGGTGAGTGTTACTGGGGCCTGTACTATGAGAGATAAAGGTAAGTGACATTAGTTATGTCATTGTGGCCTGTACTATGAAAGGTAAAGGTAAGTAACATTAGTTATGTCATTGTGGCCTGTACTATGAGAGGTAAAGGTAAGTAACTTTAGTTATGTCATTGTGGCCTGTACTGTGAGAGGTAAAGGTAAGTGACATTAGTTATGTCATTGTGGCCTGTACTATGAGAGGTAAAGGTAAGTGACATTAGTTATGTCATTGTGGCCTGTACTATGAGAGGTAAAAGTAAGTAACATTAGCTATGTCATTGTGGCCTGTACTATGAGAGGTAAAGGTAAGTAACATTAGCTATGTCATTGTGGACTGTACTATGAGAGATAAAGGTAAGTAGCATTAGTATTGTCATTGTGGCCCTAATATGAGAGGTAAAGGTAAGTAACATTAGTTATGTCATTGTGTCCTCTACTATGAGAGGTATAGGTAAGTAACATTAGCTATGCCGTTGTGGCCTGTACTATGAGAGGTAAAGGTAAGTAACATTAGTTATGTGATTGAGGCCCTACTATGAGAGGCAAAGGTAAGTAACATTAGTTATGTGATTGAGGCCTGTACTATGAGAGGTAAAGGTAAGTAACATTAGTTATGTCATTGTGGCCTGAACTATGAGAGGTAAAGGTAAGTAAGATTAGTTATGTCATTGAGGATTACTTTTATTAATTGAGAGGTCTTCTATGAAAGATAAAGGTGAGTGTTACTGGGGCCTGTACTATGAGAGATAAAGGTAAGTGACATTAGTTATGTCATTGTGGCCTGTACTATGAGTCATTGTGGCCCTAATATGAGAGGTAAAGGTAAGTAACATTAGTTATGTCATTGTGTCCTCTACTATGAGAGGTATAGGTAAGTAACATTAGCTATGCCGTTGTGGCCTGTACTATGAGAGGTTAAGGTAAGTAACATTAGTTATGTGATTGAGGCCCTACTATGAGAGGCAAAGGTAAGTAACATTAGTTATGTGATTGAGGCCTGTACTATGAGAGGTAAAGGTAAGTAACATTAGTTATGTCATTGTGGCCTGAACTATGAGAGGTAAAGGTAAGTAAGATTAGTTATGTCATTGAGGCCTGTACTATGAGAGGTAAAGGTAACTAACATTAGTTATGTCATTGTGGCCTGTACTATGAGAGGTAAAGGTAAGTGACATTAGTTATGTCATTGTGGCCTGTACTATGAGAGGTAAAAGTAAGTGACATTATAGGTTCATAGGTCCATAAGTAGATACTAGGCTATCTGCCCGAGGGTATTTTTAAGCCTAGCCAGAGTGTGTTGGCTTTCATCGCCCCATTGATTAATTAACTGAGCCTCTGTCAAGCAGAGTGAATGAAGTGATCCTAGGGGTGTATTTTCTGTTACCCATCCACTCGTCAAGGCTTCTCTTGAAGAGTGTTAGTGAGGGGCTCTGCCTAATGTAGTTAGGAATTTTGTTCCAAAGCATGGGGAGTCTCTGTGACAGGAATCTATCCATCCAGCATGTTCTATTTATTGTTGTGGTGAGGTTTAGCTCACTAGAGTGCGTGGCTCGCAGTGACTTGGATTTCTTTAGGTGGAGCATGTTCATCAATTCTGAGTTGGACATGGCTTTGTAAGTCAGACAGAGATCACCTCTGAGTAAGCAATATGCCACTGAGTACAGCTGTTTTATTCAGTCGGGCTGCATAGGACATATGTTTGAGGCCAGTAATTCTCTTGGTGAGGTGCTTTTGTGGTTTTTCCAGCTGTTGGAAGTGTATTGTGAGGTACATCCCAAATGAGGCATTGTACTCTATGATGGGTCTGATGAGTGATGAATAGAGGGGCACTATAACCTCTTTATTTCTAGATGTGAACCCCTTAGTAATTAGATGAGCCACATAGAAGGATTTCATAACTACTTTGGCAATATGATTGTCAAAGGAGAGATTACTATCTACCTGGGTCCCCAGATCTCTTATTACCTCTTTTGTATTAAGGGCGCTGCCACCTATGTGGTAATTCGTGGGTGTTTTGTTTTTCCCAAATGGGATGACTATGCATTTTTTGGCATTTAGCTTGAGGCCATGACTTTGACACCAGGTGTCTGTCTCAGTCAGGCCTTTGAACGATGTCCGTGTCAGCCGAAGAGTCAATTATGGCTCCCAGTTTGCAGTCATCGGTGAACTTAGTTAGCCATAGTCCTGTGTTTGCCTGTATTTCGGAGAAATATATGCCGAACAGTAGGGGTCCCAGAACCGAGCCTTGCGAGATACCACTTGTGACTGGTTTAGAGTCGGACCTGGAGCCCGCTATTCTTACCATGTGAGCTCTGTCTGTAAGCCAGTTGGCAACCCATCTTGTGACGTAGGGGTTTATGTTAAGGCTGGTGAGTTTTTCTATAGTACCTTAGTGAAGAATGGTGTCAAACACCTTGGCGAGATCAAGGTAGGCTGTGTGAACCACCTTTCCCTTGTTTGTGGCCTTGGTGACTGTCTCGAAGAATTCAACCAGGTTTAGTAGGCATGATCTGTCCTTAACAAAACTGAACTGGGTCGGGTCAAGTGTTTGGAGGTTCCCAATGTCTTTGTTAATGAGTTCCATGATGATGCGCTCCATAGCCTTGCAGACCAGGCTAGTCAGGCTTATGGGGCGATAGTTACCAGGGTCAGTTGTGGCTCCTCCTTTGTGGAGCGGAATAACTGTTGCTGTGCGCCATTCTATGGGCACATAGCCTATGGAGAGGCTGAGGTTGAATACCATGTTTAGGTGGGGGGTTAGTTCATTCTGTAGTTCATGCAAGATGCAGCCTGGGACACCATCTGGCCCCATTGATGCTGTGTTTTTGGCTTTTGAAAAGGCTGTTATCACCTGTGCTTCTGTGATTTCCGGGACACTACACTTTTCCAGTATTGTTGTGGGCCCTTTTGAAGGTGAGAGAAGGTGAGAGGGAGGTGAAGTTTGCACTGAATCTATCTGCCAGGATGTTGGCAATATCAGTAGGTTCAGTATATTTTGTGCTATTTTGCATGAGCTCAGAGCATATCTGCGAGTTGCCACTTAGATTCTTGACATAGCTAAAGAAGGCTTTGTGGTTATCTTTCGAATACTTTGCTATTTATCTTTCAAAGTTAGCCTTCAATGATTTTACGGGGGACCTTAGTTTCTTACTGATACTGATCAGGGATGTCTTTCCTTCTTGGGATTTGCTTTTTTTCTGAACTAGTTTCCTCCTTCTGTTGTATAACCTGTTTATAACAGGGTCCATCAGACTGGTTTCCTTCTGTTAGGGGAGTGAGTCTTGGTCTTGCTAGGGATGGCATGATCCATGCATCCTTGTAGGTGCTCATAGAGTGCAACTGTAAAGGATTCTGCATCTTGGGCAGTGTTATCCTTTAGCGTGGGGGCTGTGAAACATACCACCTCTGCCTTAAGTAAGGTGAAGTTTGCCTTAGAAAAGTTTTTCACCATGGTTTCTTTGGTTGGGGGTGGTGGTGGGGTGTGGACATCCAGGGCAATTAGTTAATGGTCTGATCTAAACAGTGACGGGTTGACCTAAAGTATGGAACACCTGTTGCCCATTTTGGTGATGACCAGGTCCAATATGTTGTGGCCTCTGGTAGGGGAGTTTACCAGCTGATCCAGGGCATTTGAGTTGATAAATTCCAGGAAGCGCTGAGCCTGGGAGTTTGTACTCAAGTAGTTTTCCCAGTTAATGGTAGGGTAATTGAAATTGCCCAATATTAGGGTGTTTGGTAGGACCTTCATGTTTTCCAGTGTCTCCAGAAAGGCGGAGTGGTGGTCCTGGGTCATGGAGGGTGATCTGTAGCAGGCCACAATTTGCATTGCAGATTTGCCCGATGTTAGTTGAACATGGATGATCTCAGAGGTATCATGCTGCACCACTAACCTGGAGGTGTGAGTATCCTTGATGAATATGGATACACCCCCTCCTTTTGTGTTTCGGTCCGTGTTCTGTGGCCGAAATGTGTGGTATGAGTTGTAGCCCAGTAGTGCTGGAGTGCTGTCTGGAGCCTTGAACCAGGTTTCAGTTACTGCACAGATGTCGACGTTCTCCATACTTAGGTGCACTTCGAGCGCATACATTTTGAGATTTAAACTCCTGGCGTTCAGTAGCATAACCCTCATTTTTTTACTTGTGCTGTTTTCGGTGGTGGGTTTGAATTTTGAGCCTTGCCTAAAAAAGGCACTATGGGGGCAGCAAGAGCCTTGGCCAGTATTCAAAAGCCAAGGGGTGACAGGTTTAAGCTGTCTCTTGCGAAGCAACGTGGCTTGCCAAGCATGTCATCCCAGGCTGACAGACACTGGATCCCGTTTGAATGATACCAGAAGCTTAGCCAATTGTTGAAATTGATCATTTTTGCTTTATACTGAGGTATCATTCTTGGTGAGGGAAGGATGCTACTCAGGGTCAGGGTCATACCCGCCTGGGCTACATGATCAGAGAGCCCTTCCATGTCTCTTTTCATGTAATTCAGGGAGGTACATTTCAGGCCATTCACACCATCATGAACAATGACAGAGTCATATCTGTACTTGTTCTGGAGTGACCTGAGTTCTTGTGTTATGTGGCGGATTCTGGCTCTCGATAGGCAGCTAACAGTAACCTTCTCCTTGTCCAGCCTACTGAGTGGGGCATGAGTGTGCCTGACTATTGAGTTGCCTATTACTAGTGTGTTAGGTATATTATTTCACCTTAAGGGCTGTGATTGTGCAGCACATTGATTTTGTGTTTTATGTGTTGTCTGGTTTGTGACAGGAGGTGCAGGTTTTGTGGGTGTCTGCTTTGGAGCTCTCTGATGCTTTTGCAGGTTTTTATTTAGAGCCTCCGAATATGATTTTGTGTATTTATGTGTATTTTTTGCCAGTTCTGGTTTAGTAGGTCTGTGTGAGGCTGGAAGTGTGGTGCAAGTGTTAACCTTCTCCTCATGACTGTCTGTTCCGTTCCACTCTTGGGTGGAGAGACCTTAACCTCCAGTTTGGCTGTATAATTGCATCTCTCGCATATGTGAGTGTTTTGTGGTAGGAGGAGAGGGTTGTCTGTGTACATGAGGCAGTTGTAACATTGCCTCAGGATACCCAGATTCATCAGCTGGACTGGAGAGTACACCTGAAGTTGCCCTTCGGTCATGCCTGAATAGTAGGGTGAGGTGCTTAGCCGCTTGGTTGGTGAGGGGTGGATAAAGAGCCTTGCCCTGCTGGGCAGTCAAGTGTCAGGGTATATTAGTGCTTGCTATTAGGTCTGAGCAAGTGCTGGACTGTAGGATGCTTTTTGAGTGCTTAGGTTGAGAGTTAGACTAGTTTCAAGTAAAAAACTGAAGGGGAGACTTAGTGGAGCCGGGAATAATTTAACCCTAGCTAACCAATGCTGCCCGGCGCACAAAACTGTGCAAGCACGGTTTTTAAACTACTAACTTCTGGGCTGGAACCACTCCTCCAGGGACAGATGGCTGCTCAAAGTTCCCCTCTCTTACAGGTGAACAGAGAAACTTCCCTCTATCCAAGTAAGGTATGGGCAACTCAGAAACTTGTAACAGCCCTGAATTCAGCACTAGCTTGAAAACTGGACTATACTAGCTTAGAAAGGCGGGAAACAAGAAAAAAAAAATTTTTTTGAAAAGATAAGGCAAAAACAGTAAAAAGTACACTTAAAACAGCTTTAAATGACTACAAGCGATCAGAAAAGGCTATCACACTTTAGTGTGTAGCCTACAGCAGTTAAACAGTTTATTTAAACAAAAAACTTTTTAAAAGTGCAGGCAGTCAAATAAGTACAATGTGTGAAAAAAACAAGCTTTTAAAGCATAATAAGTGCTGGAAAAATCAGTGTTTAGGCAGAAAACAGTTCACTTCAGATACACATACCCCCTCTACTTGTAATCTAAGCTACAAACCTACAATTATTAGGCCAACTAACTCTCTCCTAGTCTGTCATCTCAATATTAGAAGCATTAATAACAAGGTACATGAATTGCATGCACTTCTGGATGTCCACTCCCCTGAGATTCTCTGTTTATCTGAAACCTGGTTAAAACCTAACACTAAAGACAATGAAGTGTTACCACCTGGGTACAACATACACAGGCTGGATCGTGCTTCGAGGAAGGGGGTGGGGTAGCTGTACTCTATAAATCCGAGATGAATGTCACCATAGATGTAATACAACCTCCTCAGATTAATAACTCTGAGATTCTTGCCACCAAATTGCAACTTAATAAAAATAAATGCATTAATATCATCTGTATGTACATTCCCTCAGGTAACAATATATCTACATTTGAAGATATCCTGCACTGGTTATCATGTCACTACCCCCAAGAAACCCTACTACTTGGAGACTTTAACATAGACTGGGGCACCTGTTCCTTAGAATCCCCAACCACCCATATTAACCTGCATGCATTTACACAAATCATATCCACCCCTACCAGGATAGGTAAACCCAACCAAAAAGAAAGTATACTTGACTGGGTACTCATAAACAGTCACCCCCAACTGTACACCCCTGGTACCCTCCTTAATGGCCTAAGCGATCACCTTCTCACATATGTAATTAAGCACAAAACCATTAATTCCCAACAACCATTATTCAGAAAGGTTAGAAACAATAAAAACTTTGACCCTGCCAAATTCCAACAAGAACTAAACTTATGTAATTGGTCTATTCTAAAACACCTCCCCTTAGAGGAATCAGTAGCATACTTTAACAACAAATTCCTTGAGATCCTTGATTTGCATGCACCTGTTCGTTCAAAGAGAACCAAGGCAAAAACTGCACCATGGCTTTCTATAGAGTCTAAACTCAAAATTACCCTTAGAAACAAAGCATGGGCTTTATGGCATTCTTCTAAAGACCCTCAAGATCACATTAAATACAGGCAATCCAGGAACGAAACCAAAAAATCAATTTTACAAGACAAAAAACAATACTACTGTAATTTACAGACAGTAAATCAAAATAACCCTCAGAAGTTTTGGGCAGGTTTAAATAATCTACTACATCCTGGACAAACTTCAACCCCAATCCCTGCTGCTACTATTGATAAAACCCCTGAAGATGTTTCTGATAGTTTTAACCAATTCTTTACTGAGACAATTCAAGCCCTAGCTAGCCAACTACCTCCTAGCTCCCCTGGTCCTGAAAGTAGCACCCATAGAAACCTACTTGCGTTCAGCTTCCAACCAGTCGCCACTTCACTTATCCGTACCTTGATCAAAAAATTAAAACCCACTGCACTTTCTGCTGATCAACTCCCTGCCGAGTACCTACAAAAATCAGCTGATGCTATTGCTTACCCCGTCTCAATACTAATCAATCGAACCATAATAGAAGCTAAAATTCCCACCATCTGGAAAATATCCTATGTAATCCCACTTCACAAAGGAGGCAGCTCTACTGAATTCTCCAATTATAGGCCAATAGCTATACTCTCTCCACTTGCAAAGATTATGAAAAAATGTATTCATAGACAATTCATGCACCACCTAATCCAAAATCGCCTTATGGCAGACACTCAGCATGGCTTCCGTCCTCATCACAGCACTACTTCAGCCCTCCTAGCCTTTACTAACACCATAAACCATAATCGCAACAATAATTATATATCCTCAGCCCTCTTTTTGGATCTTTCCAAGGCATTCGATATGGTTGATCACCAACTTTTAATTCACACCCTGCAAACATTATGTCTAGATACTGGAGCCCTCCAATGGTTTCAATCCTACCTGAATGGTCGACAGCAGGCTGTCCTCTGGCAGAACAAACTCTCTAACCTTCTACCTAACACCCTCGGAGTACCACAAGGCTCTATACTAGGGCCCTTGCTGTTCTCCATCTTCATTAACGACCTTTATACTGTCATCCCAAAAGTCAGCTGTATCCAATATGTTGATGACTATACTCTGATTTGCTCAGCCACATCTCCAGTAGAGTTATGGTCAGCTACACAGACCACCTTTAATACAATAGAAAACTGGCTTTCCTGAACATCGTCTGATCCTAAATCCCAAAAAAACTAAAATGCTGTTATTTTCACCAACACGTAGGTCTACCGCTTTCACCTTTACCATAAAATCAAATGATGGCACAATAATCTCCCCTGACCCATCTACAAAACTATTAGGTGTCATCATAGACAATAATCTCAAATTTGACCTACATGTTAACCAAACTATCAAAACCATCAATAAAAAACTAGGGTCACTTTACAGAATAAAAGCCTTCCTAACCCCTCCAGCTAAAATTGCCATAGCTCGCTCTCGCCTTCTTTCAACCCTTCTGTATGCATCCCCTCTACTCTCGAATTTGAACAAGACTGTCCTTAACAAGCTCTCAATTTGCTACAACCACATTGCCAGGTTTGCCACTGGGCTGCCTTTTAGGACACATCATTGCATCAATCTAAATCAGCTTGGTTGGCTTGAACTACCTAGCCTAATCCAGTATAACCAACTTATTATGGCCTATAAAATCCTCTATAATCCGGACAATACTCCTGCACTTAAAAATATTATCACCCCTATAACAATCCTAGATCGCTTCGATCCTCTAACAAACTACTAATTCAGACTAGCAAAATTAATAACACAGCCGGTGATTCTCTCTTTGCAAACTCTGTAAGTAGATCCTGGAACTCTCTTCCAGCTGATATTACCTTACTTTCCACCTTAGGTCAATTTAAAACTAGACTCAAACAACATTTGTCACTTAACTGGCTATGTCAACGTATCAAGCCTGGCTAACTCGAATGTGTAAAAATCTGTTAACCAGTTTACTGTGTAATTTAATTTAATCCTGACTTGTGCTCAGGACTAACTGTAACCTGTGGAATTTGTTTAACTTGCTTACTTATGTAATCTCTGTAAATAGTCTGTTTGTAATATGTAATGTTGGTATTATGTAATGCTGTATCTGCTTACCCTGGGAGCTTTTCTCCCCGGGCCTCCGCTGAAAATGGACATGCATCCAGTCGGACTATCCCGGTCAACAAATGTAAAATAAAAAAATTAAAAAAGTACAGCAAGAAAATACAGAAAACTGATACTCAATCACTCCAAAGTCTCTCTTTTAAGCTAGAAGGCTTGTATCAGTTTAAGGCTTTCTAGTGCTTTCCAGTAGGTTAGTTACAGGAAAGATGGGAAACAAGCGCAGATGTGGTCTTTTAAACCAGAAAGTTGAAAGAGATGGACAACTTCCCGAATGATCAATAAACTACAATTCCTGGGCCAAGAACCACTCCTCTTGTGGTAGACAGGCTACCTAGTACTTACCACTCCCACTGATAAGCTAGAAGGCTGCACTCCAACACAAAGGTTTGGGGGGCTCAGAAGCTTACAAACAGTCCTGGATACAGCAAATCTATACCTGGACTAGACTAGTTACGGGAAAGATGGGGATCAAGCGTAAACACGGGCTTTAAAACCAGAAAGTTGAGAGAGATGGAAAAAAACTGCCCAAACGGCCAATAAACTACAATTTCTGGGCCAGAACCACTCCTCTTGTGGTAGATAGGCTACCTAGTGCTTACCACTCCCACTGATAAGCTAGAAGGCTTCCCTCCAACACAGAAAGGCTTGTGGGGCTCAGAAGCTTACCAACAGTCCTGGATACAGCAACTCTCTATCTGGACTAGGCTAGTAACAGGAAAGGTGGGAAACAGCGCAAGTGCGGCTTTTAAACCAGAAAGTTGAAAGAGATGGGGAAAAACTGCCCAAACAGCCAGTAGCTACAATTCCTGGGCCAAGAACCACTCCTCTTGTGGTAGACAGGCTACCTAGTACTTACCACTCCCACTGATAAGCTAGAAGCCTGCACTCCAACACAAAGGCTTGGGGGACTCAGAAGCTTACGAACAGTCCTGGATACAGCAAATCTGTACCTGGACTAGACTAGTTACAGGAAAGATAGGGATCAAGCACAAACATGGACTTTAAAACCAGAAAGTTGAGAGAGAGACATGGAAAAAACTGCCCAAACGGCCAATAAACTACAATTTCTGGGCCAGAACCACTCCTCTTGTAGTAGATAGGCTACCTAATGCTTACCACTCCCACTGATAAGCCAAAAGGCTTCCCTCCAACACAGAAAGGCTTGGGGTGTTCAGAAGCTTGCAAAGAGTCCTGGATACAGCAAATCTGTATCTGGACTAGGCTAGTAACAGGAAAGGTGGGAAACAACGCAAGTGCGGCTTTTAAACCAGAAAGTTGAAAGAGATGGAAAACTGCCTAAACGGCCAATAAACTACAATTTATGGGCCAAAACCCACTCTTCCCATGGTAGATAGGCTACCTGATGCTTACCACTCCCACTGATAAGCTAGAAGGCTTCCCTCCAACACAGAAAGGTTTGGGGGGGGGGGCTCAGAAGCTTAAAAGAGTCCTGGATACAGCAAATCTGTACCTGGACTAGACTAGTAACAGGAAAGGCAGGAAATAAGCACAAACACAGGCTTTTGAATCAGAAGGTTGAAAGGTGGATGAGCTTCCCAACGGCCAATAAACTATAATATCTGGGCAGAAACCTCTCCTCCTAGATAGGCTACCTAGTACTTACCACTCCCACTGATAAGTTAGAAGGCTTCCCTCCAACACAGAAAGGCTTGGGGGGCTCAGGAGCATACAAACAGTCCTGGATACAGCAAGTCTGTATTTGGACTAGACAAGTTACAGGAAAGGCAGGAAACAAACTAGGAATTTTTTTTTACAGAAAAGCAGCTAAAACAGCAGTAAATACAATTCAAATGCAGTGTAGACTAGTACACGTGTATCAATATTATGGCAAATACAGTTTAATTAAATGCAATTAAATTAACAAATGACTAAAAAACAAGTGCAGAAGGCATTAAATTTGAAGGCTACTAAGCAGTAATAAGTGCAGAGTAAGTAACAGCACGCAGAACAGCAACTAAGACAGTTACAGTAAGAGCAGCTGAATACATATATATATATATATATATATATATATATATATATATATATATATATTTTTTTTTTTTTTTTTTTTTGAGGGAGGGAACACAGCAGGATTAAGAGGCTACAGGGGTTGTCCTTCACAAATGCTCTCTTTGTACACAGTAGGCGTGCCTGAAATCAGAATATGATCTCACTGCACTCAATTGATTGAGCAAATGAGATAGGCCCATTATGTCATTGTGGCCTGTACTATGAGAGGTAAAGATAAGTAGCATTAGTTATGTCATTGAGGTCCTACTATGAGAGGTAAAGGTAAGTGACATTAGTTATGTCATTATGGCCTGTACTATGAGAGGTAAAGGTAAGTAACATTAGTTATGTCATTGTGGCCTGTACTATGAGAGATAAAGGTAAGTAACATTAGTTAAGTCATTGAGGCCTGTACTATGAGAGATAAAGGTAAGTAACATTAGCTATGTCACTGAGGCCCTACTATGAGAGGTAAAGGTAAGTAACATTAGTTATGTCATTGTGGCCTGTACTATGAGAGGTACAGGTAAGTAACATTAGCTACGTCATTGTGGCCTGTACTATGAGAGGTAAAGGTAAGTAACATTAGTTATGTCATAGAGGTGCCTTCTATGAGATATAAAGGTGAGTAACATTAGCGATGTCATTGTGGCCTGTACTATGAGAGGTAAAGGTAATATAAGCTATGTCATTGTGGCCTGTACTCTGAGAGGTAAAGGTAAGTAACATTAGTTATGTCATTGTGGCCTGTGCTATGAGAGGTAAAGGTAAGTAATATTAGCTATGTCATTGTGGCCTGTACTATGAGAGGTTAAGGTAAGTGACAATAGTTATATCATTGTGGCCTGTACTATGAGAGATAAAGGTAAGTAACATTAGTTATGTCATTGTGGCCTGTACTACGAGAGGTAAAGGTAAGTAACATTAGTTATGTCATTGTGGCCTGTACTATGAGAGGTAAAGGTAAGTAACATTAGCTTTGCCTTTGAGGCCCTACTATGAGAGATAACGGTGAGTGACATTAGTTATGTGATTATGGCCTGTGCTATGAGAGGTAAAGGTAAGTAACATTAGTTATGCCATTGAGGCCTGCACTATAAGACTATCATGACACAAATGGTCACATTATAAGACCCTGTTCCTACAGCCTTGATGTTCCTCATTTCAACGTAACACAACAGCTCTAAACAAGATGAAACCCTCAAACCCCAAAACTTACACATGCCAATTTGACGGTCTCACAAAACTGCAAAAGGTACATAGTCCCCAGAACAGTGCCAAGTGGTCTTGAGTAATCTCTTGTTTCATTCTAACTTGAGTGAGAAAGTAATTTCTGAGATGTAATGGCTTGAGGACTCACAAGGAAGCCATTACAGAGTTCATAGGCTCATAGGTGTTTATTATGTTAACAACCACAAGGCCTTCTTAAGCCTAGCCATCCAAACAAAATCTCTGACAAATAATGGTACCCTTGATAAGTTGAAGCCGGGGCTTTGGAGATAAAATATTTACAAGCAGGGACCTGGGAGATGAACCATTTACAGGCTGCCTATATCCATTTGAGACATGGGTGCCCAAACCGGTGATGAATTTCCTGTTCCCTATCCAATTGTCCAAGTTATACTTGAATTGAGTTAGAGAGAAAGTCTGCTTCACAGGATGGGAGACTGTTCCAGAGCTGGGGTAGTCTCTGGGATACACCTATCTTTCCAGCAGGTCCTAGTTATATCACAGGCAAGATTTAAGTATTTAGAACAAGTAGTTATGGTGCTGGGTTTTTTTTTGCAGACATGTGGGATGTCCGTCAAAGTGGGTATGACTTGTGTGCTAGATATAGAACTCTCCTCAACAGCCTGTAGGAGACAAAATACAAGGATAGGGCCTTGAGGTGGTCTGCACAGGACATGGTACTTATGCCCTGTATTCTTTTAGTGAGGAACCCCTGTGGATGTCCAGTTGTTGGATATGTCTGGCTAGGTACTTACCAAAAGGGGGCATTGTACTCAATGATAGGTCTGAGTTGTGATGCAGGAGGCAAGAACATAGAATGTTAACGTGATTGAGCCACATCATGACAGAGAGGTATTGGTTACCAGTATCTGCAGTGTGTTACAGGAGGACTCTAAGGGGATCTTTTGGCATACCTTCACAGTGAGGCTTTGTCTAACACCTCAGTGGATGAGGTTGTGCTTTCACATCACATATCTCCTCCTAAATTCAGGAAATCCAGTCACTACAGTGGGAGTTTGGGGGCATGTTTACTGCTAATCCAGGGTGCACAGAACAGATATAATACCATGTGGATAGAAGAACACAGCCAAACAGGTTGTTTGAGAAGGTCAAGCAACCCATGTGGGATGAACTGCAAGAGATATTGGATCTTGGAGCAATTCAGAAATCTAGCAGTCTCTAGGTTTTGCTAGTACTGCATGTACTAAAGAAAGATGGGAGTAATAGGTTTTGTTGACTACAGAAAACTAAATATTCATATACAGTCAGATGCTTACATGTGATATCTGGGCACAAGAATATGCTGAAATACATAAAAGATGAGGGAGACACTAAACATTTTTACAGCTGCAATTTTGTAGAGGAGCAAAAGGTCTAGTTTCATCCATGACTGCACCCAAGTGAACAATTTATCCCATATCAGTTTTAGGTTCAATTTAATCATTGTTAGAGGGTTAATATTGAGCTATATATCTAAATACATTGGATTAGCTTGACTCCAGGTGTCATAAATTTATCCTGAGTCCTTAAGCACAGTGTAGTGTCAACTAGCAGGAATTAATACAATTGTAATAACATTAACTTTAAGCCTAACAGTTCAACAAAATCAAGCTTTTCATTGTGATTGGGATGTCCAGCAGTTATGAGAGGACTCTGAATGCAATTGATTTTAGTGTCCAACCGAGGCATTCCAAGCAGTATTGTACCAGATATTTAAAATGTTAAATTGTTGTGAGACAGAGGGCTGGAGAGAGCAGGTAACCATATGTTTTGTCCTTAAATAGGTGAAACGGAGCAGATAAAGTGGAACCTGGTAAACACTGCTACCACAAAGCAACTATATGACTCTTATACCACATGTAAAAAAAAACATAATGAGAAGCTTAACAATTTAATGACCTTCCAGAGATATTTCCATTAAATTAAATCTGAGGTTTTCTCACAGATTTGGTTAAAGACTGCAGTAGTAAACACCAGAGTAAATAAATTAAACAGGACATTTGTTTGGGAGGAATGAAACAAGGTTACTACAGCTATGATAATCTTGTAATCTAATGCCTGAAAGAGCTCATTACTCATACTATATCATCCTGAAGCCTTTTCCTTTTAGGTGAGAGTCCCTGCCTGCTCTACCTGTTCAGCTGTGATCACGGAGGTCCCCCCTCCCCTAATTCTGCACCACAGTGTCAGTACTGGAAAATTATTTATCTATCATTTTATTTTATTACTCTTTGGTGATCAGGAAAGAAATTCTGACTTAGCAAGTGCCCATTTTCAGCAGGCCCAGGGAGAAAAGCTCCTTAACCAAGCACATTTTCTGCAGATGCATCACATAAATATAATTCTTAACAGATCCAGATCCAAACAGGTAATTGTTCTGTAGTAACACCATACAAAGATACAACAGGTAATTGTTCTGTAGTGACACCATACAAAGATACAACAGGTAATTGTTCTGTAGTGACACCATACAAAGATACAACAGGTAATTGTTCTGTAGTGACATTATACATGATATTGAATGCACAATATGTCCTAATACTAGATGTGTAGATGGTAAAGTATGTGCACACCACTTGGATGGTTTTGCATAGTAGAATTAAAGGTTTTGTGACGTGCAGCTCCTGAGGTATCTTGAAATATTGTTTCTCCATTACTTGATGCCATAGTTAGCATTGTTGCCTCACAGCAAGAGGTTCTCCTGTTCGATTCTCGGTTGGAGCACCTTCTGTGTGGAGTCTGCATGTCCTCCCCGCGATCGAGTGACATTTAAAGACATGCAGGTAGGTGTGTGTGTGTGAATGGGTGTGCCTTCTTTGAAGGCTGGGCGTCAGGCTGGCAACTCAGCACCGTAAAAAAATCCACTGCCAATCATTAGCGGACCGGAGTTCCGCTGTGGCGACCCCTAACCGGGAAAAACCGAAATACATTAGTTTTAGTTGAAGCCATCTGTGCTCTTGTTGTTTTAATTTTCTTCATAAAAATATCCCCTGCCAGCTTCATGGTCAGTTCAATTTATGTTTATCCCCTTGGGGTTAGCACAGGAAATAGAGTGCAAGTTCATCCATAGACTCTAAATGACTTTACATGCATGCCCATCATTACAGTCTATGAGCACATACTGATGTAATCACTGGGATTGTGCCAAGTATAAAGTACATTTATTTGGGCCATGATTAAAGAAAAAAAACTTTGTGAATCTTTTTTTTTTATTAAAAATGACCCACATAAATAAAGAAAGATAAGGACAGAAAAGCATTATTGTACTAAGGTGATCATATATCATGATGTACATAGAAACATTAGAAAACCACTTTAAGTACAAAGAACAGTGTGTTACAGCTTTGGAATCTGTGCATTTATTGAAATTAGACAGACTATATACAAAAGGGCAGGTGCATAACAATACAGATAAACCTGTTTATTATGACACGACTCATAGAGGTATCACTCAAGATTACCTATTTTTACTTGATTCTTATTGTGAGTTGTTATACAGCTATGCATGTCTTTTATTATATCCCTCATGAGAGAGCTTATTGTACAGCTGCATCTGCCTTTTATTGTATCCCTCACAGAGTGACCTTATCATAGAGCTGTACCTGACCCTTATAGCAGCCATCAGAGGAGTCCTTATCATACTGCTGTACCTACCATCTATTGTTTATTTCATAGAGGTATCATACAATTGTATCTGCCTTTTACTGTATCCATCTATTTATTGCCTGAACTTTTTTTTCTTTTCTGCATTCCTTACAGGGAGAATTTAACCATGCAACATGTACCTTCCTTTTACTGCATTTCTGACAGGGAGAATTTATCTTGCAGTTCTACATGCTTTTTACTGTAGTCTACACTGGGGGAACATCAGACAGCTCTACGTGTCTTTTACTGCATTCCTGACTGCTGACCTACAGTTTTGTATGCATTTTATTATATTGCTTGCAGTGTTTTTTGTTTGTTTGTTTTTTGCCTTGCATGCAATATGCATTTAGCATAGCTCTGTACATTTTAAGCTACATTTAAATTGTAACAGTGATACCTACTCAAACTGAATTTTATATGGTATCTTGGTAAAATTCATTAAAATGTACTTAGAAAGGTCTAAAAAGTCACAGGTAGTGTGCACGGTAGAATGTGCAGAAAGTAGAGACTGAAGGAAAATGTGAATGGATGTAACTGATACTGACCTTCAATGCATACATAATTTATACAGTGCAGTGCAGTGAAACTAAACATCCATGACAGTATTGTACAAACCCTCCTTCCTGTAGTTATCTCATGAATATTAATTATTTTACTATCATAATATGGGGGACAGTTAAGAGACGGACAGGAAGTGGAGGAAATAAAGCTGGTGGTTTTGTTTCAACGTTGGATTGTTATAAAAGTAATCTGATTTGTGAGGTTATCCATTTGTTTTTTGGGGTCTCAATTATTTATTTTCCTACATGACTGATGTGAGTTCCTGAACAGTTTGATTTGTACAACTAAAGGCTGAAACAGTTAATTATGAAGCTGGAGGTAAGCACTTCTGAGCTGATGAGAAAACTTTTAAGTTTATGTAGCCAGTTGCCTTTTGTTATGCTTATTTTAATCTCTGAAATGCAGCAAGGCTTGTGTACCTGAATAGTATTGTTTGTGTTGTAGGGTAGAAGGAACAGACAAAAGTGAATCAGATAATAAGATTTTTTTTTTTTTTTTTACCACAAGCTGTAAAGGGTAGTGTGTTCATATTCACAAATGTTTCATTTTATGTCACGGGAATAGAACCAGGATCAGAAAGCTAGAGTTAACTGTGAATGAGAATCTGTTTGACCTGTGTGCTGACACAGAAAATAAAAACACAGAGCTCTGCTATTGGTGTGTTAAAAGCCAGTTTCTTCAGAAGCCACGCGTTCATGCTTGCTGGTATTTATGTATATATACAACATAATTTTCTTATAGCCGCAATATATGAATTGAAAATGCAGCAGAAATAAGTGAATACTGTTTATTTTCTTTTTTAAATTTTTTTTACTCTGTGATCTGAAAAAAAGCTGTAGGTATTGCCTTGATAGAGAGTTTACCAATGTCTATGTTTCTAATTTCTCCAGCATATCTAACTATTTTTTTTTTACTTTTTTAAGCTTTTGATTCTTCTTAAGCAGAAAAGTACGCTACATATTATATCACTAGGGGTAAGTGGTAAAAAAATCTCTTAGTCCAACGTATGAGATGTGAAAATGTTAGTCCCACAGTTAAAAAAAATAAAAAAAGAATATCAAATTCAGAAACTTGCTATCATAGTTTAATTGTGTAAGCAACAGGGCTTTTCCTCCTGCATTCTTGATGTTGGGGCTATTCCATGTATATCCCTGCAGTTTATGTATAACTTTGAGGTTGCTCTACTTCAGCATAAAGAGAATACTGTGAGACACAACAGCCATGGAGTAAGTATACACTTCTCTCGGAACTTAAGTTTTCACAGTTCCAAGACCGGCAGTTACTGGTTGTTTTCAGACACACAATAGACACCCATGTGAAAATTATGATTCTTACACAGAAGGGAAAACTTGTGCCATTAGTCTGGGAAATTACAACAATATGGAATATAGCCACTGCCTTTTAATTGTAAAGAAAAATATAATTCTTATAAACAAGTAAGACATCTGTTCTTCTGTGCTATTTATTAAAGTACTTGCCTTGGTCAGGATTGCAGTGGTCGCTGAGCCTGGCAGACCAGATCTCTCTAGCTTCAGCTCATTTTCAAACTCATCCTGTGGTATCCCAAAGCAGCCGCAGATAAGCTGAGAGATAAACTGTCATACCAGTACTGACCGTGCATCAGGCCCTTGTGGCACTGAAGGTGATTGTGGGACATCCTCACTAGGTGCCTAGATCACCTTATCAGACTTCAGTCATTGTATTTCTCCAAATGTTAGAGTTCCTAATACCCTGACAGGAATGGACCCCATTCTTAAGTAGGGAATGATTAAAATTCATGAAATTAATATTGCTTCAATCTTTGATGTTTGTCAAGGGTGCTTATTTCAGTACCCACCATGTATCCAGAGTTTCCTTATGTAGTTCATATGTAGTTATCTGCCTTACGGTGTATTTAAATGCACTTGCAAGTTCTTATTTTTATTACCTCTGCAGCTCCTTTATTACCTCTGCAGCTCCTACTGTCTGTGTGTCTTAATTCCTCAGTGCTCTAGTTCCTGCTTGCATATCCTGGTGTTTTATAACTATGATGGAACACTATAGTCATTAAATGTAGCTATTTAAGTAATTGACTGTTGGTATTGGATGATCTCATAATGAACAGCACTTCTTCATTTTCGGTAATTCTTTGCGGTTCATGTTTCCAGAGTTTTCAGCTACCCACATCTTGTAGTATTTCCACAGTCCCATAAGTAACATCTTCCACATTGTTGTACCTTTCAGTAAACTGACCCTCATCTATGACTATATCACACCCAACAACAAGATGTGCAGTTATTTCTAGTTCCATACTACAATCCCTACATGAGTCTGTATCTCCTATTTTTTCTATATACTTTGTGTACCAGCAAGTACATAGTCCACTATCTTGAGCTGCTATTATTAATTAATATAATTAATTAATTTAATTAATCCACTTATTTATTTATTTATTTATTTAAGTTTGATGACCGGGGAAGTCCACTGGGCCAAGAAGGCCCCGGGGAGAAAAACTCCACAATAATTGCAAGTTACATTTCACATGTTACAAAAGGACATAGTTCATACAGCTAATTAAAAATTTACGGATAAGCTCCATGAAATTTGCAATTGGCTTGTCACAATGTTGCAGAAATTAAAGACATAATTCAATACAGAAATTTCAACATTTACATAAAGTGAATATTTTTGTTATAAACTCAATTGTTCATAGGTTCATACTAGGCTATCTGCCCTGGGGCAATTATAAGCCTAGCCCGATTCTGTATGGCTTACGCCACCCCTTGATTTGAGTATACTGTGCCCTTTTTAAGGTTTAGTTTACTGTGCCTCTGTCTAATAGTGACACGGGAGTAATCCCTGGGACAAACCTACGATCCCCCATCCACTTATCGAGATTCTTCTTGAAGAGATTCAGTGAGGTGCTCTGCCTCACATGAACTGGAATTCTATTCCAGAGCGAAGGGAGCCTCTGGGTTATGAACCTGTCCCTCCAGCAAGTTCTATTTATTTCTGTGCTGAGGTTCAAGTCCCTCGGCGTGTGGCTCTAAGGGATTTAGATTTACTGAGGTGGAGCATGTCCATTAATTCTGGATTTGACATAGCTTTGTATGTCAGGCATAGATCGCCTCAAGTAGGCGGTATGCAACTGAGTAGAGCTGGAGTTTTTAACCGAGCAGCATATGGCATCTGTTTGAGACCCTTGATCCTCTTGGTGAGATACTTTTGGGGTCTTTCTAATTGCTGCAGGTGTCGGGTAAGGTACATCCCAAAAGGGGCATTGTATTCTATGATGAGCCTGATGAGGGATGAATAAAGGGGCACGATTACCTCTCTTGATCTAGATGTGAAACCCTTCGTGATGAGGTGGGCTATGTTGAAGGTCTTTCTAACCACTTTGGCAATGTGGTTTTCAAAGGAGAGATTGCTATCAACTTGGGTCCCCAGGTCCCTAATAACTTTCTCTGTACTTAATGGGTTTCCGCCTATGTGGTAATTTGTGGGCACATTGTTTTTGCCAAAGGATATGACTATACATTTTTTGGCATTTAGCTTTAAACCATGGCGCTGGCACCAGTTATCGGTCTCTGTGAGACCTTTTTGAAGGATGTTTGTGTCAGCTGGAGAGTTGATTATGGCGCCCAGTTTGCAGTCGTCTGCGAACTTGGTGAGCCATAGTCCTCCACGTTGCCTGTACCTCGGAAAAGTATATACCGAACAAGAGTGGTCCCAGGACAGAACCCTGTGGGGCGCCACTTGTGACCGGTTTCGAGTCTGACATGGCTCCAGCAACTCTCACTCTGTGGGTTCTGTCTTTGAGCCAGTTTGCGACCCATCTTGTGACATAGGGATTTATATTTAAGCTGGATAGCTTATCTATGATGCCAGTGGGGTATTGTGTCAAATGCCTTTGCAAGGTCCAGATAGGCTGTGTGGACTACCTTCCCTTCATCTATGGCTTTGGTGACTGTTTCAAAGAAGTCAACCAGGTTCAAAAGGCAGGATCTGCCCTTGACAAAGCCGAACTGGGTAGGATCTAGTGTCTCTAGGTCCCCAATGTCTTTGTTTATGAGCTCCATGATGATCCTCTCCATAGCCTTGCAGACTAAGCTAGTCAGGCTTATGGGGTGATAGTTTCCAGGGTCCGTAGAGGCTCCACCTTTGTGGAGTGGGACCACTGTTGCTGTACGCCATTCTGTGGGCACATATCCTGTAGTGAGGCTGAGATTGTATAGCTGTTTTATTTGAGGGATTAGTTCCTCTTGTAGTTCATGTAGGACGCAACCTGGGCCGCCATCTGGTCCCATGGAAGCAGTGTTTTTTGCTTTGGAGAGGGCAGCCTTCACCTGAGCATCTGAGATGTTTGTGAGGCAGCCCTCTGCTGGGATAGATACTTGCTCTTTTGGGGGGGAGGGGGTGGAGAAGTTTGCACTGAACCTGTCTGCCAGGATATTGGCGATGTCTGTGGGTTCAGTGTATTTTTTTGTCGTTTAGAATCAACTCAGAACAAGCCTGGGAGTTGCATCCCAGGTTTCTAACATAACTGAAAAAAGCCTTATGATTGTCTTTGGTGTCCTGTGCAATTTTTCTCTCGAAGCTGGCCTTGGAGGATTTTATGAGGGATCGTAATTTTTTGCTAGTACTGATCAGAGATGCCTTCCCTATGAGGGATTTTGCTCTATCATGTAGTAGCTTCCTCCTTCTGTTGTACAGTTTATTTATGGCAGGGTCCACCAGACTGGATGCCTGCCTTTGGATGATTGGGTCTTGGTTTTGTTTGGGATAGCATGATCCATGCATTCCTGGAGATGTCCGTAGAATGCATTTATATAGGATTCTGCAGTTTGGGCTGTAGTTTCCACTGGCCCTGGGGCCTTGAAGGATTCCACTTCGGTTTTGAGAAGTGAGAAGTTCGCTTTTGAGAAGTTTTTCACTGTGGTTTTCTGGGCTGCGGGTGGGGTCGGGATGTGGACATCCAGTGAAATTAATTTATGGTCTGATCTTACCAATGAGGGATATACTTCTGGTGTGGCGCATAGAGTCCCCATGTTGGTAATGATCAGGTCTAGTATGTTGTCCCCTCTTGTGGGAGTGGTGACTAGTTGTTCCATAGCATTTGAGTTTATAATTTCCAGGAATCTTTGGGCTAAGGTGCTGGGGCTTGAGTAGTGCTCCCAGTCAATGTTTGGGTAGTTGAAGTCGCCCAATATAATGGTGTTCGGAGAGATCTTCATGTTCTCCAATGTTTTTAGGAAGGCCGAATGGGATTCCTGACTTTGAGAGGGTGGTCTGTAGGATGCTATAAACTGAAAAGCAGTCTTGCCCACTGTTAGTTGCACATGAATGGTCTCCAATACTTTGTGCAATGCCACTAACCTGGAGGTGTGGATATCCTTGATAAATATGGAAACTCCCCCTCCTTTTGTGGTTCGGTCCGGGTTTTGGGGCCGAAAAGCATGATACGAGGTATAGCCTGGTAGTGCTGGGGTGCTCTCTGGAGCCTTGAACCAGGCTTCTTTCACTGCACAGATATCAATGTTCTCCATACTGAGGAGAGCTTCGAGTGCGTGCATCTTGAGGTTTAGACTTCTGGCGTTTAGCAGCATTACCCTTAGTTTCTTGTTCCTTGTGCTGTCTATGGGGGTGGGTTTGACTTTTGAGCCTTGCCTAAAAAAGGCACTATGGGGGTGGCAAGAGCCTTTGCCAATATCCGAAAGCCCAGTGGTGACAGGTGCAAGCCGTCCCTAGCGAAGCAACGTGGCTTGTCGAGCATGTCATCCCAGGCTGACAGACACTGGATCTCCTTTGAATGACACCAAAATTTTAGCCAATTGTTAAAATCGATCATTTTGTCTTTGTACTGTGGCATCATTTTAGGTGAGGGTAAGATGCTGCTCAAGGTCAGGGTCATACCAGCCTGGGCTACATGATCAGAGAGCTCCTCTATGTCTCTTTTCATGTAGTCCAGGGAGGTACGTCTCAGGTCATTCACACCAGCATGTACAATAACTGAGTCATATTTGTATTTGCTTTGGAGTGACCTGAGTGCTTGCGTTATGTGTCGGATCCTAGCACCCAACAGGCAGCTCACCGTGACCTTCTCTTTATTCAGCCTGGTGAGCGGGACGTCAGTGTGTCTGATAATAGAGTCACCTATAACAAGAGTATCAGGTGTGTTATTCAGCTTTAAGGGCTGTGGCTGCTTGGCACACTGACTTTGTGGGTTATGTGTTGTGTGTGTT
Source organism: Protopterus annectens (assembly GCF_019279795.1). Taxonomy (NCBI): domain Eukaryota; kingdom Metazoa; phylum Chordata; order Ceratodontiformes; family Protopteridae; genus Protopterus; species Protopterus annectens. Next base: position 1,827,578,861 of record NC_056732.1, on the reverse strand, counting down.
TTGTTTTGAGGTAGCGTTTGCTTGGATGTCTGCTTTGGAGGTCTCTGTTGCTTAGGTAGATTTTTATTTAGAGCCTCCAAGTATGTTTTTGTGTATTTATGTGTTTGGTTCACTGATGTGGTGGGACTATGTGATACTGGAATTGTGTTGTGTGAGGTTACCTTCTCCTCCTGACTGGTTACACCAGTTTTGAGATAAGAGAGCTCAGCCTCCAGTTTGGCTAAATAGTTGCATCTCTCACATATATTTGAACCTGTTTGGAGGAGGAGAGGGTTGTCCGTGTACATGAGACAGTTGTAACATTGCCTCAAAATTCCCAGATTCACCAGCTGGACTGGAGAGGAAACCATTGATTGACCTTTGGACATGCTAGAGTAACAGGGAAACTGAATTTAAGATGGACCAATAGAGGACAGAGTAATCGTAGAGAGTATAAGAGTAAGTAGTGCTTATGGTTTAATAGTGCTAACTTGTAGGATTACTTAATTGGACCAGTGAAGGGCCTTAGAATGAGAATATGGTGTTTAAATTGAGAGATAGAGCAGTTCTAAGGGAAAACGTGAAGAGCAGACTTTGTGGAGCCAGGAATAGTTTAAACCCAATTAGGCGGCACTGCCCGTTCTTGCGCTATGCTCAAAAACACGCAAAACCGCACAAAAGAGGGTTTTAAGAGAAGAAGATGAAGGAGTTTTGGAATTGACCCAAAATGGCCAATAAAATTACAGTTTCAAGTCAGTAACCACTCCCACAGGGGCAGGCAGGCTGCTCAATGTTTTTCACTGCCACTGATCAACAGAGAGACTTTCCTTTAGCCCAAGCAAAAAATGGCCTCACAGAAACTTACAAACAGTTCAAGAACAGCAAGCCTGTAACTGAACTTTTTAAAATCTCAGATAAATGGGAAAAAAGCAAGATTTTTTTTTTTTTTTGTTTTTTCAGAGATAGCAGAGGTTAACAAGTATCAACAAGTTATAACAGTGCAGTAAATGACCCCACACAAGAGTGCTAGGCCAAAGACAGATAAAATGCAAGTTTTGAGAAAAAAACGATTTTAAAAATAAGTGCAAACAGGAAATTTAGTAAACAGCTCTAGGTTGTGATCTAAATACAGTTACTAATGCAGAAATCAAATTTAACAAGCCAGAAAATGCTCAAAATAGGTGGCTATGCAGAAAAACTTAGCAAATAAACAAAGGAAAAATACTTAAAGTCTCAAAAGTGGCTCCTTTCTTCTCTCAGCATTTTCTCCTCTTGGTGGGTGCTTCACCAACAGCCTTCAAGCCTGAAAAGATGCCAAAACCATGAGGCAACCAGGTTTTAAGAGAGGAAGATGAAGGAGTTTTGGAATTGACCCAAAATGGCCAGTAAAACTACAGTTTCAAGTCAGTAACCACTCCCACAGGGGCAGGCAGGCTGATCAATGTTTTTCACTGCCACTGATCAACAGAGAGACTTTCCTTTAGCCCAAGCAAAAAATGGCCTCACAGAAACTTGCAAACAGTTCAAGAACAGCAAGCCTGTAACTGAACTTTTTTAAATCTCAGAAAAGTGGGGAAAAAAGCAAGATTTTTTTTTTGTTTTTTTGTTTTTTCAGAGATAGCAGAGGTTAACAAGTATCAACAAGTTATAACAGTGCAGTAAATGTCCCCACACAAGATTGCTAGGCCAGAGACAGATAAAATGCAAGTTTTGAGAAAAAAACGATTTTAAAAATAAGTGCAAACAGGAAATTCAGTAAACAGCTCTAGGTTGTGCTCTAAATACAGTTACTAATGCAGAAATCAAGTTTAACAAGCCAGAAAATGCTCAAAATAGGCAGCTATGCAATTGTAGGTTTAACATTTCAAAATATATAGCTACTAGCCTTTAGTAGGTTAGGAAAATATTATGCAAGGAGAGGGTAATAGTATATTTGAGATTGGAGAGTATAGTACAATAGATATTAGAGAGAAAATTAGTTTTTGGTAGGGGAGGGATTGTTTTGGGTGGGATGAAATAATAGTAGAGGTAGTTGGATGAGTCAGTGCAAGGTGGAATGAGGGGGAGGGGGTAATCTTTCATCTTTTGATGTAAAATCACTACCCATATTCTGAAAGTTAGCAGCTGTGTATGCTTCTAACCGGAGCCATCTGTCCAGCTGGACACTTAAAAAAAAGAGTAATGAATGTTTTGGTTTGGGAGAGCTATCTATTGTGTTACTTATCAGAATACTTCGATAGCACTTGTGGTCAGTTAAGTTGTTGTGCAAAGGCGTTGTAGGTTATATCCAGAATACTTGCCTACAGAAGGAATAATGACTTTTTTTTTGCAGAATGGAGAACTGGACCACATACATCCATATCTAGCAATGACCCTGTTTTAAATAATATTATTCAAGTCTGATAATAAAAAGTGATGGTAAGTAGCTGTCAACAGATCACTAAATCTGACCTGTTATGGAAGCCAGGTTAGGCAGGAAAGAATATGGAGCTTTTTTCAGATTTTAACAGTTTGGTTCTGGTCACCATTTCTTAACTAATTTGCTCTATTTCTATCAATCTGCCTGGGAAACGGACACTGGGCTATCCATTGACATGATGTATTTGTGCCTGGCCAAGACTTTTGATTCAGGGCAGTACTCTGTGGAATTATCACTGATGACAGAGAGCAACATAAATGGTTACATGGTAATATGGGTAAAAATCTGGATAAGTTATAGAAAGTCTAGGGTGAGAATTGGTAATATTATCTCAGATGAGAAAATTAACAGTTTTGGAGTCCTCCAGGGATCAGTATTAGACCTATACTATTTGATATATTTACGTGTAGTTTTTATATGGCAAATAATATCTGGCTAAGTAAATATTCTTATGACTGCAGATTGGATTCACTAATGAGAAATGTTAAGGATCAATGTGCGATTCAAGGGTATTTGAATGTACTCTATTCCCAGGCTGTATCAAGTTCTAGAAACATTAAAAAGAGAAGTTTTATGCATTTTGGAAATGGTAATCAATGTTACTCATGCACAATGAAAAATGTAGTTTTGACAGAAGTCAATGTCATCACGGTTTTTGGTATCAAAACTGGCAATAATTTTTGGAAATTCTGAGATGTTATGAGATTAAGGATATGCTTAGAACTGTTCTAGTAGAGATACAAAGGCCCTGCTTCCTATGTATAAATCGGTTACTGAAAATGGGGAGGATATTTGTATGTATAACAACACCCGATTAAGTAATATTGAGACAGTACAAAGATTTTACCAGGTAGATTATAGGTTTGAGAATATTACAACATGGAGATGTTGTCCCTTTGTACTGTGAATTACAGATTATTTAGGGGAGACTTGGTTATCATCTACAAAAGCATTTGTTGTTGTTTGTCTTTTGGCTTTTCCCAGTTAGGGGTCGCCACAGCGGAACTTGGGTCCGCTAATGATTGGCAGTAGATTTTCACGAATGCCGAGGTGCCAGCTCGACGTTCAACCTTCAACGAAGACACACCCATTTACGCATGTCTTTCGAATGCCCACCCAACCGCGGGGAGGACGTGCAGACTCCACACAGAAGGCACTCCCCGCACTCCAGCCGAGAATCGAACGGGAGAACCTCTTGCTGTGAGGCAACAATGCTACTGCTGCACCACCACGGATATTTACAAAAGCATGTGTAATGATGATATTTGTAGTGCACATGTAGACTTACTAAAAGGGGCCACTTATTATTGACCAGAAATAATTTTTGGATATAAAAATGAGCAAAACTAACATCTTGAAAAACTCATTTCACTGTAGGAGTGGGTGGTTGTGGAACTCAGTCCTATTAAGGATTGAAAAAGTAGATACAGATACCTCCTTTAAACAATGTTAGGATAGTTGGCTGGGAGAGTATTTGACTGTAGATATTTTGGTGGTAAACTCTTTAAAGGCCTTTCAAAGCTTTGAGTTTGCAATAATGGCATTGAACACCGAACAATTGAACATTATTAACTGGTTAAGTGAAATGGTAACTGGTTAAGTGAAATGGTGCATTTGAGACCCTTTTCAACTACAATCTGGAACACAAGGACAAGGGTAAAAGACAGTCAAGTGTGTCTGGCAGCTGAAAGAAAATCAGAATACCTAAAAAAAACAAACAAAAAAAAATGCACATTCCACACAGACAGTGACTTGAATTGTGCATGGGTTTACCATCTGTAGGTGTTATTCATAACAGCATAAATAGCCATTACTTACATTTGTATGTTTATCACTGCCCCAGATCTACAAGTCCCCTCAGTACTGACCCCTGGGGACTGCAGAACTGATCACTTGCTTAACATGCAGTGAAGAGCATGCAAAGAGACACACTTAAAGAAGGCAGCAGAGAAGGAAGGTTCGCCTGCTACTGTGTAGGTCACTGGTCATGGGTCTCTCAGACTGCTTTATACAGAGCAACAAGATAGCTGTAGTGCATCGTGTTATTTTACTGGGAGAGGATAGACCGGGATCGCAGTAAAATGATCTCTGTGGAAGGATAGGACTCCAAAGTTGTGGCTGCAGGAGACTGATGTCCAGGCTGCTGTTCTACAATATAATAAAGATATTGGGGAAGGAGAGGAATGAAGAGGCTAATGGCTGCTCAGAGATGGGAGGGGTGTGTGCTGAGGAGGCAGGATGTTTCCTAATTTTGTCAGTGGTGAGACTGGAGGCCATCAGTGATTGGCTGTAGGGTAGCTGTGTGGATTGCACACGGATGAGGAAGTATTATCACAGAACTGGACAGTCCCCTCCCAGCATCCCATTGCATGGGGAAGTCCCCTCCCAGCATCCCATTGCATGGGGCAGTCCCCTCCCAGCATTCCATTGCATGGGGCAGTCTCCTCCCAGCATCCCATAGCATGCTCCCACAGTGTTCATGGAAGTCAGCACATCTGATACAGGGGAAGTTCACTCCTCTGAACCTGAAGGCTACTAAAGGGCTCCTAGCACGGATAATTGTAGGATGGTTTTAGGATGGTCATAGGACTCTTGTGTAGCCCTGGAAGCCTTGTTCTTTTCCTTAATACAGCACACGGGCCAAACAGGTTAAGGTAGGGCAACCATTGGGCACGTCCAGGGAGATACGTTAGTGTGAAGTGTTTCTGCACATTTTGTTTTATCTGTACAGTGAGATGAAGACTAAGCAAACAAAGTGTATGTGTTTCCAGGTGCCAGAAGACCTTGAAGATGTTGCTGTGAAGTTTTCAAGTGAGGAGTGGAAGATACTGAGTAAAGAAGAGAAAGACCTATACAGAGAAGTGATGGTGCTAAACTATGAGAATATGATTTTTGTAGGTAAGGGTCTGCCAGAGGTGCTCTCCTTCTTTTGGGGGCATGTTTAATATTGGAGAATGCTATTACAATGGCAAAAAATTAAAATGATTTGGGGATTCTTGTTGTAATATTTTTGTCATTTTCTGAAAAACTAATGTGCTGTGAAGTTAATTGATTTTGAATCTGTTTTTCTATTTGTAGTTAACCAGATTTGACCCACCATTTTCAACTGTCCTTTTGAGGGTTACCTTGGAGCTTTAGTCAGGTTAATCGACATGTTCAACCCACAAATTTTGCAAATGTTGCATCTGAGAATCAAACTGTGATCCATGTGACCTCAGTCCATGGTGCAGAGGGTGAAGTCTTGACTTTTCCTCAAATGACCCAGATTTAGTTAGCAACACTGGTGCTAAAGAGTAGAGGCCAGGGGAAGATGGGAATAAGTGACCACTGCTGGTCATCCATCTTAAGGGGAAAGAAATGGCTTTGACTCATAACTTGGATGACACCTAATGGGGGCTGTAGGTATTACACCCATGGAGCACAAGCCTGCAGATTACTCACAGCTAAGTGATGCACAACACTGAACAGCCAAGTAAATAGTGTGTGTGTGTGTGTGTGTGTGTGTCTGTGTAAGCTCAACGGAGCTGCCAGGGGAAGAGCACTCCACAGGTGGGCCACTTTACAGGGCCTGTTTGCTGGCTTGCTGTCTACCACTTGACTTTCACTGCTGGAAGATTGAATGGGTTGATGGGCATCTCAGGTAGGAGTAAGTAAGCCATTACCCTCTCACCAGCCTGTGAATGGTCAGCTGATTAGGTACTAGTAATGGAGCCAGTGGGATGTGGAGACAGAGTGAATAAACTCTATTCCGCTAACTTAAACTGTACTGAACCGGTTAAAGAGATTACAACCATAGAGGAGATGCACCTCTCCAATCAGACACGGATCTAGGCATTCTTGTTGATAATTTCATATTTGCCATCTTCCATTTACAAGCACATGGGCCTTAGTACCATAATCATATTCTGTACTAGAGGAAAGCCACTTGTATCTCAAGGGAACTCGAGGTTTCCCACTGTATGAAGGAGAACTGGCCACTGACTACTCTCCTTCCATCACAATCTTGCCCTCTGTCACTATAAACTAATCTCCAGACTTGGGTCACTGTCAGAAAAAAATGTATACCCATGTTATGTCACTAACTAATTCCTACATTTAAGTCAGTAACAGCATCAGCAGATGCCCACTATTTATACTTATGACAAGACCTTGGCCATCTGTATTATGTATGGTTACCCACCCTCTGCCCAAAAAAGACTCTTCACAAACTTAGATCATTGACAGGTCATCTAAGTTCATCCTCAAACCAGGGCCATCTGTGAAGTAGGCTATCACTCTCTAAGCTACTTTGAGTCCCCTTTAGTTCATCCCAGGCCTGGGTCACTTTTTCTCACCCAAAGATTATTCCCAAACTTGAATAATGAGCAGCACATATAAAGACCCTACCCATATAATCCTAAAGCCATCACTAAACCTGGGTGTGCTGAAGTCTGTGCTGGATGCCCATCCTCTATCACCCTACACCCATCCAGAGTCTTGATATGTTAATAGCACAGATGAATGCCCACTGCATACCTCTCACCTGTCCAGATTTTTGCAGAATGTCTAGCTTTTGGCTTCACATTTTTGTTTTGTTCCTCCTAAAATTTGTAATTTTCTGGATGTTTGTGAAAAATTGGTGATGATTGAATTCACTAAATAATTACAGGCATTTGAGTTTCAGACTTCATATCCTTCAGAAAATGCATAATATCACAATAACTTTTATTCTAGCAACTTTCTAAGTTTATAGCAGCAGTATTTAAAATTTGTCCCTATTTTTGGGTCTTTGTCCCCCCATTATTTTTATCTTTGCCTGGATTTTTTGTGCTAAGAGGTTGAGAGCCATGGTGCCCAGCTGTGTCACCAGAGCTTCTCTGTCACAGGTCAGGTAAATGCATCCCCAGCCTTTGTCATCTTAAATGCAGCAGCACTGATTCATAACTGAAGATTTCCTGTTGGTCAAACATTATGGAAAGCTAGACAGGAGATACCCAGTACCTACTAATTTATGTGATTGAAGTGTTTATTATAGGTTCATAGGTTCATGGGTGTTTACTAGGCTAATGACCACAAGGGCCTTTTTAAGCCTAGCCATGCATCCCAAATCTCTTACAAGTTCTGATACCCTTGATAAGTGTAAGCATGGGCCTGGGAGATGAACCATTTACAAGTTACCTGTGTCCATTAGAGATATAGGTGCCAAACCAGGGATGAATTTCCAGTTTCCCATCCAATTGTCCAAGTTGCACTTGAATTGAGTTAGGGAGGAACTCTGCTTTACATGGATGGGGAGCCTATTCCATAGACGAGGTAGTCTGTGGCACACATACCTATCTCTCCAGTAGGTCCTCTTTAGGTCACAGGCAAGGTTTAAGACATTAGAATGGGTAATTCTGGTATTGCTTGTTTTGTGGATATGCAGGAGATCCATCAGAGTGGGGTCTGACAGTGCCCTGTATGCCAGGCGTAGATGTCCCCTCAAAAGCCTGTAGGAGACAGAATACAGAGATAGGGCCTTGAAGCAGTCTGCATAGGACATATTACTTACACCCTGTATTCTTTTAGTAAGGAACCTCTGTAGACGTTCCAGTTGTTGGATATGCCTGATTAGGTACATACCAAAGGGGGCATTTTACTCAATGATAGGTCTGATGAATGCCGAATACAGTGGAATAATGACTTCCTTGGACTTAGATGCCATACCTTTGTTTATAAGTTGCACAACATAGAATGATTTCCTCACCACTGTAAACATATCATGATCAAAGGCTAGATTACTATGTGTGTCTCTAAGTCCCTGACTACTGGGTCAACTCTAAGGGGTGTGTTGTCAATATGATAGTTACCATGGATGGATGACTTCCCAAAGGATACTATTATACATTTCTTGGCATTATAGTCCATGGCTTTGACACCAGTTGTTTGTCTTTGTCAGACCCTCCTGGAGAACATTTGTGTCACTGTAAAATTCAATGACAGCTCCTAATTTGCAATCCTCTGCAAATTTAGTCAGCTGGAGACCATTGACATTGGCCTTGACTTCTGAGAAGTAAGTGCCAAAAAGGAGCGGTCCAAGGACTGATCCCTGAGGGGCTTCACTTGTGACTGGCCTCTTTGAAGAGGTGGACTCCCCAGTTCCAACTTGCTGGATCCTGTCTGTAAGCCAGTTGGCTATCCACTGGGTACATACGGGTTTGTACCTAACCTCTTGAGTTTTTCAACTATGCCCGAGTGGGGTATTATGTCAAATGTCGTGGCCAGGTCAAGGTAGGCAATGTGAACGATTTTCCCTGATCCGTTGCTATGGTGACCTTCTCAAAGAAGTCCACCAGGTTGAGTAGGCATGGTCTGCTCTTGACAAAACCAAACTTCAATACCTTACAGCCATTTTTAACCTATGCCTGAATAGTTTTAATAGCATCTCCCAGCTCTGTTGCTTATTTTGTGGCAGAGTTCCTCTCTATTTCTGTACTTCTAATGTAAACCTTATTATAACTATATATGTAATTGTCTCTGAACCTAGTTTACACCCCATGTCTTAACTACAGCATTTTCTCTGCCCTTCCTAATTCATTCCCTCATCTCAATTTCTTTGAATTTTTAAGCACTAATCAGATGATTTATTATCTCTGACAAGTCCACTGAATACACCTCTTCAAATTGGGATGTATGGCTACGCTTACAAAGGACCTTGTGGTTGTTAGCCTTGTAAGCACCTATGACCTGTGGGAGGGTGGCCTAATGGTTAAGGTATTTGCCTTACAAACACAAGGTGCAGGGTTTGAGTCTCACAAGGGATGATTGGCTAGGCTTAAAATGGCTCGCAAGGGCAGTTAGCTTAGTACTAACCTATGAACCTATGAACCTATGAACCATTGCTCAGTGCTCAACATGTACTAATGCATAAGTATCTTTTATACGGTAATAGCTGCATTTCATATTAATGTAATCTAATATTAAATGCAGGTGTAATTGTTAACTAAACAATAACCCATGAGTAGGTTATTTATGTACAATGACATTTAAGAAAGAAATTGCTTACCTTTCTTAAGTAACATCTTTCTGTAACAGTGCCACAGTGTTCCTCCAGATTGTTTTCTGTTCTTGCATGTTTTCTGATGTACTGCATATGCATATGGAAGTTACTTTCCATGTTTGTGCAGTACATCAGTGCTGTTGAAGAGAAGCTGTGTTTTTTTTTATTTTTATTTATTTATTTGCTGTTGGTAGCTTCTATACTGAAAATTCAGAAATTCCATTGGTGTGTCTCCTTTCTCTATTCGTATTACATTTTGGTTCTAGCTACATATTACTTGTCTTCTAATTATATCCTTGTATCTGCAGATCTATAATATACCTGGATGTCCGTTATCTGTTAGCTTCAAGCTGGATAGCTGAAAAATCAAGGGTAACATTTTCTGAAGGATATGAAGGCTAAATCTCAAGTGTCTGTCACTGTTTAATGACTTCAACCCATTGGCTAGCTAAAAACTATTTTTTTATGTGTAAGAGACCAAAACCAGGAGGAAAAACTGTGGACATTCTGTGAAAATCTTGGCAGTTTAGAGGTATGGGAGTCTGCTGAGATTTAAGGAGGGACAGCATAAAAATACAAGGGACATTGGGTACATTTCTGTTTCTTTACTGTGGTAGAACATTCCTGACTTTTCTTACATTTTGCTCTGCTTCCTGTAGCATATTCAAATAGAAAAGTCTGGCCGCTCAGCGATACTTTATTGGATGGACTTTTTTTCTATTGTTATATGCTTGATTTACAATGGCAACCTTGGTAGGGCTGTCCAATCAGCACACACGCATTTGAATAACAATGGCTTGCCATTGTATAATGTGCATTATTTAATGTCTATTCATGTATATTACTGAATGTATGTTCGAAACTGTTTGTAATATGTTGGAGCTTTTCTCCGTGGGCCTCTGCTGAAAAGGATTTTTTAACTAAATAAAGTCAGACAAACATAGTAAACAAAACAAAATAATAATAAACAAATAAGTAAATGTTTATAGTTGTTTGTATTTTATAATTGTGTGTGTGCCCATACCTTTGCTTAAGTCATGTGAATTTAATGAAGGTGTTTATAAAAAAAAAAAAAATCTGATATTTCAATAAATGAAATGGTGGAGGACAGCAGAGGCAGTTGGGTATAGCGCTTCATGTGAATTCACATTTTGCAGTTTTGTAGACATTACTCACTAAGGTTTTCTTATATCATCTAATCAAGATACAAGATAAAAGTGGGACAGATGATCTGGATGTACCCTTCCCAGGTTGTGACTAGTGCCTGAAAATGGATTATGCTGTACTAGTAAGGGATATCAAAACAATTAAGACATACACAGCTACAGAACAGATGGCCTAACATTTTTTTCCATAGAGTTTATTGTTTAGGATATTGTCACATCTTTGGTTTTATCCTTACCCATAGTTTTTGTACCAGCAAGATCTCTTAGCAGTACCATTCCTAAATGATGTTAATGCATCTGTTTTAGAGAATTATAGATCTTTTAAATTTAATGTGCACTTCAGGTAAATGTTTTGAAAAAGTTCTGGTACAGTTGTTATTACTTTGTAATTTAAGAAGGCTCTAAGTCGGCATGGTTGTGTCCCAGGGCACTCATGTCAAGCAAGTTTATTGAGCTTTTACCAGCCTGTTTGGGAAGCTTTGGTCTAAGGATTACCCATTAATTACATCCATTTATATCTCACTAAGGCTTTCGTATTGGCACAATATAATATAATTGTGTTTTTAATGAAGGAAACAAATATATATAAATAAGTATGTAATCAGATGGGTAACTAATTGATTAAAACATGAAAATCTAGATGGACTGAAAAAAATAAAACTCCAAATAATGATGGTATAATTTCTGAGTTGAAACATTTTAAGGTAGTAATTTATATCTCTCTTTTTACAGGAAGTTTTCAAAGACATTAAAACTGTATTTAATATACCTCACTCATGGAGATATACAATTTCTCTTTTAAAAGTATGTAAAATCCACCTCTTTGCACGTCGTATAGACCCACATCATTATTGAATGTTTTTTTACAAAACGTCTGTAAACCCTTGCCAGTAGATTAAAAATATACTGCCTGTATTAAGAGGAAGTCCAAACTGGCTGTGTGTTGCAGGAAACACAGGATAATGTAAAAAAAATACTTTAGTTACTGTGCTAATAACATTAAATGATAACTATTTTTATTATTAGCTTGGGTCTTGATAAAGACTTTGATTCAGTAAATTGGTCTTATTGAACTAAATTATTATAAATATACAGGTTTTAAGTAATTTTATATATCATAATCATTTTTATCAGAATTTGTTCTAATTTCTTAAATTAGGATCTAATATTTATCAGTCAATAAAGGTAAGCAATGACATGAAACAAGGTTGTCTCTTGTATGCCTTATTTACTTTGAATGTTGAGACTCTTGTCAGTTGCATAAAACTTTAATGAGGTAGTAGGCTTTAAAATTAATGAGATACATACATACTCTGTTATTTGCAAACAATGTACTGTTAACAATAGGTAATATTGATTCTTAACTAACAAATATACAAAATGCATTAAAACATTTTGAACTGATATTTGTCTGAAGTCAGACTGTTAATTAAGAATATGTTTTATTCTAATTATTTGATGAAAGCCAGTAGTGAATTTAAGTGCGATAATAAAAAGATTAAATTGACTCTTCCTTGCAATTGTAAAGAAATAGCAGCAACACATTTTAAAAATAGTTTTAACAATAACTAAATGTAATAAATTATTCTTTTGTCTGAAATGTAGGTTGATTTTTAACAAAATGGTTATTTACACAAAGTACTGTACATTATCCAGGCAACTTCTTTTGTTCCTTGGAAAGAACACATTAATCAATTTAATGCCATTTGTTTGAAGTTCTTATGGGACCTCAACAAAACTATATTAGCTTTAGGACATTATGTGAGAGAATGGAAAGATGGAGGAATATGATCTTAGAACATTCTGTAGCTTTATTAAAACAGTAGCTTTATGGTTAAATTCCAGTTATTCAGACAACTGGAAAAAATGCATAAAAAACAGTCAAATAAAGAAAAAAATAGCGCGGCTTACACAAAACTGAAACAGTAAAATGAAGCGGCTGTCAAAGAAAAATTTTAAACACAAATAATCCATCAGAGTACGTTTATATAAACATACATTGTAAACCTTTATTAATTTTACATATAAATACCCTGTGATAAAAGCATGGTGTTTCCCGTTCTTTATTATATCATTTACACCTGACTATATAGATAGTCTGAATTGTCAAAGAAAAAAAATGTTAAGATTAAACAATGAGGATTTGATCTTGTGGAATCAAAGGCTGAGAGCGACTAAAGTGCTTAACACAAACTAGTCGATGAGCAACTATGATTTGGAAATGGAAAAGTGGCTTATAATGCAAAGTGATGAGAATGTTTAATCTCTATAAAGTTGATTTAATGTCGGATATAATTTGAAAAGAACAGCAACCCATTTTCAACTTCTAAATCTTAAAAACACATGGTAAGTTAGGCAGATCATAATTATAAAAAATATATAAAATTAACAACTATAAATGCTTGAAAGATAACTATTGGGATTACACTTTTCCAGATGAGCTGTTCATCTTTAACTACAACGTATAAAAACAGTTTTAATATTCTTAAAAACTACATTGTTTTGGAGAGTGTCTTTTAAATGTCTGCATTGCATATAGGATTGAAATGATATACAAAAGGAAAGTGCTGGTCGTTGAACGTATATATTCTTAATTAAAGCAGATTGCAGCAGATGGTTAATGATTGCAAAGGTAACATCCTTTTTGGGGAAAAATGTTTCCTGCAAGCATTGTGGACTAATAAATTTATATTAGCTAAACTGTTGGTGTTGTTTTAATGCTGTTACTCTTGTATAAATACACAAGCCTCAATTCTAAATTTTGAAGAACTTATTAAGAATCACCACGAAAACAACTACAAAGAAATGGAAAATTAGGTTACATATTAATTTACAGAATTTATAACTACTGTCACTGTTATGTTTCAAAAAGACATGTCTACTGTTAAGATGAAATCCAGGTAACCTGGAAAGTAATTACTGGATAATATTGAATTTACTAAAAGAGGAAATGTTACTCTGCTTTCTGTGACCAACTATGCTGCCTGTTTAATGATTCTTATTAATGTGTATAATAATTGATGTGGACATGTTTGTAAATAGTTATTTATTTTATTTTGTTAGTGTGTGTGTTCCTGAAAAAAGCAACAGTGCTACTGACTAGTATTGCTTCTGTGTTTGAACTGATGAATAATTTACGTAAGATTTTGAGGGCAGCGCTACAGTTTATTTACAACCATTATTAAGAGCTGAGAAATAGCACCTCAGACTTGCTGTCTTCATGAGTGGTATTTATTGCCCTCTCCTCAAACAGCAGGAAAATCATGGTGTTGTAACTTATGGTTGTGAATGTGCACAAGAAGCTGGAGCCTTTAACAGTCCTGTTTAAATCCTCGGGTCCACACCACAGAACAGAGGATACAGAGTACACTCTTTTTTCCAGAAGAGTAGTTGTGGTTTATCTTCCTAGTGTACTGAAGATGAACAAATACCTAAACGACATAAAGCGGGTGTCAGAGTATAACTTTCTGTACTGAAAGTAAAATTTGAACATTTGTAATGCACTAAAAATATAAAATATCAAGAACAATAGTGAAAATGTAAAATCACTATGTTTCTGTCTTCTCCAACCATATACTTTCAGGTTATTCAATGTGAAAGACTAGAGTTGAAGATGCAAGTAGTAAAGGGCATGCTTATGTCAATTTAAACAGTCAACTATAACCCAGTTAAAAATGTCATAAATGCTATCAGTTTAGACATTTAAATTTTTAGATTCATTCAGCAAATATGAAACCCGCCTGCGTGCACCCGTAAACATTATATGCTACATCTCATCACAAAATTCCCCAGCATATAACTTGTAGATCCAGGCTAAGCCTGCAATTACCAGGGCTAGTACTGTAGTTGGTCATATTATGGAGTGATCCAGCCTGGTAAACAAAATGTAAAGATATAGATGCGACTAAATGAGGAGTTTTATTTATTTTGTATCAGCCTTGCTAAAGAAAGTATTGTGATCACCCATTCCATTTTTAAACCAAAATTCACTACCTTTTGAAATGTATTTAGATCTTAATGTGCCACAGCGAAGGTTCATTTTCTTTCTTTACCACTTTATTTAATAGTAAGTAAGTAAATTGCCATTTTTAAACATCATAGATTTTTCTGTTTTTAGTGTGGAAGACTTATTTAGAACAGTAATTAAACACTGAATGTAGGCAGTAACACAGAAGTATCCCAAAAGGATTATCCTCTACAGGATATGACGGTAGTATCATACCTGTTATTTTTTAACACACAGTTTCCCGTTCATTGTTTATCTTCACTCATTACCATATGAAACTGTTAATAGGTATCAAAACTAAACCTGAGTATTAATAAAAAGTATAAACACGTTTACAATGTTATTCATATTACAGACAAATGGTAAACACTTGTTAGAAAGTCTCACTTCACATTAATTATGTAACTAGGATTATGATTCTGAGCTTTAACCAGCTCCTTCCTTTAGCCTAGAGTATAGGATTTGATTCAGTCCAACTCCATTTGCTTAGTGTGACTCTGTGTAACTGATTTTACCACAGTGTTCCCAGATCACACCTGCTAAGGGATACTTGTGTTCAGCATGTTTCCCTTTTTAACAAATGTATAAAACTGGGACATCAATTTATTTTTCACCATTTATAAATGGTACCTTAACATATTTGCAACATTCTGAATAGCAAAAACTATTTTTGTAAAGTATTTGCATATTGACCTTGTGTAGTTCTGAGACTAGAAGTCATCCATAATGAAAGTGAATAACTTCAGATATTTGTGAGGCTGTAGATCTGCCATGTTGAGTGTAGTTAAAATGTCACAAGTCACATAATAACCCTGCAGACAAACATATGCTGCTCCTTTAAGTGTCTGAACAAAAGTTCATTTCTTGTACACTTGATTGTATTATATCACTTATATTTAGATACATTCTGAACATTTAAACATTATAGTCAAATGGCTAAACCTGTTTATGCATACTGTTAACACTTCATATTTGCTCATGTATCCTAATACTTTATTGTATTAATTTTTTTTTTTGTCCTAACTTGGAGCTTAACTCCTCGGGCCTCTACTGAAAATGGACATGTATCCAGTTAGACTAGCCCGGTTAACAAATGTAAAATAAAAATAAAATAAATAAATATGTCCTTTCAAGACATCTCATACTAATCACTACAGAAATGTGCAGTCTTCCTTTTCAGGCATGATTATTCTGTTTTTCCCCTTTATCCTTCACTTCCATTCCACATTTCTTCCACCTTGGTGTCAATCCCATGACATATATCTGTTATGGCTAAACTGAAAGACGTTGCATTCATAAATGCATGCTTAATCTCTATTTAAAACACTCTCAGCACTACAGTGAATGTCAGTCTGTGTTTTAATTTCCATCTTTTACACTCCTTGATTGCCACAACAAATTATAATGTCTGTTTTAGTATAGGTTCTAAACAGTCACAATGTAGAAGGATTGGTCAGTTATCCACATTATAGTGCTTTCCCAGTTACCGGACTTACCACAAATCTTATACCTTTTCATACCTCATCACAAAGTGCGCCATTATTCCTGGCTTATCATACAGTCTTCTGTGCACAAAGGTGGACCGTAAGCTCTATGTGTTCATAGTGACTTATTTAGAGAAACAAGCTTCTGATATCAGTATATACCAACTTCCATTAGGTTTCACCTGTCTTCTCTCTTATAACCAACAACCTGAGGTCAATTTGGCCATTAAATATGCAGTCATCAGCTTTACATACTTTCAGACATCTGGAATACCCAGCTAAAATCACAATCCATTCAGTAGTAGTTTCAAGCTCTTTTCCATTTAGAGTGTTAACAACAATTTTGAAGCATAGTTGCCAGTTTCAGGTTTGGTCACTATTTCTGGATCCATTTTCAACTCCATTGCTTCCTCCAAAATGACCTTTTCTTTATTTTTCACTAAGTGCTCCACCATCAAGGTATACACGACACTTTAATACGAGTCTACTATCAAATGTGTGTTGAGTGGCCATCATTAATTAATTTGATTCATGCTTACCTGATCATACAGAATGTAGGAACTAGGTGGGACATTCAGGTATGGGAACAACAACAAGGCAGTGATTTTTGTAGCATTAAGTGGTTGCTTTCAAAATCATCCCAGGGGTGTTGCATAATAAAGACTTGGTTGAATTTAAGATTAGTTGTATTTCATAAAGTAATGTTACTACCAGGGCTCAAGGTAATGGTTGCTGCTCTTATATTGAGTTTATGCAAACAAATGGGAGCTGAAACTAGCAAGACATGTCAGAAAAAACGGGTCAAGAAAACTAGTTGCACAGTAGCAGCAAACTGCCAGAGTAAAGTTTAGTTTTGTGTACTTTCTTGGTGACTGACTGAAATGTTCTAAGTACTTCAACTTGACCTACAGTCTAGAGTACACAGGTATGAGCTACCTATGTTTACTTGCCAGCTCACCACATGAGAGATCCAATTGGTTGCAGGAGGTCATGTGACTCGTGCAGCCTGAAATGTGGTCTAAAGTGAAAATAGAAGCTGGCCCTAAAGTGGAAAAATGTGTTCATAGGTTGGTACTAGGCTATCAGCCACATTATTTACTTTCCTGGAACCCTGTTAAGAGAAACTGTCTTTCTTTTTGTATAAACATGTAGAAAAACAAAATAAAGATAGAATGCATAAGTGGAGTAGTTGCACCTCAGGCTTTGTGCCCACTGAGTGGCGCACAGCTACAGTTATCCCACTCCACAAGGGGGGATCCACCTTGGATCCCGGGAACTACCACCCCATCAGTCTGACGAGCCTGATCTGCAAGGCCATGGAACATATTATCATGGAACTTATAAACAAAGATATTGGCAACCTTCAAACACTGGACCCCACCCAGTTTGGGTTCATGAAGGGCCAGTCTTGTCTCCTGAACCTGATTGACTTCTTTGAATCAGTCTCCAGAGCCATGGATGAGGGTAAGGCAGTCCACACAGCCTATCTGGACCTCGCCAAGGCCTTTGACACCATCCCCCACTCTGGAATCATAGATAAACTTACTAAGCTGGGCATTAATCCCTATGTCACAAGATGGGTTGCCAACTGACTTACTGACAGAACCCACACTGTAAAAGTAGCTGACTCCAAATCCAACTCCAGACAAGTGACAAGTGGAGTACCTCAGGGTTCAGTCCTGGGACCGCTCGTGTTTGGCATCTACTTCTCTGAAGTACAGGCCAACACTAAGGGACTCTGGCTAGCAAAGTTTGCAGATGACTGCAAACTGGGAGCCATTATTGAATCCCCAAATGATGTGGATATTCTACAAAAGGGCCTTACAGAAACATTTGCTTGGTGCCAGAGCCATGGGCCCAGGCTCAATGCCATGAAATGTATAGTTATCCCCTTTGGGAAAAAACATGTACCCGTGAATTACCACATAGGTGGCAGTACACTAAACATAGAATGTGTGATGAGACTTAGGGACAAAGGTGGACAGTGGTCTCACCTTCAATAACCACATCACCACAGTCAGGAAATCCTTCTATGTGGCACACCTCATCACTAAGGGCTTTTTATCCAGAAAAAAGGAGGTCATTGTCCCACTGTACTCATCCCTCATTAGACCCATTATAGAATACAATGCCCCATTTGGTATGTACCTCTCAAGACATCTGCAACAACTGGAAAGGCCGCAGAAATACCTCACTAAAAGAATCACAGCTCTAAAGCAGATGCCCTATGCTGACCACCTTAAAAAACTCCAGCTAATACTCTGTGGCATATCGTCTACTCAGAGGTGATCTCTGCTTAACATACAAGGCCATGTCAAACCCAGAGCTGTTGGACATGCTACACTTAAAGAAATTCCAATCTCTCAGAGCCACACACTCCAGGGATCTAAACCTTGTCATCACATTAAACAAAACATGCTGGAGGGATAGGTTCCTGACCCAGAGACTCCCCAGACTCTGGAATAAACTGTCCATACATGTCAAGCAGAGCACCTCCTTGGCCGTCTTAAAAAGGAACCTTGATGATTGGATGGGAGAAAGGAAATTCACCCTGGGGATCACGTCAGTCGCCCTGCTAGATAGGGGTCCAGGGAAGTAAATAGTGTGGGAAGAAATAGCCAGGGAATTGTTATGGCTAGGCTTGTATATGCCCTAGGGCCGGTAGCCTAGTACCAACCTATGAACCTATAAGTGATAACCATCAACTAATAATGTGTAGTAAGTGTCAGGTGTTAAATAAGTACGGCTGCACGTCCAACAGAGGACAGTCATCTTTTTGATTGTTCTTTTCGAATGGAGCAACAGCTGTTTGAAATAGTATACATAAATAACGAAAGGTATAGGTTCATAGGTTCATAGTTTGGTACTAGGCTATTGGCCCTAGGGCCTATGCAAGCCTAGCCAAAAAGGTGCCCTGGCTTTCGCCACCCAAGAAAATTATTTTCCTGTGCCCCTGTTGAGCAGAGCCACAGAGGTGATCCCTGGGGTGAATTTCCTATTTTCCATCCAATGTAGGTTCATAGGTAATTTATATGCATAGAGTTCCCTTTTAGATATGTACATGTACTGTTTTTTTTAATGGACCTGAACAATTATGGATGAGCATACTAATCACAGGGCTGTAGGGAACTCTGTCCTTTATGACAAGTATGCTGTTTCAGGAAACAAGAAAACTCTGACTTTATGATGTGCATACTCCTGTAGAACTCAGTGAGTTAAACAAACTAATCGGTCCCTTTCTTCCTTTTTGTCCATTTAAGTAATCAGTTGAAGGGTGCTTGTAGTTCCCAAAACCAAGCTTGACATGTCAGGTAGATGTGCTTTGGCGTATCTGGCTCCAATTTTGTGGAATCAGCTACTGTTAATTAGGGTGGTTAAGACTGAGGCCTTTTTTAGGGATTCCCTTTGCTACATCTGTTTAGGAAGGCTTATCGTAATCCATTGTTAGATCATTGTAGATGCATTTTATGACATATTTGCTCACCATTTCTACTGAATGTTGCATATCTTTTCTTATGGATATATTTATGTTGTGTATTTTTATGTTAAGTATATTTACTTTTTTAAACACCTTTTTTAGGTTCATATGTGATTACTAGGCTAATGGCATAAAAGCCTTTGCAATCCTAGCCATTAATACCCAGGACATAACAATATTGTATCTTAATTCTCTAGATATGGGATGGGATAGTATCAGGGTAGTGGGTCTTTGGTTGTTGGAGCCCTGAGTCATTTTGCAGACTGCTTCAACAATAAGGGACATGGGGAGTACGCTGTGAATTAATTTATGGTTCCCCATCGATTTATCCAAATTCTTTTTGAAGATAGTAAGGGGTGAGCTTTATTTTACGAAGATGTAAAGTTTGTTCCATAGAAGAGGTAGCCTTTGGGATCTGAATCTGTCTCTCTAGCAAGTTCTGTTAGAGCCACAAATGAGTTTCAGGTCCATGGAATGTGAAACCCTTGTATAGTTATTCTTGTGAATATGTAACATTTTCATCGGTGCTGGATCAGAGAATGCCTTGTAGGTCAGGCATAAGTCACGTCTCAATAAATGCTATGAGACAGAGTAAAGGGATAGGGCCTTTAGTGAGTCTGCATAAGACATGTGACTTACACTTTGTATTATTTTAGTGAGAAACCTCCGGGGACGCTCCAGTTGGTGTAAGTGCCTGGTTAGGTACAAGCAGAAGAGAACATTGTACTCTATTATGGGCCTGATGAAGGCTGTGTACAATGGCACTATGACTTCCTTTGATCTTGATCCCATGAATTTTGTTATACGTTGAGCCGTACAGAAGGATTTCTTCACTATCATAGCTACCTGGTGGTCAAAGTTTAGGTTACCATCTAGCTGTGTTCATAGGTTTCTCACCACTGGGTCTACTTTTAGGGGTGTGCTATCAGTATTACAATATTCAGGGATATCTGATTTACCAAAGGGTATGATTACGCATTTTTTAGCATTTAGTCTTAGACCATGGTTTTGGCACCAGTCATTTGTAATTTTTAGGCCTGTTTGTAAAATATCAACATTGGGGATTCAGTGATTGCTTCTAGCTTACATTCATTGGTGAACTTGCTGAGCCAGAGGCCCCAACATTGGCCTTCACTTCAGTGAAGAATATACCAAACAGAAGGGGTCCCAACACTGAGCCCTGTGGGCCACTGCTAGTAACAGGTTTCTTATCGGAAGTGGATTCACCTATCCATACATGTGTCCTGTCAGTGAGCCAGTTGGCTATCCTGACAACATTTGGAGCTTATACCTAATTCAGTAAGTTTATCTATGATCCCTGAGTGGGGGATTGTTTTAAAAGCTTTGGCCAGGTCTAGATAAGCAGTGTGTACCATCTTACCCTCATCCATGGCCCTGGTGACTTTCTTGAAGAAGTCCACCAGATTGAGCAAAGCAAGACCTCCTTTGACATAGCCAAGTTGGGTGTGGTCCAGTGTTTGGAGAGTTCATATGACGTTATTGATGTGGTCTGTGATAATTCTCTCCAGGGCCTTGTAGATAAGACTGGTCAAGCTTATGGATTTGTAGTTCTTGGGTCAGTTGTTGGGTCCCTCTTGTGTAGAGGAATGACTGTTGCAGTTATCCATTCCTCTGGGACAAAAGGTGTCCAGAGGCTGTGGTTAAAGTGGGTTTCTAATGGCCATGATAGATTTTGTTTTAAGCTATTTAAAAAGCATTCTGGAATGTTGTTGGGACCCATGGAGGGTGTGTTTTTGTTTAACAAGTGCACTAAGGACCTGTTCCCTCGTAATGACTGGTAGAAGGATGGTTGCAGGATTTTCTTTGGGTGTTATAGGATGTGATGGGGGAGAAGTTTGAACTGAACTTGTTGGCCCACAGGTTTGCTATAGTTTCATGCTGGGTATAAGTTTTACTGTTCAGGATTAACTTGGCAAATTGTTCAGTGTTTCCCCTTAGATTATGAACATAATTTAAAAAAAGCCTTATGGTTATCTTTCGCGTGGGAGGCTATCTTTGCCTCATAGTTTGCTTTGGCAGATTTGATCAGATCTGTAATTTATATGTTTAGAATGGCGAGTGTGTTTTACCACTGTTTTGTTTGTTCCTTCTTGGCTTTTGAGAGGATTTTTTTTTTCCTTTTGTTGAATGGCCTATTTATGCTAGGGGTCCACCAGGCTGGTTTATTTTTGCCAGTTATCACAGGATTGACTCAGACAAGTACTGCCTCCTGTATGCAGCTGTGAATGTGGTTATACAGTGCTTTTCTGTACAGCTCAGAATAGGCCTCAGTGTCCTCTGGTTCGGAAGGTATTGAAAGTTTAATAATCTGTCACTTAGTTTGAGGTACTTGGTCTTAGCAAAGTTCTTAACAAGTCTGGTGTATGATGGGGGTTGTAGGTTAGTTGTAATACTAAATGAGATCATTTTGTGGTCATATCTTACCAGACAGGAGTTAATGCACAGGAGGGAGCAGCATCCCTTCATGTTCATGAGTACTAGGTCTAGGATATTTGTACCTCTAGTTGGGGAGCTAGCTAGTTGCTCCAGGGTGTTTGCCTTGACAAAGTCCAGACAGCTCTGAGCAAGTGAATTATGGGTAATATAAGCCTCACAGTTTATGAAGGGGTAGTTTACGTTGCCCATAAGTATGGTGTTAGGCTGAGTGTTAAGTGATTCCAGTAGTTTTAGGTTAGGAGGTGTGGTTTTTCAGACTCATGTTAGGAGATCTGTAGCTAGCAAGAATATGATAGGGGTCACACCTAAGGTTAGTTGGGAATGGAGCAGTTCAAGCGAGTCATGTTGTTGGACTGGTCTAGCAGTGTACTTGTCCTTTATGAACACTGAAACACCTCCTCCCTTTGACTTATCCTGAGCTGAAGGGGACTAAAATGTAAGAAAGGCATTGTAGCCCTTGATACCAGGGTGCACTCCATGGTTCTGAACCATGTTTCTGTGACTGCACATATGTCTGCATTCTCCAGAGTGAGGAGTGCTTCCAGGGAGTATAGTTTTTTTAATTAAACTCCTAGAATTGAGCAGCAGTACCTTTAAGTAGTACGTTTGTTGTACTGGAGGGTTTAACTACAAGGCACAACCAAAAGTCACTACAGGGATAGATAAAGTTTTTGCCAGTAACTGGAAGCTAAGTAGTGACAAGTGCAAACTGTCACTGGAAAAGCATCGTGGTTTGCCGATTATGTTTCTCCAGACTGACAGATATTGGATCCCCTTGTGACACCAGAAACTAAGCCAGTTGTTGAGGTCAATTGTTTTTTGCTGGTACTGTGGCATCATCATTGGTAGGATGCTACTCGAGGCTAGATTCATACTCACCTGGCATACATATACAGAGAGCTCCATCACATATCTCTTCATATAGTCTATTGTGGTACGTCTTGGGTCGTTTACACCCACATGGACTATGACTGTCTTATACAGATACTTGTGCTATAAAGACCTAAGTGTGTATGTGATCTGGTGGATCCTGGCTCCAGACAGACAGATCACTGTGATAGTCTCCTCGTTTAGCCTAGTAAGGGGGGCATCAGTATGTCTTACAATGGGATCCCCAATAACTAGAATGTTTGGCTGGTATGGAATGTTTGAAAGTAAAGGCTTTAGTGCAGAAAGTCTAACACAGGTGACATCACAGCATGATGAAACAAGTCCCCAAAGTAAGAAGAAACAGGAGGAGCAGGAGACATCTGAAGAAGAAATGTGGACATGGGAAAGAAAAAGAGATCTAATATGGTGCAATATTTATGCAAAGGAGAAAGCAAAATTAATACAAAAAGAGCAGCACCAAATATATTTGAAGAGAAATACAGGCAAAGGCATCCGGACATGGAAAATTTTACACTACAAAAAAAAAAAAAAACAGAGAGGAAAAGTCAAATAGAGGATTAGTAATTGAGAAGTTAAAGAAAGACAAACCAAGGATATGGATTACCTGCAAAGTGAAGGATTTAATGTGGAAAATCTAACTCGGATAGCATCACAGCAGAATAGAGCAATGGATCCCTGAATTACAGAAAAAACAGTGGATCGGGAAACATCTGATCAGTTGCCATATGAAGATACTTTGGAGCCTTTCATAGGAAACCAGTACAAACATTCAGTTGGAGTTGTGCAGAATGAGAAGGACCAGGAAGTTGTGTTAAATCTGAAGCAGTCAGTGTTGCGGAGTGTTAGGCCAGCGAGCTGCCACATGAACGAGCAGGGGATGACACAGGATGAAACCGAAGAAAATGTGGCACAGGAAGATGCTCTGGCAATTTCTATAGAATACCCACAGGAAATGGAGAACAAAGAATGTGCCCTTGGTTTAGAAGAAATTGATCTAATAGAAGATTTGCTTGATTTAATAGAAATGGACATATTAAGATCAATGAAAGAGATAGACTACACAAAGTCAATAAAACCCAAAAAGTTAGAAATTTGGTAAAACAAATGAACACAGTAATTAGGACTATCCATAGAGACTCATGTGATATTACAGAAGTTAATAGGATATGTTACTGTGCAGCTAAATTAATAACAGATAAAGGCTAACAAAAACTCAGGGTAGCAAGGGAAAGCAAGGGGAGAAATTGAATGCCATCATGGGAGTTTCAAATAGAGAAAATTATAAAGCAATTATGACAAGAAGTGTAACTGTTAAAGTATAGAAGAGCAAACAGATCCCCAAAAATACTCAGGAAGATAGATGTGATAAAAGCAATGCACAGTATCAGAACAGATCAGGGTCTGTCATGTACTATAATAAATAATAAACTAAAAATATCAGCACAGGTGGAAAAACTTAGAAGATATCTAGGTAAATGTAAAGGAAAAATAGAAAATAAGCAATTTACTGGTGACCCAAAAAAGATTTATAGAGATTTGGGAGTCAAGGCAAAAGGAATTGAAACACCATAAAAAAAAGAAGAAATAGATATATTTGGAGAAGTATCTATGAAGATCCTGTGGCACATAACAGAGGTGCTAAATGGATAGAAGTAGTAAAAGAAAGAATAAGAAAATCAAATGTAAATGATATGAAATGGGATGACATAATGGCCAGAGAGACTGAAACAAAGTTAAGAAAAGCTCCTAACTGGGAAACCTCAGGCCCAGATGCAGTACCTAACTGCTGGCTAAAAGTATTAACATCTTCACATGAAGATTTAGCCATGAGTAAGAAATATTTATATGAGCACCCTAACCAGATGCCAGCCTGGTTAACAATAGCAAAAACAATACTCCTACTTAAGAGCGAACCTGTAAGCTATCCTAAAAACTGTAGACCAATAACTTGACTTCTGTCGACATATAAACTATACACTGGAATTGAGGACGATAGAGTTTATAGCCATTTAAACAAAAACTCAATCATAGATATGGAACAAAAGGGTAATAAAGGAAAGTAGTTTGGAACAAAGAATCATTTGTTGTTAAAGTCATAATGGAGAACTGCAAAAAGGGGAAGAATCTAAGTATGGCATGGATAGACTATAAAAAAGCATTTGACAGTATCCCACATTCATGGATAAAAGAGTGCTTAAAATGTATAAGATGTAATGGGATCCTATCTCGCCTACATTCATAACAGATGGGTTCGGAGCCACTCGGCAACTAATACACTAGCACGAAGTCTCTCATTGGCTGGGCTACTCCCTATCCCAGTATGCACTACACCTGCTTCCCCAGATCTCGTTTGCCGCTTTACAAGCTGGACGTGGTCTTGACTTGGTTGGAGCTAAGTGGTTCTTTTTTACCTTTATTGGTCTTTGACCTTGGGGTTTTTGTCTATATTAACCAAACAGCTGTTTTAACAGCTATTCCTTACTAGTTTATATATTTTGTGTGTTTGAGTGTCTTCTGGTACTTTATTCTTTTCAGTCGGGCAAGGCCCGTTTAAGTTAGAGGGCCTTTGCCCTACCTTTGAGTGCTGTTCAGTCTTAATTAACTTTTTGGTTAATTGTTTTTCGGGCCAAGCCCATTTAAATTAGAGGGCTTTGGGCCGTTGAACTTGTTTTGTCTGTGACTGTTTGTTGTGAGGTAAATTTTTTTCCTCAGTACTTGCGCCAGTGTGTCTCGCGCTCTTCAGTTGGCGCAATTTTGTTTATAGTGTTTACTTGTTGAAGGGCCTGTATTATGTCTAAGGAGCAAAAGTCAGGCTTTAAAAAATGCACTCGGTGCAGTTATAAAATGTCCATTACAGACAGCCATTCAGTCTGTGTTTATTGTTTGGGGCCGAAACATCTGCAAGAGACTTGTAGCATCTGTCATGCGTTCTCTAGAGTTCTTCAAGAACGCAAGAACAAGCTAATTTTGAAAGGGCTTATCAAACCTTCTTTTGAGGAAGCCTTAGATCCACCTGTTGCTTCCAAAAAGAAAAGATTGTCGGCTCCGACAAGTCCGTGAGCCGTACTAAAAGCCAAAATTGACTTCTTCCTCGGCTCCACTGACTTGGGGCCGAGGGTCGAAGGTCTGCCTCGATACCTCCTGCCTCGGCTCCATTGGTTTGAGCCGCAGGTTGGAGTATCGAGGTGAATCACCTCCATCGGTTCCAATGGCTTCGAGCCGGTGGAGGTGTGCAGCTCAGACTCTTCCCCTCGGCTCAAGAAAGCTCCGTCGGCGCCGATGGTGGTCCATGCTGTGGTGGAACCGCCGATAGCGTTGGAGCCGTTTCGGAGCCGGTCCCCTTCTCTCTCGGAGCCGAGAGGAAAGTCTTCTCGATTGTCTACCTCCTCTAAATCATCGAGACTCTCGGATTTGGACCTGGATAGGGTGATACAGAGGCTATTCCAATCTCCAGTTTTTACTAAATTGGTCTCGGCTCCAGCACAGTTAGCTTCGGAGCCGATCCCCCCTCCAACACATTCGATTCCTCCTCTAACCTCCTCGGAGCCGTTGGAGTCGGTGGTGGTGGAGCAAAGCGGAGCCATATGGTCGGAGCAGAGACCCCTTCGAGGTCTCTTGGTTCCGACTGTGCTTCCTACCCTGTCCTCCGGTTCAGGGTTTGGTACTGCGACCTCTTCAGCCGGGCCGGGGAACACTTTGGGATTGGGTGCTTCGGTGCCTAGTCTTCCTCTCGGAGCATCGGCTGCTGGAAATCCCAGTGCCATTGTGGCCTCTAGACCAGTGACCTCCTTGGATTCTGGAGGTCCGGCCTTTGAGGCCATGAGGAGCGCGCTGGCCATGCCTTTGCCAGTTCAGCAAGATTCTACCTCACCGTCCCTAGATTTGGAGACTGGTGCCTCTGTTGTGTTGCAGCTCCCGGCAGCGGGGCCCCAGGGCCTGAGGATACCCCATCGGGTTCCCTTCTTCCGGGTGGTCCATCCGAAACTGCTTCGGACGAACCCCCACGGAAGAAATTGTGTAAGAGGAAGTACGTAGACTCCCAAGATGAGTCTGTTACATCGGATGCTGACCTCGATGACGCAGAAGGGTCCCCCAAATCATCTTGGATGATATCTCCTTCTCAGATATCTTGGAGATTCTGAGACAGAGAGGTGAGTGGCAAGCCAAAACCCCTTCAGCTGAGGAGTCAGTCTTCCTCAAGGCCTTTGGGGCCCAGCCTTCCGCCTCCTGGGTGTCTCCGCCCTTCGATGAACTCCTTGATTTGGTTTCTCGAAGGGAACACCCTGATTCTGTGGAACCGGTGCCTGCGAGGCCCAATAAGTTTTTGTCAGCCCCCCCCCCAGAAGGAATTTCTCACAAAGGGTGTGCCTGTAGATGCTTTGGTGGTGGCTTCTGCCACACAGCAGGACGTGGCAGAGGCTTCAACGTCTGTTCATCCTCCTAATAAGGATTCCAGGAGCATGGATAGGTGCGGAAGCGTGCCCTGTCTTCAGCGGCCTTTACCTTACGGTCGCTGAACTACTTCTGTCATTTTACTAGGCTCCAAAGGGATCTCCTCAAAGAGCTAAATGACTCCCTTGTTGGTAATCTACCTGAGGCGCTGGCCCCGACTGTTGGCGCCCAGATGACTACCCTGTTATCTATTGTTAACTCGTCCATGAGGCTCATTTCCTATGTGGCGAAGGCGAGTAGAGCGAGGAACAGGCGTTGCCCTCAGGAGACACGCCTGGTTACGCTTGTGTTCGTTTGCGGAGGCCTTCAAGTCTTCCTTCGCCGATGCCCCCTTTGATGGGTCATCTTTGTTTGGACCCAAGGTGAAGGACACACTAACTCGGTGCGAGCAGGAGGGCAAGACTTTGACTGCCGTTGGGGCCCGATTTTCCGCTCCTTCTAGGCCTTACCCCAAGGCTCAGAGAAGAGGGAAAATGTGGTTTAGAAAATCTCAGAAGTCTTTCCCTACTCCACCCAGTGATTCCCCCTCCAGAGGCAGAGGAGGGGGAAATTCTGGAAGACGCCGCCCCAGAGGTGGCAGAGGTCCCCGTAACTCTGGAGACTGCGATTCCTTTCGTGGTTCTTCATACAACCAGCGTCCCTGAGTTGTTGCCCGACTGTGCATCTCCGGAGCCAGTCGGGGTCGATTTGGCGCACCCACAAGCTTGGGAATCCATAACAAGCGATCAGTGGGTGCTTCGCATTATTACCGGAGGATACATCATCCCCTTCAACAAACCCCTTCTTTAAGGGAAATCCCGGACGTACCACCCAGTCAGCGGGATCAGGCAGCATTAGAGGTTTCAAAGCTGCTAGAAAAAGGAGCCATCCAGCCTGTCCCCATCGACCAGATCGGATTAGGAACTTACTCAAGATTATTTTTGGTACCAAAAAAGACAGGGGACTTCAGGCCCATTTTGGACCTCAGTTCATTGAATCGTTTTGTAAAAAAGTCCAAATTCCAAATGGTCACTCTTCAATCTATTCTTCCTTTGCTGGAAAAAGATGCATGGATGTGCTCCATAGATCTCCAGGATGCTTACTATCACATTCCGATAGCTCAAGAGTCCAGGAGACACTTACGCTTCCTCGAGTCAGTCATTTCCAATTCCGAGCACTGCCCTTTGGTCTCACCACAGCCCCCAGGGTGTTCACCAAGTGTCTGGCAGTGGTAACTGCTCACCTGAGAAGTCTGGGATTCCAAGTGTTTCCATATCTAGACAACTGGCTCCTTACTGCCACCTCTGAGCATCTACTATTCCAGGCGCTCAGCGCCACGTTCACCTTGGGCCGTTTCATAGGGATTACGTTCAATTTGCAAAAATCTGTACTACAGCCATCTCAGCGTATTACTTTTATAGGCGCAGACTTAGACACAAAAAGAATGCGTGTCTTTTTACCAGCAGCAAGAATTCAGGTCCTACAAGATCAAGTCAAATCCTGCCTTCCCCTACTAAGAGCCCCGGCCCATCGGATTCTACAACTGTTGGGTTCGATGGCGTCAACCATACTTTTAGTTCCCTTGGCCAGACTTCACATGCGAATTTTACAATGGCTACTGTCGGTTCAATGGTCTTATCAGGAACTTCCCTTGAACCATTTAATCATGATCACGGAAAGTTGCCGTCGAGATCTGCGTTGGTGGCTTCTCCAATCCAATCTCGACCAGGGGCGACTCTTTATACCTCAACATCCCATTGCCACTGTGACTACGGATGCCTCCCAGGTAGGGTGGGGGGGTCATTACCTGGACAGGTCGGTCCAAGGCACATGGCAGATCCAGGAAACATATTTGCATATCAATGTCCTGGAGATGAGAGCGGTACTCTTGGTACTCCAAGCTCTCCATCACGCTCTCCCACAAGGCCCGATTGCTATCCTATCCGACAACATGTCGGTGGTGTGGTACATAAACAAGCAAGGTGGAACCAGGTCTTACCCACTGTGCAGAGAAGCCATGAGACTTTGGCACTGGGCAGTAGCTACCAACCGCTTTCTAATGGCAACGCACATACCGGGGAAATCCAATGTGATTGCGGACAGATTAAGCAGAACCATTCTTTTACCCCACGAGTGGTCCCTCAACCAGAGAGTAACTGCGAAAATATTCGACAGATGGGGTCTTCCTTGCTGCGACCTGTTTGCCAGCCCTCACAATGCAAATGCAGAGAATTCTTCACGATGTTCCTTCTCAGGGACAGATTCCCAGGGACGCTCTGACCCACATTTGGCCCCGGTCTTCTACCTTCCCCCATTTCCCCTACCGAGGGTGATACAGAAGGCCATTTACCTGGAGAGCGAGATGATTTTGATTGCCCCGCACTGGCCTCGTCAAGTTTGGTTCCCTTTCCTACAGAGGCATGCGATAGAAGGTCCATGGTTTCTGGATCCGGTGCCAGACCTGCTGGCTCATCAGTCAGGACGGCTTCACCCGTCTCTCAGGTCCTTGAAGTTGGCAGCATGGTTACTCCACTTCCATCCTTAGTCCGAGACAATACTCTTTCTCCGGACGTGGTCCACATATTGTCTTCTTCTCATAAACCTTCCACTATCAAACTTTATTCCAGCAAATGGAAAAGGTTTGCCTTCTGGGCTCAGGAAAGGGGTATAGACCCTCTCACTGCACCAGTATCGGAGGTTCTGAATTTTCTGGCCTTCCTTTTTCAGTTGGGCTCTTCAGTTTCTACCATTAAGGTTCAGCTAGCGGCAATCTCTAATTTTCATGCCTCATTTGAACCTTCATTGATGTCTCACAAACTTTGTAAGGCTTTCCTTAAAGGGGCGTGGCTCCTTAGGCCTCCATTATCTCATCCTGTTCCCCCTTGGGACTTGAATATGGTTCTTGCTGCCCTAACTGCCCGTCCTTTCGAACCAGCTGCTACCTGTGATTTAAAATTTCTGTCTTGGAAAATGGCCTTTTTAGTGGCCATAACTTCTGCCAGGCGAGTTTCAGAACTTCAAGCTCTTTGTTCTGATCCTCCCTATTTGATTTTTCACAAGCATAGAGTTTCATTGAAATTAAACCCTTCCTTTATACCAAAGGTGGCCTCCTCTTTCTGTATTCAACAAACTATAGAGCTCCCTGTGTTTTTTCCAGAATTCTCCAATAACGCAGAATAGCATCAATTGGACGTACATAGACAATTGCGTTTTTACTTGAATAGAACCGCTCACACGCGGAAATCAAATCAATTGTTTGTTTCCTTTGCAATGAACAAATTGGGTCAACCAGTAACAAAAACCTCCATAGCTAAATGGATTAAAGATTGTATCATTTTTATTTATTCACAGGCTAACAAAGAGCTTCCCTTTCCAGTCAAGGCTCATTCTACCAGGGCAATGGCTACTTCTGTAGCTTTTCACTCCAATTTATCAATAGATGATATTTGTGCTGCGGCAACCTGGAATTCTCCGCACACTTTCATTTCTCATTACAAATTGGATGTGGTTTCTCGAGGCAGGGCTTCCTTTGGTTCCACAGTTCTCAGGAGTGTTTTCCAATGAGCCACCCGGGATTTAGGTGCTAGGGACGCTGTCCCATCTGTTATGAATGTAGGCGAGATAGGATCCCATTAGATCTTTTAGTTATGTACTTACCATAACTTCGGATGTATGGGATCCATCTTACATTCATAAGTACCCACCTCCTTCCCCTTCCATTGGATTTAGAGGAGCTGTAGTCCCTTTTGGTGATCTTTCTTGAAGAACTTTAGTTGGTTATAGTGACTACTAGTTTTTCTGTGTTTGCATGGATGTATGAAAGCGAACAAACAAGATCTGGGGAAGCAGGTGTAGTGCATCCTGGGATAGGGAGTAGCCCAGCCAATGAGAGACTTCGTGCTAGTGTATTAGTTGTCGAGTCGGAGCCGATGGATCGGCTCCGAACCCATCTGTTATGAATGTAGGCGAGATGGATCCCATACATCTGAAGTTATGGTAAGTACATAACTAAAAGATACACCCTACACTGGATATTCCAGGGTGACTCTTTGTCACCACTCCTGTTTTGTCTTGCCCTTAACCCATTAGGTTGTCTACTTAACAGATTAGGTCATGGCTGCAATTTGGCTCCCAGAAAACAATGAAGTGTAAAAATGTCTCTTCTTTTTGTAGATGATTTAAAACTACATAACTCATCAGATGAGGAACTGAAAACACAACTGCAAGTGGTCAAAACTTTTTTAGGTGATATAAAAATGTCATTTGATCTTGGTAAATGTGCAAATGCAACCTTTAAAGCAGGAAAGCTGTAGCACCAAAAAAAAATTCGTTTGGGACAGGAATGTGATATAAAAGAATTTGAGCAAGAGGGAGTGTGTAAATTATTTGGGAATTGATGAGGTATCAACAATAAAGCTTAGGAATATTTTAGAAGACTTAAATTAATAGTCAAAACAGTGTTAACATCTAGGAACAAAGTCCAAGCTATAAACCAATTTTTCCTTACTGTCCTAACTTGCAGTTTTGGAGTGACTGACTGACCCCAAAAGGTGTTGGATAGGTTGGACAAGAAAACAAGAAGGATGCTTCATGCTCATCAGATGATTTATAAAAATCAGTGCACACCAAGATTATATATATTCCCCATTCTGAAGGAGGTATGGGCCTCCTCAAAATTAATTTCATGTATATATCTGCAATTGTGGGACTGCATACATATCTGCTGACCTCAAAAGTTCCAAACGTAGTGAACATTTTGAAACATGAGGAGAGTAAGTCTAAGATGACGTCTCTGCTTAGTTTAGCAGAAGCATATGGGTGTCAGGCTGGAATGGAAATCAAACCATAAGTAGATAAGAAATCTGAATGTGCCAAAAAAACAAAAGAAAAAATGTAAGGTGAAGGATCAAATGAGAAGGCAAGAAATGTGGAAAATGCATATAGTTGCAAGTATAGAAAACTCTTGGAACAACCTCATGTTGATCAGGATCGAATGCAGTAATGGTTAAGGAGAGGTAAATTTAAACAAAAAGAGTTAAGATCAATACTGGCAGCCCAAGATAGTAGACTATGTATACATTGGTTTACTAAGTCTATTGAACATGTGGGAGGAACTGATAAATGTAGGTTTTGTAAAAGAGAATTGGAATCAATTGCACATCTTGTTGCTGGTTGTGATATACTAATGGCAGGACTGTATGCTGTAAGGCATAATAATGTAGCAAGACTGTTGCATTGGGGATTGTGCAAACATTATGGGCAGGATTCACGATGGCTTGCATGGAGTCTAAGAGTAGTGTAAGACTCCATGCAGCCATAGCGATCCAGGAACAGCCTGTATTTGCATGTAAGAGAGCACCTAAAACGGCTCTTACACGGACAGGGCGTGGATATGCTAATTACTTCACTTGCAGCCGAAAGGCATGCAAATGAGGTAATTTAGCGATCCGGGAAGCAGAAACCTGCCCGTGTAAGGGCCGTGTTATCTGCAGAAATGTACTCAATTGACAACTGAGTACCGTTCTGCAAATAACACAATGGAGCCTTGTCAGCTCCAAATAAAGGTTGCATATGTTCCAGGCAGCATGCCAATGGCCAAATATGTGGCCACTGGCAATGTACCCCAATGCAAAAATGAAATAAAAATGTTTTATTTTTTTTCGGCGATCGACCATGTTTAAACGTAGCGCAGCGCGGCGCAAACGGGCTGCGCTATAAAAAAACAGAAAAATAAAAATGGTGGGTTTTATGCAAAGCATGAATTTACAATGTAAGGGAATAGCAGGCTGAAAACAACATGGCCACCGAGTAGGGGTTGCTAAGGGGGGGGAAGCTGAGTGTAAGACATGTAACTAAGCATTAGTAGGCAATCCTATGTAAATGAGGGGTAGGATAGTGAATCGCACTGTAACATAGCAAATGAGCACATTCCCTGGAGTGTAGGAGTAGGATAAGGGGGCATAACAGAGTAGGAGATAGGTGACATCACAGGGGGGTATGTATGAAAGAAATGAAGCTCATTGGAGCACAGTGGCATGTGAAAGATGTCAGTGACACATCATGGAAAGAGGAGTGTCAACAAGTAGGCATGGGAAAGCCAAGAAATGGAAGGTGTACACTATGGATAACACCAAAGTTTCTTGCTGGGCGTGCATGTGCACATGTGCATGCCCGGATGCGCGAGTAAGATAGAGTGCGCGCGTGTAAGCATGAGTGCACGCGTTTAAGCTGGACTAAGCATGTAGGAGCCTGTTTAAAGACCTGTAAGCTTGTTTGCGCTGCTGTGCACGCGGTTTAACCCGAATAAGCAGATTCTAGTCCGTCTAAGCATGTGTGCGCGTGTGTTAGCTGCTGTGAGCATGTTTGCGCTTGTATGCTTGTCGCTCCCCCCTGAAGAAACAGAAAGGAAGCAGAAGAAATAGTAGGAAGCTAGCAGGGAATACTGGCAGAGCTAGCAGGTGAAAACAATCAGAAGCAGGCAATTACACAGGCAGAACAGTAGCACAGCCCAGCACTTAAAACTCTGCAAACAACAGTGCAGTATGTTTCTCTCAAGAGACACTGCAACAGAAGAGTAAGCTATTAGAAGTGAAAACTGAAAAAGCTTCACTCAGACCAAAAATGCTAGAGGCTGCCATAGCTGTTATAAGGAGACATATGCAACATGCTGAGGGTGGTGACTATGCAAATGCTGCTGGACAACCCACAGTGAGGAGACGGAGAAGAGTGTACAGGCCCAGGGTCACCTACCAGGGGTTACATGAGCTGGAGATAGTGGAGCGCTACAGAGTGGACAGAGACTTCCTACAGCAAATTGTTGAGCTGTGCAGGCCACGCCTCACACACAGAACCAACAGAGGGGAACCCATCCCAGTGGAAACCAAGGTATGTGTTGGCCTAAGAATACTAGTAACTGGCACCTTCCAGAGACCCAACTGGTGATATGATGGGGATATCACAGGCATCAGCATCCAGGGTACTGCACCAGTTCCTGGATGCCATGTCAGCACATGTCGGTGATCATGTGTATTTCCCCAATTCCCGTGAGGCATTGGCCAGTAATATGCGTCTCTTCCAGCAAATAGCGGAATACCCTGAGGTAGTGGGTGCAATAGACTGCACGCATATACACATCAAAGCACCAGCTGGTGAACGGGGTAGGGCCTACATTAACTACAAGGGCTTCCCCTCCATCAACTGCCAGGTCATGTGTGATGCCCAGGGCATAATAATGAATGTGTGTGCTGGCTGCCCTGGAAGCTACCATGATTCCCATATCTGGCATTTGACGCAGCTGTACCAGACATTTGCCAATGGGGACATCCCACATGGTCACTTAGTGGGGGATGCTGGCTACGCACTGAAGCCGTGGCTGATGACACCCATCAGAAATGCACACACACACCTGAACAAGAACGCCATAATGAGGCACATGCACAAACACGAAATGTAATCGCGCGTGTGTTTGGGTTGCTCAAGTCACGGTTCCGGTGCCTGGACACATCTGGTGGAGCCTTGTAGTATTCACCAACTACATGTACCCAAATTGTCATGGTATGTGCTATGCTACATAATATGATTCTGCGAAAACAGCTGCAGCAGGACCAGCATAGGGCTGGGCCAAACAGCCCTCCACCATTGCCAAGGCCATCACTGGCAGAGCGTGACTTGGAGGAGGAACAACCTGAGCCTGCCCCAGTAGGCAGAAGGAGGCATGCCCAGTATGCCTTGGCCTTGGCAAAGAGGCAACGCATAGCACATACACTGGCTCAGTAGGAACCCTGGAAATGCTACCTCTCTCTGACTCACACATATAGTAAAAGGGATGCCTAAGTTGACACAACCTGCTTTCAAACATGTACAGGGAGTGTAGTATGTGCATCCAACATAGACAGCCCTGCAGCACCACCTGAGGCATGATTGCCATGTGTTAAGCAATGTAACACCATGTAGTATATGCAAACTTGATGACCCTGACTAACATCCTACCCTCACCAAGCATGATGCCACAATATGAAGACAAGATGATCAATTACAATAATTGGCTTAAGTATTGCTTTTAGTCAAAGGGGATCCAATGCCTGTCAGCCTGGGATGACATGCTGAGCAAGACACGATGCTCCACCTGCTATGGATGGCTTGCACCTATCACCCCTGGCCTTTTGGATACTGGCAAAGGCTGTCGTTACCCCTACCATGCCTTGAATAGGTAAGGCTCAAAACACAAACCCACCTCCATAGGTATCACAAGGGATAAGAACCTAGAAGTAATGCTACCCAATGCCAGAAGTCTAAACTGCAAGAAGCATGCAGTCCAAACTCTCCTCAGCATGGAGAATGTTGATATCTGTTCTGTAACAGAAACCTGGGTCAAGGCTCACAAGAGCACCCTAACACTACCAGGTTACACCTCATACCATGCTTTACAGCCCCAAAACATGGAACAAACTACAAAAGGAGGGTGACTACCAATAATTGTCAAGGATAACCACACCCCCAAGTTGGTGCCACAGCAAGAAGCAGCATGGACTATCCACGGGCAAGTAACAGTGGCTAAAACTGCCTCCCAGTTAGTAGCCTGCTACAGACCACCCTCCTAACTCCAGGAACCGCACTTGGCCTACTTCAGAACACATGAAAATATCAAGGTCTCTCCAAA
Organism: Protopterus annectens; assembly: GCF_019279795.1. Lineage (NCBI taxonomy): Eukaryota > Metazoa > Chordata > Ceratodontiformes > Protopteridae > Protopterus > Protopterus annectens. The sequence continues at coordinate 1,827,542,873 of NC_056732.1, read as the reverse complement.
CAACATTATATTGGGCGACTTGAAATACTCAAACATAGACTGGGAGCATTATTCTAGCTCCAACACCCTAGGCCAAAGGTTCCTAGAATTCATAAACCGAAATGCTATGGAACAACTTACCACTCCCACAAGAGGGGTAAGCATACTGGATGTGATAATCAGCAACATGGTACTCTATGCCCAAGATGAGAAGTGTATCCCTCACTGTAAGATCAGACCATAGAGTAATCTCACTGGATATTCACATCCTGACCCCAGTCCCTGGGCAGAAAACCACAGTGAAAAACATGTGTAAAGCAAATGTTGCACTCCTCCAAACTGAGGTGGAATCCATTAAAGACCTTGTGCCTGTGGAAAATATGGGCCAGACCTCAGAACCCTTTATAAATGCATTCTATGAACACATTCAGAAATGCATGGATTATGCAATCCCAAATAAAACCAAGACCCAATCCCATACACGCAGGCATCTGGCCTGGTGGACCACAGCCATTACCAAACCATGCAAGAGAAGGAGGAAGCTACTACACGATAGAGCAAAACACAAAAAGGGAAGTAATCACTGATCAGTATTTTGGTAAAAAATATGGCCACACATAAAATCCTCTAAGGCCAGCTACAACATGTTGAATCTGGGAATCTTGAGGCAATGTTACACCTGCCTCATGTACACAGACAACCCCCTCCTCCCCCCAACAAATACAAATATATGTGAGCGATGCAACTATTTAGCCAAACTGGAGGCTGAGCTCTCTGAACTCAGTACTGGCAAAAACAGTCAGGATGAGAAGGTAACCACACACACCACAAACCCAGTCTCACATAGACCTATCACAACTGCAAACCAAACACATAAACACACAAAAACATTCCTGGAGGCTCTAATTAAAACCTACCAAAACAACAGAGGCCTCCAAAGCAGACACCCAAGCAACCACTACCTCAAAACATAGCACATGCAACACATAGTTCACAAAGTCAGTGTGCCAAACAGTCACAGCCCTTAAGGCCAAACAACATGCCTGATACACTTGTAATAGGTGACTCCATAGTCAGACACACTGATGTCCCGCTCACCAGACTGAACAAGGAAAAGGTTACAGTAAGCTGCCTGTCGGTGCTAGAATCCACCACATAACACAAGCACTCAGGTCACTCCAAAGCAAGTACAAATATGACAAAGTCATTGTCCATGCCGGTGTGAATGACCTAAGACGTACCTCCCTGGACTACATGAAGAGAGACATAGAGGAGCTCTCTGATTATGGAGCCCAGGCTGGTATGACCCTGACCCTGAGCAGCATCTTACCCTCACCAAGAATGATGCCACAGTACAAACACAGAATGATCAGCTTTAACAATTGGCTCAATTGCTGGTGTCATTCTAAGGGGATGCAATGTCTGTCTGCTTGGGATGACATGCTTGACAAGCCACGCTGCTTCGCAAGGGGTGGCTTGCACCTGTCACCTGTGGGCTTCCAGATATTGGCCAAGGCTCTTGCCACCTCCATAGTGCCTTTTTTAGGCAAGGCTCAAAAGACAAACCCACCTCCCTAGGGTCCTGGTGGACCACAGCCATTACCAAACCATGCAAGAGAAGGAGGAAGCTACTACACGATAGAGCAAAACACAAAAAGGGAAGTAATCACTGATCAGTATTTTGGTAAAAAATATGGCCACACATAAAATCCTCTAAGGCCAGCTACAACATGTTGAATCTGGGAATCTTGAGGCAATGTTACACCTGCCTCATGTACACAGACAACCCCCTCCTCCCCCCAACAAATACAAATATATGTGAGCGATGCAACTATTTAGCCAAACTGGAGGCTGAGCTCTCTGAACTCAGTACTGGCAAAAACAGTCAGGATGAGAAGGTAACCACACACACCACAAACCCAGTCTCACATAGACCTATCACAACTGCAAACCAAACACATAAACACACAAAAACATTCCTGGAGGCTCTAATTAAAAATCTACCAAAACAACAGAGGCCTCCAAAGCAGACACCCAAGCAACCACTACCTCAAAACATAGCACATGCAACACATAGTTCACAAAGTCAGTGTGCCAAACAGTCACAGCCCTTAAGGCCAAACAACATGCCTGATACACTTGTAATAGGTGACTCCATAGTCAGACACACTGATGTCCCGCTCACCAGACTGAACAAGGAAAAGGTTACAGTAAGCTGCCTGTCGGGTGCTAGAATCCACCACATAACACAAGCACTCAGGTCACTCCAAAGCAAGTACAAATATGACAAAGTCATTGTCCATGCCGGTGTGAATGACCTAAGACGTACCTCCCTGGACTACATGAAGAGAGACATAGAGGAGCTCTCTGATTATGGAGCCCAGGCTGGTATGACCCTGACCCTGAGCAGCATCTTACCCTCACCAAGAATGATGCCACAGTACAAACACAGAATGATCAGCTTTAACAATTGGCTCAATTGCTGGTGTCATTCTAAGGGGATGCAATGTCTGTCTGCTTGGGATGACATGCTTGACAAGCCACGCTGCTTCGCAAGGGGTGGCTTGCACCTGTCACCTGTGGGCTTCCAGATATTGGCCAAGGCTCTTGCCACCTCCATAGTGCCTTTTTTAGGCAAGGCTCAAAAGACAAACCCACCTCCCTAGAAAACACAAGTGGAAAAAAACTAAGGGTAATGCTGCTCAACGCCAGAAGTCTAAACCTCAAGATGTACGCTCTCGAGGCCCACCTCAGTATGGAGAACATCAATGTCTGTGCAGTGATGGGAACCTGGTTCAAGGCTCCTGAGTGCACCCCAGCACTGCCAGATTATACCTCATATCATGCTTTTCGGCCCCAAAACTTGGACCGAACCACAAAAGGATGGGGAGTAGCCATATTTGTAAAAGATACCCACACATCCAGGTTACTGGCAATGCACAAAGCATCGGAGACCATCCATGTGCAACTAACAGTAGGCAAAACTGCCGTACAGTTTGTAGCATGCTACAGACCACCCTCTCAAACTCAGGAACCCCACTCAGCCTTCCTGAAGACACTGGAGAGTATGAATGTCTCTCCAAATGCCATCATATTGGGAGATGTCAACTACCCAAACATAGACTGGGAGCATTACTCAAGCCCCAACACCCTAGCCCAAAGGTTCCTAGAATTCATGAACTCAAATGCAATGGAACAACTAGTCACCACTCCCACAAGAGGAGATAATATACTAGACCTGATCATCATAAACATGGGGACTCAATGCTCCACACCGGAAGTATACCTGTCATTGCTGAGATCAGACCATAAATGAATCTCACTGGAAATCTACATCCCACCCCCACCCCTGCACAAAAGACCACAGTAAAGAATTTCTCAAAAGCTGACTTCACACTTCTTAAGACTGAAGTGGTATCCTTCAAGGCCCCTGGGCCACTGGAAACCACAGACCACACCGCTGAATCCTTTATAAACACTTTCTACGGACACCTTCAAGAATGCATGGATCATGCAATCCCAAATAAAACCAAGACCCATTCCCCCAAAGGCAGGTGTTCTGTCTGGTGGACCCCAGCCATTAACAAACTTTACAACAGGAGGAGGAAGCTACTACATGACAGAGCAAAATCCCTAAAAGGGAAGGCATCTCTGATCAGTACTAGCAAAAAACCACGATCACTCATAAAATCATCCAAGGCCAACTTTGACAGAAAAATCGCAAAGGAGCCATTAACAAACTTTACAACAGGAGGAGGAAGCTACTACATGACAGAGCAAAATCCCTAAAAGGGAAGGCATCTCTGATCAGTACTAGCAAAAAACCACGATCACTCATAAAATCATCCAAGGCCAACTTTGACAGAAAAATCGCAAAGGACACAAAAGACAATCACAAGGCCTTCTTTACTTATGTTAGAAACCTGGGTGGAAACTCCCAGATATGCTCAGAGTTAGTCCAAAACGACACAAAATACACTGAACCCACAGACATTGCCAACATTCTGGCAGACAGGTTCAGTGCAACCCCCCCCCCCCCAAAAGGAGAAATATCTATCCCAGCAGAGTGTAGCCTCCCTAACATCTCAGATCCAAAGCTAAAAACACAGCATTAATGGGACCAGACGGTGTCCCGGGTTGCATGCTACATGAACTCCAAGAGGAACTAAACCCGCACATAAGGCTGCTGTTTAATCTCAGCCTTACTACAGGATACGTACCCAAAGAATGGCGTACAGCAACAGTGGTCCCACTCCACAAAGGAGGTGCTTCTACAGACCCTGGAAATTAACGCCCCATAAGCTTGACGAGCCTGGTCTGCAAAGCTATGGAGAGGATCATTATGGAACTCATAAACAAAGACATTGGGGACCTACAGACACTGGATCCTACCCAATTTGGCTTTGTTAAGGGCAGATCCTGCCTTTTGAACCTGGTCGACTTTTTTGAAACAGTCACTAAGGCCATTGATGAGGGTAAGGCAGTTCACACTGCCTACCTTGACCTTGCAAAAGCTTTCGACACAATACCCCACTCGGGCATCATAGACAAGCTCACCAGCTCAATGTAAACCCATACGTCATAAGATGGGTTGCAAACTGGCTCAAGGACAGAACCCCCAAGGTCAGAATTGCTGGAGCCATGTCAGACTCTAAGCCAGTCACAAGCGGTGTCCCACAGGGCTCTGTCCTGGGACCCCTCTTGTTCGGCATTTATTTTTCCGAGGTGCAAGCAAACATAGGAGGATTGTTGCAGAAAAAGTTTGCAGATGACTGCAAACTGGGCGCCATAATTGATACTCCAGCGGACACAAGCATCCTTCAGAAAGGCCTCATAGAAATGGATAACTGGTGCCAGAGCCATGGCCTTAAACTGAACGGCAAAAAATGTATAGTCATACCCTTTGGGAAAAACAAGGTACCCACAAATTAGGTAATCCATTAAGTATGGAAGAAGTAATCCGGGACTTAGGGACACAAGTTGACAGTAACCTCTCATTTGACACTCACATTGCCAAGGTGGCTAGGAAGACCTTCTATATTGGCCACCTTATCATGAAAGCATTCACATCTAAATCAAGAGAGGTCATTGTGCCCCTATACTCTTCTCTTATCAAGCCCATAATTGAGTACAATGCCCCATTTGGGATGTACCTTACCCAACACCTGCAGCAGTTAGAAAGACCCCAAAAGTACCTCACCAAGAGGATAAAGGGTCTCAAACATTTGTCATATGCTGCCCGGCTGGAGAAACTCCATCTCTATTCAGTCGCATACCGCCTACTCAGAGGCGATCTATGCCTGACATACAAGGCCATGTCCAATCCGGAATTAATGGACATGCTCCACCTCAGAAAATCCAAATCCATCAGAGCCACGAGAGCGAGAGATTTGAACCTCAGCACAGAGATAAATAGGATGTGCTGGAGGGACAGATTCATAACCCAGAGGCTCCCTACACTCTGGAACAGAATCCCAGTCCATGTTAGGCAGAGGCCCTCACTGACTCTCTTCAAGAGAAATCTTGACGAGTGGATGGGAGATCGTAGGTTTACACCGGGGGTCATCTGTGTGTCACTACTAGACAGAGGCACAGTAAACTAAACCATAAATGGGCATAATATTCACATTCCAAGGGGTGGCGAAAGCCACACACACTCTGGCTAGGCTTATAAATGCCCTAGGGCAGATAGCCTAGTATGAACCTATGAAGATACAAATTGTACAGGACACTAAGGATAATCACAAGGCTTTTTTAACTGATGGTAGGAACCTTGGTGGAAATTCACAAATATGCTCAGAATTACTCCAAAATGACAAACAATACACCAAACCCACACACATTGCCAACATCCAACCTGACAGTTTCAGTGCAAAATCCCCCCCCCCACCAAAATGCCAAATATCTATCCCAGCAGAGTGCTGGCCCCCTGACATTGCAGATGCTGAGGTAACAGCCAGCATCTCCAAAGCAAAACACACAGCATCAGTGGTACCAGATGGTGTCCTGGGCTGTGTCCAACATGAACTCCAAGAAGAATGGAACACCAAATAAAACTACTGCTCAATCTCAGCCTTACCACAGGATATGTACCCGAAGAGCAGTGTACAGCAACAGTGGTCCCTCTCCACAAAGGTGGTGCCTGAATGGATACTGCAAACTATCACCCCAGAATCCTGACTAGCTTGGTCTGCAAAGCTATGGAAAGGATCATCATGGACCTCAGAAATAAAGATATTGGGGACCTACAGACACTGGACCCTACCCAGTGTGGCTTTAAGGGCAGATCCTGCCCCTTAAACATGTTTGACTCATTTGAAACAGTCACCAAGGCCATTGATGAGGGTAATGTGGTCCACACAGCCTATCTGGACCTTGCAAAAGCCTTCCATACAATACCCCACTTGTTCATTATAGATAAGCTCACCAGCTTAAATATAAACCCCTATTCAAGTAGATGGGTTGCAAACCAGCCCAAGGACAGAACTGACATGGTCAGAAATGCTGCAGCCATGTCAGACTTCAAACCAGCTACAACTGACATCCCACAAGGCTCAGTCCTGGGACCTCCCTTGTTTGGTATATATTTCCCAGAGGTACAGGCCAACATGGAAGGACTGTGTCTGAACAAGTTTGCAGATGACTACAAACTGGGCACCATATCTGACCCTCCAGCTGACACAAGCATCCTACAAAATGGCCTCATAGAAACAGACAACTGGTGCCAGAGCCATGTCATCAAGCTAAATGCAGAAAAGTGTATATTCATCCCCTTTGGAAAAACAGTAAGTGCCCACCAATTACCACATAGGTGTTAACCCATTAAGTACTTTAGAGGTCGTAAGAGACCTTGGGACACAAGTTGATAGAAATCTTGCATTTGACAACCATGTGGCCGTAGTGGTTAGAGAAACACATCATATACCCACCTAATCATGAAGGTATTCACATCTAGATCAGGGGAGGTCACCGTGCCTCTTCAGTCATCCTTCATCAGTCTCACAATTGAGTGCAATTTTCTTGGAAAGAAATGACCCTTTTGGCAACTGGAAGAACACACTACATGATGTACATTCCTCTTTCGAAAGACTGATGATGTCAGCACCCTATAAGTATAGCAGGAGAAGGGAAACCTCCCAGTAATGCGAATAGCACGCTCTGCTAATGCGTCTCTCTCAAGTGTCATAACATAGTTAGGTAGGGATTTGAATCCTACAAATGCCATGTGTGTTTTTGTCACACAGTTTGTCAATGTGTGGTGAGTGTTGCTTTTATTATTGTATGACATATATTATAGCAGTAATTTCAATGCACACATGAGGTATGTGTGTGCCACATAGAGATATGTACCTGTGACCTTAAATAGTTCCTATGTGTGAAGCCTGCCTCATGTGAATACATGGAATTTGCATTACACAACGTTTTCACTGTGGTTTTATGTGCAGGGGCTGGGGTTGGTATGTGAATATAGTGAGATTACTCTATGGTGTCATCTTACCAGTGAGGGATACACTTCTGGTCTGGAGCATAGAGTCCACATGTTGGTGATGATCAGGTGCAGTATGTTTTCCCCTCTTGTGGGAGTGGTAACAAGTTGTTCCATAGCATTTGAGTGTATGGATTCTAGGAATCTTTCGCCTAGGGTGCTGGAGCTACAGTAATGCTCCCAGTCTATGTGTGGGTAGATGCAGCTGCCCAATATAATGTTGTTTGGAGACACCTTCATATATTCATGTGTTCTTAAGTAGGCCAAGTGGGTTACCTGTGTTTAGGAGGGTGGTCTGTAGTAGGCTATTAACTGGAAGTCAGTTTAACCCACTGTTAGCTGCACGTGGATAGTCTGTGATGCTTCATGCTGTGGCAACAACCTGGGGGTGTGGGTATCCTTGACATTTATTGAGACTCACCCTCCTTTCATAGTTAGTTCCATGTTTTGGGGCTGTCAAGCATGGTATGAGGTGTAAACTGGTAGTGCTAGGGTGCTCTTGGGAGTCTTGAACCTGTTGTGTATTACTGCACAGATATCAACATTCCCCATGCTGAGTAGAGTTTGGACTGCATGCATCTTGCGGTTTACATGTCTGACATTGAGTATCATTACTTCCATTTTCTTATCCCCTGTGCTACCTATGTAGGTGGGTTTGTGTTTTCAGCCTTACCACCAGAATGCAAAGATGTGCAGACATTACACTTTTGTAATTAATAGTGGTGTATAAAAAACTACAATGACAATCACACTGTTAATGCATCAGGCATGCTGGGATATACCCACAATGATATCATTACACTGTACTGTTAACAACATAGGTTCATAGGTTCATACTAGGCTATCTGCCCTAGGGCATTTATAAGCCTAGCCAGAGTGTGTTTGGCTTTTGCCACCCATTTTAAATTAATTTTGCTATGTCCTTTTTCGAGGTTAGTATACTGTGCCTCTGTCTAACAGTGACACAGAAGTGATACCTGGGGTAAACCTACGATCTCCCATCCACTCATCAAGATTCCTCTTGAAGAGAGTCAATGAGGGACTCTGCCTAACCTGGACTGGGATTTTATTCCAGAGTGAAGGGAGCCTCTGGGTTATGAACCTGTCCCTCCAGCATGTCCTATTTATTTCAGTGCTGAGGTTCAAGTCTCTTGAGTGCGTAGCTCAATGGGATTTGGATTTTCTGAGGTGCAGCATGTCCATTAATTCCGGATTGGACATGGCTTTATACGTCAGGCACAGTTCGCCTCTGAACAGGCAGTATGCCACTGAGTAGAGCTGGAGCTTCTTTAACAGGGCAGCATATGGCATCTGTTTGAGCCCTTTGATCCTCTTGGTGAGGTACTTTTGGGGTCTTTCCAGTTGCTGCAGGTGTCTGGTAAGGTACATCCCAAAAGGGGCATTGGACTCAATTATGGGCCTGATGAGGGATGAGTAAAGAGGCACGATGACCTCCCCTGATCTAGATGTGAATCCCTTCATGATTAGGTGGGCTATATAAAATGTTTTTCTAACCACTTTGGCCACTTGGTTGTCAAATGAGAGATTGCTATCAACTTGGGTCCCCAGGTCCCTAATTACTTCTTCTGTACTTAATGGATTGCCACCTATGTGGTAATTTGTGGGCACTTTGTTTTGCCAAAGGGATGACTATACACTTTTTGGTGTTTAGCTTGAAGCCATGGCTCTGGCACCAGTTGTCTGTTTCTATGAGGCCCTTTTGGAGGATGCTTGTGTCGGCTGGAGAGTCAATTATGGCGCCCGGTTTGCAGTCATCTGCAAACTTGGTCAGCCACAGTCCTTCCGTGTTGGCCTGTACCTCCGATAAATATATACCGAACAAGAGAGGTCCCAGGACTGAGCCTTGTGGGACGCCACTTGTAACTGGTTTGGAGTCTGACATGGCTCCAGCAATTCTAACCATGTGGGTTCTGTCCTTGAGCCAGTTTGCAACCCATCTAGTGACATAGGGGTTTATATTTAAGCTGGTGAGCTTATCTATATTGCCCGAGTGGGGTATTGTATCGAAGGCTTTTGCGAGGTCCAGGTAGGCTGTGTGGACCACCTTCCTTTCGTCAATGGCCTTGGTGACTGTTTCAAAGAAATCAACCAGGTTTAAGAGGCAGGATCTGCCCTTAACAAAGCCGAACTGGGTAGGATCCAGTGTCTGTAGGTCCCCAATATCTTTATTTATGAGGTCCATGATGATCCTTTCCATAGCTTTGCAGACCAAGCTAGTCAGGCTTATGGGGCGATTGTTTCCAGGATCCGTTGAGGCACCACCTTTGTGGAGAGGGACCACTGTTGCTGTACGCCACTCTTTGGGTACATATCCTGTAGTAAGGCTGAGATTGAACAGTAGTTTTATGTTTGGGTTTAGCTCTTCTTGAAGTTCATGTAGAACGCAGCCCGGGACACCGTCTGGTCCCATTGATGCTGTGTTTTTTGCTTTGGAGAGGGCAGCTCTTACCTGAGCATCTGAGATGTCAGGGGGCAGCACTCTGCTGGGATAGATATTTGCCCTTTTGGTGAGGGGGGAGTTTGCGCTGAACCTGTCAGCTAGGATGTTGGCAATGTCTGTGGGTTCGGTGTATTTTTTGTCATTTTGGACTAATTCTGAGCATATTTGGGAATTCCCACCCAGGTTCCTAACATAACTAAAGAAAGCCTTGTGATTATCCTTAGTGTCCTGTGCAATTTTTCCTTTGAAGCTGGCCTTAGTCGATTTTTATGAGTGCCCGTAGTTTTTTGCTAATACTGATCAGAGATGCCTTCCCTTTTTGGGATTTTGCTCTATCAATGTAGTAGCTTCCTCCTTCTATTGTATAGTTTGTTTATGGCTGGGGTCCACCAGACCAGGACGTCTGCCTTTGGAGGATTGGGTCTTGGTTTTATTTGGGATTGCATGATCCATGCATTCCTGAAGGTCTTCATAGAATGCGTTTATAAAGGATTCTGCGGTCTGGGCCGTATTTTCCACAGGCCCGGGGGCTTTGAAGGATTCCACCTCAGTTTTGAGGAGTGTGAAATTTGCTTTAGAGAAGTTTTTCATTGTGGTTTTCAGGGCAGGGGGTGGAGTCGGGATATGAATATCCAGTGAGATTAGTTTATGGTCTGATCTTACCAGTGAGGGATACACTTCTGGTCTGGAGAATAGAGTCCCCATGTTGGTGATGATCAGGTCCAGTATGTTTTCCCCTCTTGTGGGAGTGGTAACAAGTTGTTCCATAGCATTTGAGTTTATAAATTCTAGGAACCTTTGTGCTAGAGTGTTGGAGCTAGAGTAATGCTCCCAGTCTATGTTTGGGTAGTTGAAGTCGCCCAATATAATGGTGTTTGGAGAGACCTTCATATTTTCCAGTGTTCTCAGGAAGGCCGAGTGGGGTTCCTGGGTTTGGGAGGGTGGTCTGTAGCAGGCTATAAACTGGAAGGCAGTTTTACCCACTGTTAGTTGCACATGGATAGTCTCTGATGCTTTGTGCTGTGCCAACAACCTGGAGGTGTGGGTATCTTTGATGAATATTGATACTCCCCCTCGTTTTGTGGTTCGGTCCAAGTTTTGGGGCCGAAAAGCATGGTATGAGGTATAACCTGGTAGTGCTGGGGTGCTCTCGGGAGCCTTGAACCAGGTTTCTGTTACTGCACAGATATTGATGTTCTCCATGCTGAGGAGAGTTTTGAGTGCGTGCATCTTGAGGTTTAGACTTCTGGCGTTGAGTAGCATTACTCTTAGTTTCTTATCCCTTGTGATACCTATGGAGGTGGGTTTGTCTTTTGAGCCTTGCCTAAAAAAGGCACTATGGGGTAGCAAGAGCCTTTGCCAATATCCGAAAGCCCAGGGGTGACAGGTGCAAGCCGTCCCTAGCGAAGCATCGTGGCTTGTCGAGCATGTCATCCCAGGCTGACAGGCATTGAATCCTTTTGAATGACACCAATACTTAAACCAATTGTTGAAATTGATCATCTTGTCTTCATATTGTGGCATCATTCTTGGTGAGGGTAAGATGGTACTCAAGGTCAGGGTCATACCGGCCTGGGCTACATGCTCAGAGAGCTCCTCTATGTCTCTTTTCATGTAGTCCAGGGAGGTACATCTCAGGTCATTCACACCAGCATGGACAATGACTGAGTCATATTTGTACTTGCCTTGGAGTGACCTGAGTGCTTGTGTTATGTGGCGGATCCTAGTGCCCAACAGGCAGCTCACCGTGACCTTCTCCTTGTTCAGCCTGGTGAGCGGGACGTCAGTGTGCCTGCCGATAGTCACCTATTACAAGTGTATCAGGTGTGTTGTTTAGCCTTAAGGGCTGTGACTGTTCGGCACACTGGCTTTGTGAGCTATGTGTTGCACTTGTTTTGTTTTGGGGTAGCGGTTGCTTGGGTGTCTGCTTTGGAGGTCTCTGCTGCTTAGGCAGATTTTTATTTAGAGCCTCCGAGTATGTTTTTGTGTGTTTGTGTTTGGTTTGCTGTCATGGTAGTTCTATGTGAATCTGGAATTGTATTGAGTGTGGTTTCCTTCTCCTCCTGACTGGTTTCACCAATACTGAGTTGAGAGAGCTTAGCCTCCAGTATGGCTATATGGTTGCATCTCTCACATGTGTTGGAATTTGTTGGGAGGAGGAGAGGGTTGTCTGTGTACATGAGGCAGTTGTAACATTGCCTCAAGATTCCCAGATTCACCAGCTGGACCGGAGAGGAGATTGACAACTGACCTTTGGACATGCTAGAATAATATTGGGAATTCCTTTATAATTGAAAAAAGGGCCAATGGGGAATGAGGTACTCAAGGGGAGTTTGTGAGGGTGTAGTGCTTTTAATATTTTAGTGCTGACTTATATAATTGCTTTAGTGAGCAAGTGCCAGGTAACTTAAATGCAATGTCTTACAGGTAACTTAAATGCAAAAATGACAAACAGTAACTTTCTTTCAAGTGAAACATGATATTACTACAGTTCTATGTAGTCACCCTGTGCATCAGCACCATGTTATCCTGTTCCTGCATCAATGTGACAGATTGCAGGAGGTGGCACAGTTTCATCATATGCACAGGGTGTGTACTTGGTATGCCTGAGTCTGCCACCAATACATCCAATCGACATGTATGTGTGTGTGTTAGTAAGGGACAACAGTACAACATGGGGTAATGTTGATGCGGTGTGTGTTTGTATGTGTTAGCCCTAGGTGTTAGCATTATACATGTGTGTATGCATGCACACAGTTCCACCTCATGGCTGCCATATACAGGTGTTTGTGGACAGCCACAGACTGTACCTGCCAGGTTATACAGATCACTGTCTCTGGCCACGGACATGGTACCTGTGCCTGGCAGGGGTCATACGGACAGTATCAGGTACTAAGCCAGACTGGGTACTATCATCAGAAGCAGTTGGTTGATGACTGGACACATGTCCCTGCTGGGACTGTCCAAAGCCACGTGCACGTGGTCTCCTAGGGCGGTCTGATGACAGCACAGACCCAGCATTGCTGGGGCTGGTACTGGCACTATGGGAGCGGCTGCAGGTTTGTTGTCATCCACGACGACTGCCAGCTGCTGATGTTGCTGGCATACGTCCACGTCGACACCTCAACCGTCCTGCATTGCCCTGGCTCATGGACATGTAGTTGTGGAACAGATCTAATGTGTCCCCCCAACGTCTGTCAATGACCTCGCCGACAGTACGGATGGCAGCTGCAACGTCACGCATAGTGTCATTCATAGCAGTGCAATGTGCTCTAAGCTCCCTCAGACCCTGTCTGGTGTACTGTTCCATACGTGCCTGTGACTGCATTACAGCCCGGAACATAGCTGAGGTTGAAAGACCTCTGTGGGCATGTTTGACAGGGGCAGTACGACCACGGATGCTCCCACAAGAACCCCTGGACATCTGCCTGTGTGGTACCATGTCAGGACTCTGGCCATGGCTGCTGTGAGGGGATGCATCTGCCACTGATACCACATTACCCTGGTCAATGCCCACTGTATGCTGTCCCTCAGCTAAGGACGTTGGTGACAATGTATGTATCAGCAGGATGACTGTGCGCATTGATGGGGATGACTGCTGTGTACTGTCCATTGGCTGACCAGCAACAGATCCTGACACACCTCCCTGTGCCATTACACATGTATCATCATTATCACTATCCCCAGCAGTGGCTTCAGGTTCCCTGCTGCACACCACCAGAGCAACACCAGAACCTGTGAGAGGAAGACAGGAAACACAGTTTACAATGTGTACACGATGTTACCACAGATGCACACAGGCACATGCACACATGGGCACATGCACACATGGGCACATGCGGGCACATGCACACATGCACACATGCACACATGCGCACATGCACACATGCACACATGCGCACATGGGCACATGCACACATGGGCACATGCACATGTGTGCACATGCACACATGGGCACATGCACACATGCACACATGCACACATGGGCACATGGGCACATGCTCACATGTACACATGCACACATGGACACATGCACACATGGGCACATGCACACATGGGCACATGCACACTCCTCAGTACATGAGATACAAACACACACACAAACACACCTGTAATCCAACACAACAATACTGTTTGAGGGTATTATTACTATTATTATCATTAGTATTAAAAGTATTGTTATTACACACTCACCAGCATGGATTGACTGCCTTGCTGTTACTCCAGAGGGACCTGCACAAATAAGACAGTTATTGTCAGTGGGTACAACTGTGCCATTGATACTGTGAGTATGAGTAGTACAACAGTTGGCTTTCACAGGTGTACTGCTGATATTGAGAATATCAATCTTGCACAATAATGTCCAGGATAACAGCTACAAACACAGTACACATCTCACACATGCATAAACTACCAGTGCAGAGAACAGTCAACTACAGATATGGCATGTTACCTGCACACTCCATGTCCACATGCTGGGTGGCTCCAGCCTCCATCATTACACACGTCTGTGGATGTTGTTGTTGGGCTGGAGCCACAACACTTAGGAGGAGCTCCTCCAGTCTGGTGGGGGGGTGTATAGGTGCCCCACCACCTGTGGCAAGCTGTTGCCTGTGGATATCAGACGCACGCTGACAGACATTTCTAATTAAATCACTGCAGTGATGGTGTACCTGCTCATATGTCCGGTTATGCATGCCTATGTCATTTACCCGACGGACAAGGTCTTGCCACAGTGCAGCCCTCTCCTGCTGGTTTTGGCTGGTCCGGGAACAGAGTGTTGAAAAATCCCGCACCAGGCTCTGGTGTATCTCCTCATCCTCTGCAGCCGAATAACAGGGGTTGCGCTGATGCACCATCACCCTGGAAGGAAAAGAAATATATGTGAGCAAGTAACATGGCACACATAATACTCTACTGTACTGATATCACTAAACTACCATACATAGCATCTGTCTGTCTATCAGGGGATACACATGTAAATTACCACATATCAGTGCTCAGCCAACAACTGTGTGACAGTGCCTGGCACACTCCATACAACAAACTAGTATACACCAGCACTCAGCACACTGTTTGAGGTACACTGCACAACCTCACACTGGGGGTATGTATCAAGCTAATGGATGGGGAATATTGTCATCCCATGCAATGCATGCAATGCACACTTACAATTTCAATGGTAATGCACCCTAGTCTTTGCGGCCATACCCCTACCTACACCGCAGTCATATACAGGGAACCACAGCACAACATATGGCAATGTAGTGTGTTTGTATCCCAATAACTGACACATCTTTCTCTGGCCTCACACCAAGGACACACACTGCCATGACAGACACAAAGTCATGCTGAGCAATCACACCATTACAGACCTTGCACACAGTCAGTGGCACACTCATTCCACCTCACATAGTTGGTATTGCAATGAGTACATGTTTGTGTGCATTGTGTCATAGGTGGGTAGTATGCTATTGGCCCTGAGCCTACAGCAGCATACTGTTAGCAACCTTCAACTACATATGTATGTCCAGCCTTCACTAACAGTTGCAGTATGTCCCTTGCCCTATACACATCTTCATATAAATATAGATACAGACTGCTAACACATATGGAGGGTTCACAGTATGTAGATTATTAGATTATGTAGTTTACATTACCTTTGTTTCTGACTGCTGTTTTGGATGGCTTGCTGTTGGCTGCCTTGCTGCTGGCTGCCTTGCTGCTGGCTGCCTTGCTGCTGGCCGGCTTGCTGCTGGCTGCCTTGCTGCTGGCCGGCTTGCTGCTGGCTGCCTTGCTGCTGGCTGCCTTGCTGCTGGCTGCCTTGCTGCTGGCTGACTTGCTGCTGGCTGGCTGGCTGCCTTGCTGCTGGCTGCCTTGCTGCTGGCTGGCTTGCTGCTGCTGTCTTGATGTTTTTTTTCTTTTTATTATTTTTTTTTTTGGTCTCTCTCTCTCTCTGTCTCTCTCTCTCTCTCTGCAATGATATTATTGCATGTGTGGACTGGGAATACAGGCTTCTTTTGTAGGTATCTGCACATGTGCATGTGATGGCCTCTGCACCAATTTCACTAATTGCATGCAGCCTGCTGTGTGGTAATTGCAGTTCTCACTGTGATGTCAGGACAGTGCTATAAAATGTTAGGTTAGGTAGGCGTAGCCCTTTCAGTTTTTCAAGGTTGGGACCATGCTGGTTTGCTGTGGACACTGTTCTGTGAGTGTAAAGGTTGGTATGTCTCTCATATCTAAGGCTGTGTTGTAGGCACTGAAATGCATGTTGTACTGAAACCTGACTGTTGCTTCTTCCAGTTCATTCTTCTCAGTGTGTATGTTAACTGACACCTAATAATACTAATACTGTTTACATGGGAGTATGTGCTTTCCTGTGGGACTTGTGGATTAACTGGTATACAACAGTAGCTCTTGCAATTTGTTGCTCTGGCTTCACTATTTAGCCTTTACATTCACTCATTGAAGGCCTGCTAAGTGTCTTTACTGGAATGTGTTGCTATGGCTTTCCTATTTTCCATTTGCATTCACTCCTTGTAATGCATGATATATTTCTTTCAGCAGCAATTCCTTATATGTTTGGTGTGGCTTGGTGATACTGCATGCAGTCTGGTAAGGCCAAGGTGTGGGGTTTGACACCTACAAGGGTATCTTATTTTGCTGCTGAGCAGTAGTGGGGCCTTGTACTTTGTACTAACAGTTAGGAATGTCAGGCACATGCAGCGCTTGTAAACTGCTATACTGTCCTTATTTTATTAGATGGCTACATCCTTTGATATTTCTGGGTTGTACTCCTACATGAGGGTGTGCTTGTGGAAGCATTTCTACAGCTATTCACAGAGTGTGTGACAGCAGACAGAATGATGTGCCTGTGAGTTTCTGACACTTGCAGGCCTCAGATACTCTCAGGTGTATATTTTAGCAGCCTCAGGGAATGGTACATATCAGTAGGATACACCCGTGATATATTTCAGATATTCTGCAGTTGTGACTGTGGGGTATGTATTACTACACCATTTCTGATATGCAAGTAGTGTGTACTTTAAGTAATTGAGAGTTACCATTACGTGGGATTCCACACCTTTCTGCCTACTGTTAGTACTTTTCCCAGGGAGTCAGTGGGGCACAGTTAACATTTGTTTGCAAATCAGGAACATCCCTGTAAATCAGTCACAGTTGCAAGGCCTGGCCTCTTACCTATTCATATATGGCGGTGTTTATCCTGCTCTGATAGTGTGTGTGGTTTGAAAGGTGCTACTGTCACATTATTACCTACTAGCATGGCTGTTTCTCTTATCACACTAATGTAATGCAATTCCACAAGAATTGCCAGTAAAGATACAAGAAAAGCTTTGTGTAATAGCCTTCCTATATTCCCTTTACATTCAGTCCTACTATTTCATGATATATTGCTTTCAGCACAAAGTTCTTGTATATCAGTCATGGCTTAGTGGTAGGTCATGCAGACTAGTGTTTCCAAGGTCCTGGGTTCGAGACTGACAGAGGAATTTTATTTTGCTGATGAGCAGACTACAGGCCTTGTCATTCAGAGTGACTAAGGCACTTTTAAACAGTTGTAAGCGGGTTAGCGCTGGTTTGCCCGGTGCTCACGCATGCGCACTGTCGCTTTTCAAGACACACGCTTAGCTGCGCACAAGCACACACCCGCTGACTACTGCTTAAAAGTGCTTACTCTCGCGCACACCCACGCTAATTTCTTTTAAAGAAAAGAAAATTGGGAGATAGGAAAGTGGTGAAAAAGGGGGCACAAAGAGGGTAGGACAGTAGGAAAACAAGCTTGGGATTTGCAGGAAGGATGTAGGAAAGGCCCATAGCTGCCCATTTCTTTATCAGCAACAGCTGTGCATATGTGTGTAATTTGGTGTGAAATTTGAAACCTTCCACCTCTGAGAGAGGGGTGAGGACAACAAAATATGTTGTACAGCCAATTGTAATTACCAGTTAACATGTCCAACAGACATGTCTGCAAAATGGGCAGCTATGTATGGGGCGTAATTTTTTTGTGGGAACACAGTGCCCTTTTTTTATTTTTTTTCAGGTGAGAGTGGAATGTGAGGTACAGGAAGTAGGTATATTTGGGGAGGTAGGTAGGGGAGGATAACAGACAAGACAAACAAGACGAATACAGGGGCAGAGTATGACATGTGGGGGTGAAACACAATTGACGGGGACGGATGTTTGGATATTGCGAGCCCATGAGCCCACAGATGGCAACAGTGGAACTGAGATCCCCATCCATGGGCAGTTGCCACTGCGCCTTCACTGCCCAGAACGGGGCTGTGCTGGGGGCTGTGTAGGATGGGCAGGCATACCCGTGAGTTGCGCCACCCGTGCCTCAAGCTGGCGTAGGGGTTCAAGCACAGAATGCCTGATCTCGCTACGCACCACAGACCGGACACTTTGGAGGGTGAGTGGACATTCTCTTCCGGCCACGCTTGCAGAGGGGGGAACGAGCCCCATCCCCTGCAGCGCTTCCACCCAAAGGTGGCACAGAGCCACCGGAGGAGGTTCCGGCATGGGCATTAGTGCCAAGTGCACTCGCCAGCTGAGGTGGGAGAGGTGGGTCCGCTGGAACCCACCTTCCCTGTTGTCCTATGTTTAGCAATATTTTATGACATTTTGGGTTAGTAACAAACAATACCATTCAAAATTAGTTTTAACAGCATGCATCACTATTCCCATTAACCAAACACCCATGAATTCCAAACATTGAACAGCAAGCATAACACTTGCATATTTTGAACAACAGTACACAATCCAACAGCATGCAGGGTTGATTGATGGCAACAGGCCATCAGATTTGGATATGTGAACAGGGCACATGCATCAACGTACATGCAAATATGTATGAACCAACAGGACAAATGTCCATGGGAATTAATTGTGAATACACATACCCAGTTTGGTGTGGAATGGCATTATTTGTGAAAATAGGGTAGGGTGAAGAAATATTTCATTAACAACTTCAACTACCTATACATATGCTGTACATTTCTAGTAGCTGCAGATATATATACCCTACAGGTCTTAGTACAGTTTCCTATATGTAACCTTAGGAATGTTGGTGATGGGAATGTTACTACTACATTAATATATATTGCATTTTCATTCATACACGTTCATATCTGGCTGTGTTCCGGTACAGCGTCTTGCTACATTTGATTTATATGGCTCTAGACAACTGTGGATGTTCAGTATTTCATACAACCATACTATCTCCATATTGCAAGGGTACAGCAACATATCCAAATTGTGGGACAGACACATTCCAGCTTCAGTACTTTATTTCAAACATTTCACTGTTTGGTTGTGGCTGTCTCATTCATTTCATTATGTACTGACTGCAGTATAACTTTATTCAAGACTTATTACAGCTTTTTGGTCGATTCATACCTCTTTCTCACACTCTCACTTGTTTTATTTTTACAATTTAAGATGGTACTTAATTCTAGGTGTTATTAACATTTCTTACTTGGTTACAACAATCCTTTCCAACAGACTCACTTGTTTCATATGGCAGATTTTAAAAGGGGATGTATTTGACACATGTCTATCGTCTTTAGCTTGTTTACCAGTAATTTTCAGGCTGAAGCAAGTTATCTGATATTACAATACAGGTGGAAAATCTCTATTTCAGACTTGTTTAATTTTTATTTCTGGATTACAAGCTGCATCACTTATCTAATCATACAGTACTAGCAGAATCTTTCTTCTAGTGTTATTTGAACTTTATTAATATTTAACAACACTGAACTCTTTTACAAGCTGTCTCACTTATATTCTATAACAATTACAGCAAAATAATTACTAACCTGCCTGGTGGCATAACTGCACCAGCCTATCATCATAGGCTCACTGATTCACGGAACGCACACCTGCAGCTGTAATATCAATGAAGTAATATTGGAACATACATCTCCATAATATCAGCTAGGGTAATTTCTTACATACTTAATTACATGGATACTTACTCAGTAGTGGGGCATTGAGCATTTGCCGGGCCTCATGGATCCAACGGTTCAGTTGGTCCTGCTTTCGTCTCTTCAGGTCTGCATGGTGGTGACGGACCTGTTCACTAGTCCTTGGTATACCTGTGGCACTGATGGGATCATGTGCCAACCGGTTCCACACCTCTGCCTTGTACACATCCCAGAGAACCTGGCCCTGTATGAGTTGAGCCTCATGATCGTGGATTAGGAGCCAAACCATATATTTGGACTCCTCAACACCCCACCTCTGTGCTGGGAAGCGACTGCCCTCTCCTACACCTGCCATCCTGACTGCAAATAGGTTCCACAATCAGTTATGCTGTGTATTCCCGCCTATGGGGCTTACATATGCCGTTTTTCCCGCACTTATTTGTGATTGGCCATTTTGGAAATGTATCTGCTTAAATAAACCTGCTTTGTCATGCTTCTATTTCCATTCATTCCTATATATATGTTAGTACTGCATTTCTCAGTACAACTGTCATGGCTTAGTGGTTCAGTACTTTGACTATGATGCACAGTATCCTGGGTTCGAACCTGGGCATTGCTTTTTTTTATTTTACAACTGTCTAGTCGGGCTAGGAGGTGTGTGTCTGTGTAAAGGCAGCTTTGATACAGCTTGCTCAACGTTGCCCGCCGGTAAGCCAGTTGGCACGCTGCGCAGCTCCGCGCAAACGGCTTACGCTGGTTAACGCGTTATTTGGCTATGAGCATGCATATTACGCTGTGTGAAGCGTTGCTCAGCTACGGGCACACAGTTCCAGCGTGTTAAAGCGCTGCTCAACTCCGGGCACTCATATTACACCTGTTAAACCACTGCTCACCTGTGTGCAGTCATACTCAGCTTGTTAGAGCGCTGCTCAACTATGGGCACTTATAAAATTTTTTTTTTTATTGTGTCAGATTTCTTCAAAAATACATGGCCCATTTCATTACATTTTACTTAAATTATAGTTATATATATATACATATATGTCAGGGACTTGTTTCGTGCTTATTTCACTAAAAATAGAAAATGATGTTGTTGGGGCTCGAACCGTGACTACCTCCTCTTTGGCCAATGTTTCTACCACTACGCTATTGCTACTTGGCTTAATTTGCATATTTAGATCTTATATGCTTTTTCAATGACTGCTAACTGTGGCTGAGTGAAGGGCACACCCGCGCAAACGAGTGCAATTACGGACAAACATTTTTGAAATTATAAAAAAAAAATTAAATTGTTGATTTTTACGGTTTACATTACAGTTGGGTTTATAGTCTGTGGGGGCATGTGTGGTGTGTTTTTTGACATTTCCGCGGACTCGCTCGTGGGAGTTTACTTTCAGGACTGTGACTCTTCTGGGGGCGTGTCCCTTTGCAGAACTCACCATGCGGACACACCCCCTACTTTCCTACACGGACCGTGTTAGCCTAGGGTGTGATTCAGCATGCCCTCATGAATATGCATGGCATGCTGACATCACACCGTTTAACTGCAGCCTCCATGTAAGACATATTAACTCTTACACGGAGTTTTCGTGAATCCTGCCCTATAATATTGAAGTAGCTGAAAAACAGGAAACATGAGCCACAACGCATCATAGAAAATGATGAAGATTATATCATATTGGATCACCATTATCAACAGTTCAAAAAATAGATGTGAGAAAATCAGATAGAGTAGTCCATGAAAAGAAGACACAAGTAGCATTGATCACTGAAATTTTTACACCTACTGACTAGAGTGTCTTATGTACAGAGAGACACAAAGCCATAAAATACCAGGATTTGCAGGCAGAAATGAGGGCAATGTGGAAGAAAGATACCCAGACAGTTCCAGTAGTAGAGTAGTAGTAGGAGCAATGGGTCTTATAAAAACGAATTTACAATCATACATAGATATGTTACCGATACATATAACTCCATATGCGTTGCAGAAGGAGTCATTACTGGGCACATTGTGGGTGCTGCAAAGAGCACTTCTGTCTAACATCAAAGACTGAAACAATACTAATTTCATGAACTTTAATTATACTTTGACTTAGGAATGGGATCCATTCTGTCATGGTAATAGAAACCCAAAAGACTTGGAGACATTAAAAAAAGAATGTTTGGTTGTGTGGTGTTTTATAGGATCATAGGTTGGTACTAGGCTATTGGCCCTAGAGCCTATTGAAGCCTAGCCATAACAATTCCGTCTATTTCTTCCCACAATATTTACTTCCCTGGACCCCTGCAGCAGGGTGACTGATATGATCCCCGGGGTGAATCTCCTATCTCCCATCCAATCATCAAGGTTACGTTTGATAATCAACCTTGCCAAGGCTTGAACCCAGGACCCTGTACACCATACTCAGAGCAACTTATCCACTACCTTATGGTTTTAGAAGTGGAGTCACAATGATTTTCAGAGTTATGTATTGTGTGAAGTGCTGCTTTTGTTGAGTGTGCTTGGGGCTACAGAGAGATGCTTTTAGTAGGTTTTGGAGATTTGGGTAGATTATGGGTGAGGACCTCCACATATGTGGTTCTACATGTTTCTTCCTTAGTGTTGGTAGTGAGTGTTTTTGGTGCAACACTGACAACCAGGTTTGCATTTTTTTTTGTGTGTATATGAGAGCTTTACCTCAACTGACATTGTGCATCTACAGCTCACACACACTGTGTTTATCTATTCTAAAATTAAGTGGTAGTCAGTGAACATCAGGCAGTTACTATACTGCCTCAGAATGTCCATATCCACCAGCCCAGAACCGAGATGATAGGGAAGGGCCTGTCCATTTTACCAGATCCTTAGTATAAGGGAAGGAGTAGGGGAGGAACACTCAAAGGTCTAAGTGAGAGTGTTTAATAGTACACTATTGAATAAAATGCAGTGGTGCTGCAAACTGTGCAAACAGGCAACTCTTCAAGCAGCTATGAACAGTGGGAGACTATGGAGATCATTTCCTGTAGTGTTTTTTAAACTAGAAAGGTTTGCTTATATACAAGGCACTCGTAACCACGTTTGCATTATGTGCAAACATGAGTCTTTTATACCAACAGGATGAAAGACTTTTACACAGTTAAGCCCTCAAGCCAATCAGATTAACACACAATAAACCTTCTAGCAGCAGTTTCCAACTTGGATGGGTTGAATCAGCCCTCTGCTCCCACCAGAGTGCAGAAAAACCCTCCTAATGTAAATTAAACTGGTTTTGAGCGCAAGTGCAGTAGCAAATGCTTTACAACAAAAGGCAGAACTCTTGCATCATCAGGAATCCTCGGAAATAAGTTCACAAACCCTGAGAAATGTTCCCAAATACATTTAAATTATCATTTAGGCAAACATACATCAACAGAAAAGAAAACAAATTGTTAACATTTTTTCCTTTACATACATTATTCAGCCCATAAGTTTTTTTCTTTATAACTATCACCAGTCCAAAATTACATAAATTGCTGAATTCCTGCCTTCCCTTAAACCTCGCTCCTCCTCCACCAGAACATTATTTTGCATGTACTGCTCCCACAATTTCCATTTATTTCTGTGTAATTTGCTCTGTCCCTTTTCTAAACATCCCTCCTCCTGTTCTTTTATGTCTTTTTTAATATTCAGTACTTCATGATCCTTTTGAGTAAATTAACTTTTTTCAGTAAAGTAAACACATTAAGCACCATCAGTAAATAAAATATGTCTGAAGGATATTAATTCACTGAACCATTGCTTTTTATGAAATGCAGAAGCAAAGTGCTGTAAGAAACATGTTTGCATCAGGATATGTTAATCACTCAGCTTTAAGATATACCCAAATCACAAGTCCAAGTTATGTAGTATGTATTTTAATAACCCAAAGGATCGGCAAATAAAAGCTAAAATAAGAACCGAGATCCCAAAGCTGCAAGAGCATACTGGTCTGAATTGCGATGCATCAACCAGTTAGAATGCAGTGGAAGATGAGCATTCAGCAGTCTGTATAAGTAGCATCAACCAGTTAGAATGCAGTGGAAGATGAGCATTCAGCAGTGTGTATAAGTAGCATCAACCAGTTAGAATGCAGTGGAAGATGAGCATTCAGCAGTCCGTATAAGTAGCATCAACCAGTTCAAATGCAGTGGAAGATGAGCATTCAGCAGTCCGTATAAGCAGACTAACATTAATAGGTTCAAGGTTCCTCCTTTATAACAGCATTAAACGAAGGAGATGGCCTTTGGTATTGGGGTACTGCAGTCATAAGTGGACTGACATCTCTGACAGAATAGCCAGGAGCATATAAGAGTTTATTTATTTAACATTTGTTTTACCAGGATAATCCAACTGGACAGCTAGTGTCCGTTTTCAGCAGAGTACTGGGGAGAAAAGCTCCAAGAAGTTACACTGTAATACATGATAATTAAAGAATAAGAACAGTTAGGATAGCATGTTGAGGTATGTAATATATGGTGATTAAAGAATAAGAACAGTTAGGATAACATGTTGAGGTATGTAATACATGGTGATTAAAGAATAAGAAGAGTTAGTATAACATGTTGAGGTATGTAATACATGGTGATTAAAGAATAACAACAGTTAGGATAACATGTTGAGGTATGTAATACATGATAATTAAAGAATAAGAACAGTTAGGATAACATGTTGAGGTATGTAATACATGGTGATTAAAGAATAAGAACAGTTAGGATAACATGTTGAGGTATGTAATACATGGTGATTAAAGAATAAGAACAGTTAGGATAACATGTTGAGGTATGTAATACATGGTGATTAAAGAATAAGAACAGTTAGGATAACATGTTGAGGTATGTAATACATGGTGATTAAAGAATAAGAACAGTTAGGATAACATGTTGAGGTATGTAATACATGGTGATTAAAGAATAAGAACAGTTAGGATAACATGTTGAGGTATGTAATACATGGTGATTAAAGAATAAGAACAGTTAGGATAACATGTTGAGGTATGTAATACATGGTGATTAAAGAATAAGAACAGTTAGGATAACATGTTGAGGTATGTAATACATGGTGATTAAAGAATAAGAACAGTTAGGATAACATGTTGAGGTATGTAATACATGGTGATTAAAGAATAAGAACAGTTAGGATAACATGTTGAGGTATGTAATACATGGTGATTAAAGAATAAGAACAGTTAGGATAACATGTTGAGGTATGTAATACATGATGATTAAAGAATAAGAACAGTTAGGATAACATGTTGAGGTATGTAATACATGGTGATTAAAGAATAAGAACAGTTAGGATAACATGTTGAGGTATGTAATACATGGTGATTAAAGAATAAGAACAGTTAGGATAACATGTTGAGGTATGTAATACATGGTGATTAAAGAATAAGAACAGTTAGGATAACATGTTGAGGTATGTAATACATGGTGATTAAAGAATAAGAACAGTTAGGATAACATGTTGAGGTATGTAATACATGGTCATTAAAGAATAAGAACAGTTAGGATAACATGTTGAGGTATGTAATACATGGTGATTAAAGAATAAGAACAGTTAGGATAACATGTTGAGGTATGTAATACATGGTGATTAAAGAATAAGAACAGTTAGGATAACATGTTGAGGTATGTAATACATGGTGATTAAAGAATAAGAACAGTTAGGATAACATGTTGAGGTATGTAATACATGGTGATTAAAGAATAAGAACAGTTAGGATAACATGTTGAGGTATGTAATACATGGTCATTAAAGAATAAGAACAGTTAGGATAACATGTTGAGGTATGTAATACATGATAATTAAAGAATAAGAACAGTTAGGATAACATGTTGAGGTATGTAATACATGGTGATTAAAGAATAAGAACAGTTAGGATAACATGTTGAGGTATGTAATACATGGTGATTAAAGAATAAGAACAGTTAGGATAACATGTTGAGGTATGTAATACATGGTGATTAAAGAATAAGAACAGTTAGGATAACATGTTGAGGTATGTAATACATGGTGATTAAAGAATAACAACAGTTAGGATAACATGTTGAGGTATGTAATACATGGTGATTAAAGAATAAGAACAGTTAGGATAACATGTTGAGGTATGTAATACATGGTGATTAAAGAATAAGAACAGTTAGGATAACATGTTGAGGTATGTAATACATGGTCATTAAAGAATAAGAACAGTTAGGATAACGTGTTGAGGTATGTAATACATGGTGATTAAAGAATAAGAACAGTTAGGATAACATGTTGAGGTATGTAATACATGGTGATTAAAGAATAAGAACAGTTAGGATAACATGTTGAGGTATGTAATACATGGTGATTAAAGAATAAGAACAGTTAGGATAACATGTTGAGGTATGTAATACATGGTGATTAAAGAATAAGAACAGTTAGGATAACATGTTGAGGTATGTAATACATGGTGATTAAAGAGAATAAGAACAGTTAGGATAACATGTTGAGGTATGTAATACATGGTGATTAAAGAATAAGAACAGTTAGGATAACATGTTGAGGTATGTAATACATGGTAATTAAAGAATAAGAACAGTTAGGATAACATGTTGAGGTGTGTAATACATGGTGATTAAAGAATAAGAACAGTTAGGATAACATGTTGAGGTATGTAATACATGGTGATTAAAGAATAAGAACAGTTAGGATAACATGTTGAGGTATGTAATACATGGTGATTAAAGAATAAGAACAGTTAGGATAACATGTTGAGGTATGTAATACATGGTGATTAAAGAATAAGAACAGTTAGGATAACATGTTGAGGTATGTAATACATGGTCATTAAAGAATAAGAACAGTTAGGATAACATGTTGAGGTATGTAATACATGGTGATTAAAGAATAAGAACAGTTAGGATAACATGTTGAGGTATGTAATACATGGTGATTAAAGAATAAGAACAGTTAGGATAACATGTTGAGGTATGTAATACATGGTGATTAAAGAATAAGAACAGTTAGGATAACATGTTGAGGTATGTAATACATGGTCATTAAAGAATAAGAACAGTTAGGATAACATGTTGTGGTATGTAATGCACAGTGATTAAAGAATAAGAACAGTTAGGATAACATGTTGAGGTATGTAATACATGGTGATTAAAGAATAAGAACAGTTAGGATAACATGTTGAGGTATGTAATACATGGTGATTAAAGAATAAGAACAGTTAGTATAACATGTTGAGGTATGTAATACATGGTGATTAAAGAATAAGAACAGTTAGGATAACATGTAGAATGCTAACATTTTAAAAGAGGGCTAAAAATTAAAGGCAAATATATTTTGAAGAAATTTGCATACTTTAAATGATAAGAACAGTTTAGGACAACATGTTGTATGATGCTAACATTAGGGTTGCCACCTTTCATTCTGGCAAAAACCAGAGTAAGGCCACACCCCTCGCATCACCCATACCCTGCCCATTCCCACCCAGTCTTCCGCCTACTTTCCACCCTTTTTGTGATGTCACTGTGACATCAGCAGGTGGGACTTCCCTCTTTTTCCATTCCTGATGCCTGCTTTCAGCTGATTTACTATGCTTTTCTGTAAAAAAGTATAGTAAGTTAGCCGATTTATCAAACTCCAATAGTCTGTCTCCTTTTTTGAAACAGAATACCGGAGTTTGTACAGCGTTTTCCAGACTAACGGAGAATCAGTTTGATTTCTGGATAGCCCGAAAAAAAAATGTATAGGTGGCAACCCTAACTAACATTTTAAAATGGCTAACAATTAAAAGCACTGCAAGCTTATAGTACAGATATGTGCTCACAGGACTTTTAGTGCTTTAAGCCTAAGTACAATATATGTACATAAGGGATTCATAGTAAGCACATATTTACAGTATTTACAAAGTATACAGTGCACATACGTAGAGCAAAATGACAGTGAACAGTATGCATCAGAGGCATCAGGGAATAACCTGCCTACAATGAGGTGTGAGTTCAGGGAGGGTC
Source organism: Protopterus annectens (assembly GCF_019279795.1). Classification (NCBI taxonomy): domain Eukaryota; kingdom Metazoa; phylum Chordata; order Ceratodontiformes; family Protopteridae; genus Protopterus; species Protopterus annectens. The sequence goes on along the minus strand of NC_056732.1, from coordinate 1,827,515,014 downwards.
ACTTCAGTTGCATAGGGAGTTGGCGTAAAGGTGCGATTTGAAGAGGTCTTTGAATGTGGATGTGCAAGTTTGTAGCCTGAGGTCAAGAGGCAGAGTATTCCATGCTTTTGCAACCTCATGAGAAAAGAGAGATTCTCCAGAGCTGTTCTTACACAGATTAACTTCTATCAGGGCTTTGTTACTGGATTGTAGTTCCCTATTGAAATTGTAGAAGTTTAGAATCCCAGTTAGGGCAGCGGTTTTATCAGTATGGTATAGTATTTGATGAGCTATGTTGAGTTGGTGGTAGCTTAGTAAGTTTGGAAATTCTAGCCAGTGTTGTTTATGTAGGGATTAGCAGTGATGGGAGTGTGATTTAGCATTGGTTGTGAATCTAGCTATTTTGTTGTAGCTCGTGGAGAGTTTGTTCAGGTCAGTTTTATTTAGATTTGTTAGAACTGGGGAAGCATAAAGTAATGTTGATAAGAGATAAGTTCTGGTTATGGCAGTTCTAGACTTGGAGGTTAGGAACCTTTTGCTGCCAAAGAGGCATCCTAGCTTTTTGTGGACTTTGGAGATAGTTTGGGATATATGTTTATTGTATTAAGTTGCTGGTTGATTGTAATAGTTTGGCCCCTGATACTGGGGTGATGAGGCTGTTGTTGGCTGAGAATATGGAAAAGGCGGGGTCATTGTGCTTTGTTGGGTGGAATAGCATTAGTTGTGTTTTTTTGGGTTTAGTATCAGTTGCTATTTGTTTAGCCAGTTCTCTATCTCAGTGAAGAATTTTTGGGCTCTCCTTTGTATTAGGGGTGTATGTCAGCTTTTGTGGTTGCTAAGTAGAGTTGTTTTTTTAAATATATTAAAGAGAAAGGGGCCATGGATCGAGCCATGGGGTATGCCATATGTGACGGGGAGTAGGGGGGATAGGGAGTTGACCCATTTGACAGAGCCTGTGAGTGGTGGTTTAGGTAACTGCTGAACCAGTGCAGGGTGGGATTTTCGAGGTTGAGTTCGGAGAGGCAGGTTAGGAGTTTACTGTGGGAAACTGTGTTGAACACCTTGGATAAGTCTAGGAAGGTGGCAGAGACAAGTTTTCCTTTGTTCCTGTATGAGTTTATCATGTTGGAGAAGTTAATTAGGGCAGTGGTGGTGGTATGGGATGGTCAGAATCCGTGTTGGGTTTTGGAGAGTAGGTTGTTGGATAGTAGGTGGATGAGGAGTTGGTGATGGATGCATCTTTCTAGAATCTTTGATAGGGGTGATAGGATTGTAGTGGGTCAGTAGTTAGAGAGGTCAGTAGCAGGGCTGCACTTGTGGAGAGGGATGATATACGAGGTTTTCCACAAGGATGGAGTGGTGTGTTCAGTAATAGGTCTATTTATTAGTAGTGAGCTGGAGTAGGCAATGGCCTTGCATGCAGTTTGGAGGTATTTGCTGGTAGATTGTTGGCAGCGAGGGTGGTTGGTTTGAGTTTTGCTAAGAGTTTTTGAATGGTTGATGTTGGTACTGGTTTGAGGAGAAGGGGTTAGAGTTTGCTTGGGTTTTTTGAGGTTGTGGGAGTTATATAATTTATGAGTTTCAGTATGGAGGAGGTAAAATAGTTGTTGAAGTTGAAGGCTGTGTCAAGGTTCGTGCCTTTGATGTTTGGTGGCAGTGTAGTGTCTTTTCTGGGCTGGAGAATGTTGCTCACTATAGCCCAGAGTTTCTGTGGGTTGTTACTTTGTTTCCTTTGTAAGGAAATATGGCAATTTTGTTTTTCAGTCTTGACCTGCTTTTTTGCCTTATTTCTAAGTTTGGAAAAGGTTTGTCTAGTTTTGGGCGATTTGTGTTGTTGCCAGGTTTTCCAAGCTTTATCCCTATCTTTTAGTAAGGTCTTTCTGGTTTTCTCCAGCCAGGGGGCAAGGTTACTGCAAACCCCAATTGTTTTGATTGGGGCTAGTTGGTTTAGGATCTTTAGGAATTTGGAAAGTTAAAAGTATTCTACTGCCTTATCCAGGAGGAGGGTTTTGATGGGAACCCAGTTACAGGATTTTAGGCTTTCTGAGAATTGATCTGAGGGGAAGTTTTTGCAGGGATGGGTTTGTAGCAGGGAGGGTGGGTTGTTACATTTAAGTTTGTGCCGAAGGATAAAAGTTGGATTGTGGTCAAGTTTAAGCTTAGGAAACAATAGGGCTATAACACTGTATTCTGCCAGACTGCAGGTGTGGAGAAACAGTACCTACATGCCAGATAGTGATATAATATCCAGCTCTTACTTCAAGAATGCAGAAAGAAAAGGTGAATTATAATGTTATAGTGTTTTTTTATAATGTTATAGTGTTTTTTTATCTCCATGAAGAGAGAAACTTAAATAAGCAATAAGCTTATTCTACCAGCCCAGTTAGTTGATAAGATAATATTGCTATTTTTTTCCACTTAAGTCCTATTTACTGGAAGCCTTCTGGACCTACTCACCAAGCATTTAACCATTTTACTACAGGTGAAGAGTTATCTTGGTACCAGATGATATTGGGTTAAAGATTTTGCTTTTAAAATAAATGTACTACAGTTAACATCTAATTTATTTCTTTTACATTTGTTGACCGGGATAGTCTGACTGGATATATGTCCATTTTCAGTGGAGGCCCGAGGAGGAAAGCTCCAGATAACATAGATAGAACATAACAGATATGAGTCAAACATATTTACAAAGCCCTCTAGTAGGTACTCACAATATACACAGCGTGGAATAGTATACAAAAACAACAGGTTGCAGCAAGCTATTATGAGCAAGAGATGCGTACAATATTAATTTAAATAAGGCATTGAATAAGTAATGATATCAGGGTTAGTACAGAGACCAAGCCAGTGCTCTTTAAAATACTGTTTGAGGCCTTTTTTTAATAGACTTAAAGAAGGTTCGATGGTAAGGTTAGATGGAAATGAATTCCAAGTTTTACCGACGACGTTGGCAAACAGGGAGTCGCCAGCTGAGTTAATGGCTTTGTGGGTTTGGACCAACAGTTTATTGGATGATCGTAGCTGTCTTGTATTATTGTATGGCTTTATGAAATTATCAAGTGCCGGAGTATTTTCAGGGTAGTACATAATTTTGCGTGCTACTGTAAGCTGATTGAACAGAAGTAGGCTAGGCAATTTTAGCCATCCAAGAAGACTGAGGTTTTGACAGTGATGTGTCCTGTATGTTGAGCCTATGGCAAATCTGGCGATATGGTTGTAACAGTGAGGGAGCTCACTACGTTCAGTCTTCCTCAGATTGGAGAGTATGGAGGAGACATATAGAAGGGTAGAGAGTAGGTGTGAGCGGGCGATTGCAGCCTAGCTAATGGAGTTAGAAAAGTTTTGCTTCTATCTAATGAGCCAGGCTTCTTATTAATGAGTTTTATAGTTTTATTGATATGCAGATCGAATTTGAGATTATTGTCCACTATTACTCCTAAAAGCTTAGTATGGTCATCTGGAGAGATAGAGGTACCATCGTTGGATGTTATGTAGAAGGAAAATGGGGTGGATCTACTGGTGGGAGTAAAGAGGAGCAGTTTAGTTTTGTTGGGATTTAACAACAGACAGTGATTAGAAAGCCAATTTTAAACTGTGTTAAATTTATTCATTATTATTTATTCCAGTTTGATGACCGGGGAGGTCCACTGGGCTCAGGGAGCCTATTTTCAGTGGAGGCCCGGGGAGAAAAGCTCCAGAACACATAGTTTAGTTACATGAATAATTATAAAGAAACTTTGCATTACAAGCAACATGTAGTATTCAAAAAAGAAAACTTTGCATTACAAACAACAGATAAAAGCAAAGAAAACTTTGTATTTCAAACAGATAGCATTCATAAAAGAAAACAATCAATTACTGTTTTGTTTAGGTGAGAAAGACATGCAAAAAACCTGGTGGCTAGATTTTATAGTTTAGCTATTTATACAGTCTATGTTTGAGAGAGGTTAGGTAGGTGAGAAGATTAGCCAGGAGTCAAAGTGGAGGAGAGCTTGAGAGGTATGGGGTGAAGAGTACAGTTGCATTTCCTGTTTAAATAAAGGAAGGAATGAAGAAGAGTTTTAAAGTTTTCAAGGTTGTCACAGGTCCTCAGTGAGGAGGGAAGGGCATTCCATTTGTTAGCTAAGGAGAGGGATAGCAGAAGTTGACCAGCTGGGTGCTTGGGTTTTTGGACGGTGATTAGATTTTGGTGGGCAGATCTAAGGGTTTTGGGGGGTATATGATTGTAGGATATTGGAAAGTGCAGGGCACTTAGTAGGTTGGAACAGTAATCTGTGGACTGTGGTGATTTGGAGAAAGACAAGTTGGTTGGGGTGTTCGAGACAATTTAATGAGTGAAGGGAGGAACAGTGATGAGAGGAGGAGTTGGCTTTGGTAGCAAATCTGGAGATTTTATTGTAACATACTTCCAGCTTGGAGGAGAGCGTAGAGGATAAATTAGTGAGAAGAGGGGCGCCATACTGTAGGGAGGGAAGTAGATAGGTTTTGGTGAGAGTTAGTCTGGTAGAGGAGAGAGGAAGTAGTTGTTTCTATAAAGTAGGCTGGGTTTTATATGGGTTTTCTTTATGTTTGGCTGGGTGTGAGTGTTAAATTTTTTGTGTTCATCAATGGTGACACCAAGAAGTTTGGCAGAGGGAACGACCTCTATAATGGAGTTGTTATGGCTGGTTACTTGAAGTGAATTTTTATCAATAGTGGAGGCGTTTGAAGGAGAGAATAGAAGGATTTTAGCTTTGTTGACATTTAGTGAGAGGTAATTTTAGAGCACCCAGTTTTCGGTGGTTGAGAAGGCTGTTTGTGTCAGTGATTGGAGATCTGTTAGGTTAGAGGCGTAGCAGATCAAAGTAGAATCATGAGCATATTGCACAATTTTGGTATCAGGTATGGCTTTGCGAAAGTCGTTAATAAAGATATTGAATAGTACTGGGCCGAGTATGGAGCCTTGGGGTACTCCAGTGGGGGTAGGAAGGAGGGAAGTTGGTGGTGTGCTGGCCCCATTTTACAGCCTGGGACCTGTCTGAAAGATAGCTGGAGAATCAGCAAAGTGTTTTGGAGAGATTGAGCTTAGACAGATGATTTAGAAGGTGGGTATGGGAGATGGTATCGAAAGCTTTAGATAAGTCTAGCAGAACTGAGGATACTATTTTACCAGAGTCACGGGCTAAATTGACAGTATCTAAGAAGAAGAGGAGGGCAGTGTTGGTACTGTGTCCAGGGCAGAAACCGTGTTGGGTAGGAGAGAGTAGCTGGTGTTTGGTAAGGAATGGCAAGAACTGAAGGTGGATACATTTTTCAAGGAGTTTGGAGATTGGGGAGAGGATGGCTATGGGGCAGAAATTAGAGACATTACAGTTTTTGCCACCCTTGTGAAGGGGAAGAACATATGCAGTGTGCCATAGTTCAGGAACATAGGTTTCAAGTAGGGATCTATTAATCAGGATGCTGATAGGGAGAGCAATACCTTCGGAGGCTATTTTTAAGAAGGAGAAAGGAATGCTGTCAGGGGCGTTGGAGCAAGGCTTTAATTTAAAGAGGAGTTTCTTTATTATGTGGGTTGCAATGGGTTTGAATTCAAAAGTAGGGGGGAGAGGAGGGGAAGAAGATTGGGCGGGGTGGGGTAGAGGGTTATTGTTGGTAAAGGTCTTGGTTAGCTCAGCAATAGAAGTGGTGAAGAAGGTATTGAATAATGAGGCAATTTCTAGGTCAGATTTGCTGTTGTCGGGACAGGGGTTGTTTTTAGTATCTGGCCTAAGGAGGGAATTAATTGAGTTCCAAAATTGTTTGGGGTTTTTTGCATAATTTACTTGTATTTTGATGTAGTAAGACTTTTTGTCTTTGATAACTCAGGTTTCTCAGCTGTTTATATTTAAGTAAGATTTCTGGCTGTTTATATTGGAGGTATAAATGTGTTTTGTGTTAAGGTTTGCAGGTCTGAAGAGGAGGAGGCCGTACAGATCAGGGTAGAATTGTCTGCATATTGAATGCAGGTTGCATCAGGGATGGCAGTATGAAGATTGTTGATGAAGATAGAAAAGAGTAGAGGACCTAGAATAGGGCCCTGAGGGACACCAAGGGTGAGGACCTAGAATAGAGCCCTGAGGAGCACCAAGGGTGAGGACCTAGAATAGAGCCCTGAGGGACACCAAGGGTGAGGACCTAGAATAGAGCCCTGAGGGACACCAAGAGTAGAGAACCTAGAATAGAGCCCTAACTGTAAAACATTCTCTGAAGTAATTTATTTCCGGATTAGGCCCATCTCTCTAAACCACCTTCAACTGGGCTGCATTGTTCCAGACTCAAGTTCTATACTCATGTGCCTAAAATTTGGCATTCTCTCTCTCTAGATGCCATAGACATGTGCAAGCATGCCAAATTCATGTTCAAGTTCCAGAAATTTCTGTTTAAGCATGTTCTCTGCAAGGGCCACAACATAAGTCATATCACCTAACCAAAAATTCCACTTGCTAAAAATCTCTGTCTCACACCTTTCTAGACCAACTTAATCTGATGGATGATCTTTTCTGTAAATATGTATCTATCTTCTTACAGTAATACATTGCTGTTTTTCACTGGTATCTGTTATCAACTTTTCTTGCTGCAGTGATGTAATATAACATCTGATGTAAATCTTTATTCATTCCTTACTGTTAGGACTTCGGTTCCATCCTCGGAACCGACACGGCCGTTACCAAGCTTGTGCAAGCCAAAAACTCTCAGCTAAGACCTACCCATAATACCCTCTCATAGTCTCTCCATATCTCGTTTGCCACGTTCCCAAGCCTTCTCTCTCAAGCTAAGTGTAGAGTTTTTTGTGATTTATCTATATCACTACCTCCTCTAGTCAGTTTTTGCATACATATATCTGTAAACTTATATACTTTCTTTCTAAAACCTACCCTCTACCTTTGGTAGCTCTTTTCATACTGTCATTGGTGCTGTCCCTCTCCCCTACCTTTGGTAGGCCCTTTCCTACCACTTTGTGGTATTTCTTAGTACCATTGTTCGTAATTCTCTTATTTTTATCTGTTTAAAAGAAAAAAAACTCTTTCTTTAACCTTTTTGTTGTTTGGTTGGTTAAATTGTAGTTTTAAGACTTTAGTGTAGCTTTATCATGTCTGATAAAGTGAAACTAGGATTTAAACAGTGTGATAAGTGTGGGCATAAGATGCCCAATTCAGTCACGCCTGGTGCGTTTATTGTTTGGGTGTTGACCACATCAGTGCTTCTTGTGATATTTGTTCCAGCTTCAGAAACCATACTTTGACTGAGCGTAAGAACAAGCTGATTCTGAAAGGTATGATGAAAACTCCCTTCTCGGAGGCTCTTTCTGGGATGGAGGTGTCACCACCTCCTAAGACTAAGAAACATAAAGAAAAACAGAGTCACTCGGTTCCGACATCTCCATCTTCCTCTGAACCGAGTCGACACCAGGCTTCTCCCGTGCCTTCGGCACAGACTGTTTCAGCACCAGGCTCCATGTCTTCTCCCTTGGTGCCGCCCTTAATTCTGACTCCAACCACTGTACCAGCCTTGGCACCATCCTCCTCGGTGCCAACTTTGGTTTTTTACACAGGCTTCGACTATTGTACCTGCATTGGCACCATCCCTGGCCACTGTGCTGATGTCTTATACGGCTCCACTGACACTGTCTGTTCCAAAGGTCAAATACCTTCCCAGAACCAGATATTCTCCCACTTATGACCCCTTTTTGGTACACCAGTTTAGTCCATTTCTCAAGAGACCTGAATCTCCTTTGGCAGCTTCCTTCAGATCCACCAGGAGTCTTTCAGAACAAGATGTAGTGAGGGTTGTGGACCAGCTTTTGGCAGCTAGAGGATTACCCACCCCAGCTAGGTCTTCCTTCACTCTTGGAATGAAAGCTTTCATGGTATATTCACATGTTTATCCTCCTCTGGCCTCCTCCCAGGCCCCAGAGACTTTGGTAGAGATGGCCACCCCGGTACATTCTGTCTGTGCTCCAAATGCAGAGGCTCCCCTGTTGGTACCAATTACTCTTGGTGCAATGGCTCCGTTGGAACTGGCGCACTCTCAGAGCAGTGATTGGGCTGTCAGCACCATGGCTCCTAGTTCGGCGCCTATTTTTTCAGTGGTGCCGTCTCTAGCCACGGCTCCCCAGGCTGCTACCAGTCCTCTCAGAGTTCCTCACATGGAGGCGGGCTCCTGAGGGCAGGGTGTGACCCCGGTTCCGAGGTTGTCCTTCTCTGTTCGAAACTCCTATCCCTCGTCGGGCGGACCTGCTTTCCAGGTGATGGAGATGGTCCTTGCCTCGACAGGCTTACAGTTGGCACTATTGGCATTGGCACCAGAAACCCTCTCTAGCATGCAGCTGTCCAAACCCCCTACTCTGGGATCCTGAGCACGGGAGCCACAAGACCTTCCCTTGAAGGGAACCCTTTCTCCAGAGTCCTCCTCAGAAGATCCCACTGGAGAGCCACCCCAGAAGAAACTGTGTAAGAGTAAGCATCTTGATTCCCCTGAGGAATCCATCACCGAGGACACCGATTGTGATGCGGGAAAAGGGTCCCCATGGTCTCCCCTGGAAGATGTCTCATTTGGAGACATTCTCGAGATTCTTAAGCAGAGGGGAGACTGGAAGCCCTCCAACCCTTCTTCAGAGGAATCTGTGTTCTTGCAGGGCTTCCGTGCTCAGCCATCTACTTCCTGGGTGACCCCACCTGCAGATGAGCTTGTTATACTGATTGTGCAGTGTGCCTGGAAGGCCCTGGACAACATAGAACCTGTCCCCTGGAGGCCAGATAAAATTTTAACTACCCCCTGAAGACCAGCCCAATTGGTTCAAGCAGCTGGTAGTTGATTCCGTGGTTGTGGTGGCGGCCACCAAGAGGGAACTGGCAAAAGATAGTTCCACTGTTCATCCCCTGAACAGGGAGTCTTGAGCTATGGACAGACTGTGGAAGCGGGCCTATGTTTCAGCGACCTTTGCCATTCAATTGCTGAATTATCTGACACACTTTACTCCCCTCCAAAGAGACCTAATCTCAAAAATGTCTGCCTGTTTGGCAGGGGTACTGCCTGACGAGGTGCGTGGCACTGTTGCCTCTCAGCTTGCTACCCTGGAATCTATCTCGAACTCCTTGATGTGCTTGATCTCTCACACCACTGAGGGGGCAGCTTGAGCAGCTGCATCAGGCATCGCCATGAGATGGCATACTTGGATGCATTTGTGTAATTTCGCAGACCCCTTTAAATCTTCCTTTGTCAATGCGCCTGTTGATGAATCTTCCCTTTTTGGCCCCAAAGTAAGAAATACACTATCACCTAGTGAGAAGGATGGAAAACCTTGTCTGCTGTGGGCATATGTTTTTCCACCTCCCAGAGATCCTATTCCAGGAACCATCTGGAAACTGAGAACATATAGGTACCATGGGATAGCAAATTGTAATAGCAAGAATGTGATATACATCGCCAGTTGTACTTCTTGTCTAGCCTTTTACATAGCCAAGACAAACAGAATGTTAAAGGAGAGGATATCCAAACATTTATACGATATTAAGAAGAAGCTACAGACTAATGCTTTATATATGTGCATTTCGAAGAATTTAGATCATTCATTTACATTTATGGTAATCTCTGCAATAATAGAAACTGCCAGAGGGGGAGATATTGTGAACAGAACAGAAGCTGAGGAAGCACGTTGGATAATGAACCTTAAAGCACACTGCTATCCTGGTGTGAATGGGAGTGTTCCAATTAAACCTTTTTTGAAGGGAAGGAGGATCAGTACTAAATGCCAGTCAAGATGAACCAATGTGATTGGCTGATGAATGGTTTTAAAAAACTCTCCTTGAATGAGATAGAATGGAATCTGAAGAAGGCTTGTTTTTGCCGAAAGCGCTTATACATACATTTTGGAGTTTTGAGTCCACTGAGACAATATTAGTGGTTAATCATGTATGAATAACGTTTTTAATGTTTGTATTTTATTGATTTGCTATTTGATCCAACACTCGCTGGTGAAGCATCTACGGTGATACACCTTGGCTTTTTTCTGGAATTTGCTTTGTTAAGCAAGGATATCTTAGGCGAGTGCTCTCTCTTGTTTTTTCTGTGTATGTTAAACTTCCTGTCAAGCCTCCTGTAGAGCCTTGGGACTTGAGATTGGTGCTTCAGTCATTAACAAGTCCTCTTTTCGAGCCTTCTAACTTGTGATATGAAAGTTTTGTCTTGGAAAACTCTGATTCTAGTAGCCTCAGTGAGAAGAGTATCTGAGTTGCAGGCTTTGAGTGTCCAGAAACCTTACTTGATTTTTCATAGGGAAAGAGTGTCCCTATGTATTGACCCCTCCTTTTTGCCCAAGTTTCTGGGTTTTCCATTAATCATCTATTGACCTACCGGTTTTCTTCCCTCATCATTCAAATAGAGGGAAATATCTTTTGCATACCCCTGATGTTCCTAGGCAACTTTGTTTCTATTTGGACAGAACTAAATCTTTCAGAAAAATGGATAAATTGTTTGTGGCCTTTGCAGGACACAAATTGGGTAGGCCTGTCTCCAAAATGACTTTATCTTCTTGGCTCATAAGCACCATTACTTTCATCTACCACCAGAACAAAGTGTCTTTACCTTCCAGAATAAACGCTCATTCTACTAGATCGATGGCTACTTTCATTCCAGAGCCTCTATGGATGATATCTGCGCAGCAGTCACTTGGGCAAGACCTCATACCTTTACCACTCATTACAAATTGGATTTGGCCTTCAGGGGACGAGCATCTTTTGGTTCTATAGTGCTCAGGGCCACCCAGGACTCAGTAGTTGGGGACTCGGTCCCAACAGTAAGGAATGAATAAAGATTTACATCATCAGACAAAGAAATTATGTCTTACCATAACGTTCCATTTGTGTTGTAGATCTTCATTCATTCATTACTTCCCGCCCTCCTTCCCCCTGCCTGGACTCCTGGAGGACTTTAGGATTTCCTTATTAGTTAAGGTATTTGCTGAGACAGAGCCTCCTGCAGTCTCTTTTACTACTTCTATACTATAATGGCGCACAAACTCGATCTGAAGAGAATATGAGAGGGGCATTGTGGGTAGGTCATAGCTGAGAGTTTTTGGCTGGCGCGAGCTTGGTAACGGCCATGTCGGTTCCGAGGATGGAACCGAAATCCTAACAGTAATGAATGAATAAAGATCTACAACACAGATGGAATGTTATGGTAAGACATAACTTCTTTTTCACTTGTTTACAATGATGCTGTACAACACAATTTTACTTTTTCCTATGATGCAGTGTTATGACAGTTCCTTCAATATCACAACCTCTCTCTAAAAGCACCTTTACATTTTCTGCATATGCTTTGTTCTTATTGCACCTTGAAGCCCAGGCAAATGGTTATGCCAATGCTCCACCCAGGTAAACAAATAAATAAGTAAATAAATGTGAGTCAGCACACTGTTGCCTCCCAGTCTCCTGCTCATGGCTAGTTTATCCATAGCCGTTTACTGTGTGAGGTCAGTACTGACATCAGCTGCTTATATGCAGCCAACAATAGTGCTTTCTGTTGAGCTTCCAGCATTTTTTTTGAGATACTTCTGTATGAAGCAGACAGTCTAATCATTATGACTGGTTTTCTTTGCAGTTTTGTGATAACTTACTACTAATAGGGCACCAGATAAGCCTGTGTTTGTTGCTAGAAATATACACTGCTTAGAGCAGCAAGCCACTACTTTTGTTTTCATTTTATCTATAATTGGTGGCTGGGGGTCATGTATTGAGATGCAAATGCTGCTGTCAAGAGAACAAGTAATATTTACAGTCAGATATGAAAGCTGTACCAAGTCAAAAGGTTATTTGGAGAGAGAAGAGGCAGTTTTGTGAGAAAACAAGGTATCACTGAGATGGTTAGTCAAGTGCTCTGTGTATCTGTGTGTGTGTGTGTGTGTGTGTGTGTGTGTGTGTGTGTGTGTGTGTGTGTGTGTGTGTGTGTGTGTGTGTGTATTTGTAAACGCAGCTGAGAGTGAGGAAAAAGTTGAAATACATTACTGAGGGCTTTATTATTTCATTTGATAACAGTAACTAGCAGAGGAGGATATTAGAGCATGGAGGCAGGCTGTGTATAGAAACAAATGAATGTTGATGTGGCTTGTCATGGGAATTGTATGTGTACAATAATGTAAACAACTCAATGCCTAAGAAAAGACCTTCAAGAGTTGGCCACTTGCTTAAAATCATATATCATGTCACCGATCCACCAGTCCAAGTTATTTTTAAAGCAGATGAGAGAATTAGATTTTTAATGGAAAACAATTCCAGCATTGCCAAGTTATAAAATATTCTGGTGTTACCTGTTTTTCCATCTCTACCATCAGGTTATTTCTGTTAATTAAGATGGGGCCTTTTTTACTGATCCATACACTTGCAACATAGATGTTATTATATCTACTTTTATAAATAACAATGAAATCACCTCTAACCAGTGAATAATTGATGGAATAAACAGACAATATTCTGACAATCCCAAATGCAGAGCTGCTTTCAGTTGAGACGAGGAACTCACGCTAAAATATAAATACAATCCAAACACCAAGTGCGTGATCCTCTGATGGCAATAAAACGAACTAAAACGTTAGTTGATTCAAATCACTGAGATACGCTCGTAAAAAACAAGTAAAGCTTTTATTCCATAGAGTAAGCGCTTTCGCCAAAGGCTTCTTCAGACTCTCAGAAGCCTTTGGCGAAAGCGCTTACTCTATGGAATAAAAGCTTTACTTGTTTTTTACGAGCGTATCTCAGTGATTTGAATCAACTAACGTTTTAGTTCGTTTTATTGCCATCAGAGGATCACGCACTTGGTGTTTAGACAATATTCTGAGTCTTTTTTCTTGTATTCACTATCCCTCAAACTTTTAGCCTTCCCAGTAAAAGTTCTCTGAACCTTTTCTAATCTTTTTTTTTTATCTGAATAATAATATAATTACAAAAATGCCCCATATTCAGTAACTGGTTTCAGTATTGCTTTATAGAATCAAATCAGTACTTTTTTAACCCCTATTTGTAATGGTCCTAAGAATGATTTTGTCACATAAATACATCTAAGTTCTCAACAGCAAGTTAAATCCCAGAAGTTACCATCAGTTTTAAGTCCTTAGATGTCATAGCTCAGAATTTCCAAGTAACATTGCATCTTGGAGTGATCCCCATTTGAGGTAACCTTTGACCTAATTTTTGTGTCATCTGCATATTTACTAAACCAAATTTTATTAGCTTGCTGTAGACTGAAGAGATATATAGGTGCAATACCAACCCATGGGGAACTCCTGAGGAAAGCCACTTCTTGTCTGAAACTGTTACCAATTTTTACCTCGTGCTGTCTGGGCTTTAACCAGTTATTTACCCATCTGACCACTTAGCTATTTATATTGTTTTCTGCCATTAACAACACATTTATATAATGCTGTACTGTATCAGAAGCCTTATCGAGATATAACTAGACAACGTCAGTGAGTAATCTTTCATCCATGGCTTCCCAGAGTGGTAAAGGCTTGTCTCTTACAAATGCCCTGTGACAAAACCATGCTTGGCTTAGGTTCATTTTAAAGTCCAGAGCATTAACAAATAACTCTAACAGAACTTTTTCAAACATTTACCTAACATTAATGCTAAACATATAGGCCTATAATTCTCCACAACAGAGATATTACTACACTTTAGGACTTTTACCACTAAGGCATCTATCCACATTTTTGTACATAATCTTTGAGCAAGGATTTTTGAAAGTACTACAAAAGACATGGGATAATATCCTTAACAGTAAACCCCAGGGAAAAAAATTCTGAGGCCATCCAGTCCTGCAGCTGTGTTATAGGTTCATAGGTAGGTACTAGGCTATCAGCCCTGGGGCCTATACAAGCCCAGCCAAAAAAGGTACCCTGGCTTTTGCCACCCAAGAAAATCAGTTTCTTGTGAAACTGTCGAGCAGAGCCACAGAAGGGATCCCCGAGGTGAATTTCCTATTTCCCATCCAATCATCAAGATTTTTCTTGAAGAGTGCTAATGAGGAGCTTTGTTTGATATAGATAGGTAGTTTATTCCAGAGTATGGGAAGTCTCTGGGACAGGACTCTATCCCTCCGGCATGTTCTGTTTATTGTGGTGACAAGGTTTAGGTCCCTAGAGCATGTAGCTCGGAGGGATTGGGATTTCTTTAAGTGGAGCATGTCCAACAGCTCTGGGTTTGACATAGCTGTCAGGTGTTAAAGTTCAGGATTTGAATCCTTCCACCTCCATTTGCCTGTGGCATGACTCCAAATAACTTACTTGATCAGACAGTACTCCTGAGTCACCCCTGAAAGGGGGCATGTGTCACCAGTGGATTTCCCTGGTTAGCAAGGCTTGTTTTTATACATCCCTAAGTGTTCTTGAGTTCAGAGGTCCTAGGTGTATACTAGGCTAATGACCCCTTGGGGCCTTTTTAAGCCTAGCCATGCTTTACAGATATAGCTGATAATGTTTTGTACTCAAGCTTATTTTAAAGAGTATATGTAGACTTGGGCTTCGGCTTAGGTTTTGTATCATTTGCATTCTTTGTCTGTCTATTAAGATAGGTGCCAGATCATGAGTAAATTTCTGATTCCCCATTTTTAAGAAGGACAAGGTGAGTTGATTAACATCATACTGTATTATCACCAAAAATGACTATTATCAATACAAGGCATTACATAAGGAATTACCCTTGCAGAGAACCATAATATTAACAAAATAATCATGAAGATATCCCATATATCTGGAAACTTGTGTACATATCTATGAAATAGATTTATGTTGTCTTGTTTTATACACTTGCTAACCAGGGAAATCCACTGGTGACACATGCCCCCTTTCAGGGGTGACTCAGGAGTACTGTCTGATCAAGTAAGTTATTTGGAGTCACGCCAAAGGCAAATGGAGGTGGAAGGATTCAAATCCTGAACTTTAACACCTGAGAGCATTAATCCCTTCCGTTGCCAGTTTAAAATATTTTACTGACTTAAGTAATGTCTTGCAGAAAGTTTTTTATTCATTGTAAGAGATTTTACCTCTGGCAGTCCATTTCTTAGCAACTTAAATCAATATTCAACCAGTGAAGTCATTGTAACACTATTGATATTGGTGGGGACTAGGCTGTCACCCTGTTTGATGTTCAGAACGCAACTGGTTCATGAGTAGTTTAACATAAGTTCTTTAAGAAGCATCAGTGTCTTAAATTCATAGTCTTTTTAACACTGTCAAAATCCTACTGTATATTAGGATAATCATTTTTGCATACATAATAAAATATTGATGTAGGTAAGCCATATGACTGTAACTTGTAAATTATTGTGACTGTGAGTGGAACATAACTGGATTTTGGAAAAGGAATGGATTTATATGGAGTTTCACAGAATGTGTCCCAGTTAAGATTTATAGTATCCTTTAACAGAACGTTGTGTCCCAGTGTTTTGGAATCTGTAAAGGATGCCCAGGTTTATAACATCCTTTAACAGAACATTGTGCCCCAGTGTTTTGGAATCTGTAAAGGATGCCTGCTAAATTCTTGATGTTATTATTGTGTATGCATGACACTTTTGAGTAGAGATTAGATGAGGATCTTTCAAAAGTGAATGAGGTATCTAGTCAAATATTAAAAATCCTAAATACATCTTCTATTACATTAATAATAATCATAATTAAAAAATTATGATTATTATTAAAAATATTGAATAGGTTGGCTAGAGGCACTTTTTTGTATCTTCTAAAATGTGGCTCATTTACACTGATTGGTAAAAATCTGTAGAAGGATATCTGCTTTTGAAATCCTGCAAGCAGTTTTCAGTTAGAGACGGGATCATTTTATGTATCAAAAGTGCATGTATATAAGTAGCTTGAATATGCTGTATACTAAATGCACAACTGATGCCAGTGAAGTACCATTAGCATGTAGTTAATGTATAGCCATTTTGGTAGTTTTTAATCTTCTTCTCAATGGCAACCATGTAGATGTGGTTTTTTTTCTTAGAATTTATTTCTACCCACTATTAAACATGTTATTTAATCCTTCTAAGAGACCAGCATTTGTCCTTCTTAGACTGACAGGATATCAGTCAACTTCAAAATCAATATCTGGGCATTTTGTACTTTACGTATAACCTCAAAAAATGTACAACATGCCACTAATGGAAATAACTTGCTTGGTATTTGTCTTACTAATATCTCTCCTGACTTATGGGGGTGTTTGAAATTTTACCACATCAGGAAAGTTAAACATTGCTGTCTAACATTTGCCTGCTTTGTTGAACCTCTCCAGTCCATCAGTGGGAAATGGCAGATGCACATAAGTACAGTTATGTTATTGCTCGGACCTTTAAATTTTTTATTGAGGTGGGTGGGTCATCTAATCCAGGATCCTTTATCAGCCAATGTCTGGGTCTTCCCCGGCATCACCCTGTTGAAATGGCCAATGAATCTTGAGCAAGTCCTGTCATGATTAACACTGTTGTAATTAGCACCTCTCATAAATAACTTAAGTCACCATCTGAAAACTGTATTCTGCATGTAATTCAGTTTAAAGAAGTAGGCCTTTCAGAGAATGCATTTTTAAAAAGAAACAAAACAACCCTGCTTTCCTCTTGTTTAATCAAGCAAATCATAATTGTGAGCTCTCTGCCTTACTGCTTCATGGTCCAGGATTCAATCCTAACCTCCACTAACTCCTTATGTTATATTTGCCTACTCTTCCAGCATTTCTTTGGGAGTTCTTTAGATTGTCCAATTTCCATAGTCATCTCCAAAATATGCTGAGTTATGAGGGACTTCCAAGATGGCTGCACACTGAGTAACAGCTTAATTTCAGCTCTCCCAGTAGAAACATAGAAAGACAGTGAATTTGCCTTTTTGGGTAAATTTCAGTAACTGGCTAGTAGGTGCACGGTCTGAATGGCAGCAAAATAAATTCAGAGACTCTAAAATAAAATCAGTTACAGAAGATGAGAAGAAAACACTCACTGGGAAGAATTCTGCAGCTGTTCAGCAAAATGCAGTGCAAGCTCCAATTTTGGTGCAAGACATGACTACCAAAAACTACAAAAAATAGTCAAATGTGCTCAGAGCATATTAAAATAAGCAAAAAGCTGAAGGAGTACATCAACACAAATAACAAAAGGCTGGGAAAAATGGAGGAAGCTTTAAATGGGTATTCAGATGAGCTGGTAAAATTGCAAAAATCAGAGGATGAGAGGAAGAAAAGGCTGGCTGAGAATGAGACTGCTCAAGAAGAGATATTTCCATAAAAGTAGAAGTGGAGGACAGAGCATGTGGGGAAAACCTGTGATTTTCTGCTATACTGTAGAAGCTGGAAAGCTCAAATAAGCAACCAGACTGGTATTCCACAGCAGGAGTTGTTAATTGAAAGGGCACACTGTGTGTATGCTCCAAACCTGGCTGTGAGAAAGCAGCCTTGACCTTTAATAGATGTGATCCTACCGGCAGAAAGAGTTGATTCTGACAAAACTGTGGCAGAAGGACAACATATTAAACATGGGAGACAGTAGAGTGTGGAAAATTATTACAAACTGTACACCAGGTAGAAGAGGAGTAAATTTACTCTAGCAATCAAGAAATGTCGAGAAGCGTGAGCAATTCAAGCTGCTGCTCCCAGCTATTTTCAGAATATTTTTCCTGGAGGGTCAACATCATTCTTTGATGCAAAGTATTCTAAAGAGGAAATGCAAAAGTTGTCCAACAAAAAGTGAGCTGTCAGACAGAAGGGGATTCTGCTTATTTTTCTGATAATAAAGTCCACAGAGTGCTTGTGTGTGTGATGGAACAAGAAAACCTAGAAATATTGGTCTTTTTTGACTTTGTTAAATTTGTAGGGGACTCTGAAGCATATGCCCTACTTCATGTCATTAATGTTTGGAAAAACATTTAGAAGAAGGGAAAAGGAAGGAAAGAGTTAACTGTAAATAAAACAAAATGTTGTTCTCAACAATATTTTTAGGATACATGGAATGTACTGCATGCTATAAAGTAAAGCTTTTTCAGTTATTTTGTGTGTAGTAGAGATACTAAAGTAAACAGGTGCCCCTATCCTTTCCTCCTCCTTTCTTTTTTCTTGATCAGTTTTAAGAAATGTAGGGACTGCAGTGTAAAAGCCTGGACAAAAGAGCATGAGATAAGAAAAAAATATATGCTTTGTCTTATTTCTGCATTGGGGAATGACTGGATTAAGGACCTAGTCTTGACTTATAAAATTATTTAAGGGGAAGCAAATAAATAAAAGAACACTGAATATAATGAAAAGTTTTACCTCTAGAAAATACATGTACAATATATACAGTAGAAGGCAACTGCGTATCTGGTTCTCATATATCTATGGAGACAATCTGATAAGGGGCAGTAAAAACAGAATGCTTCTTTCTTTAAATGGTGAGGAGATATTGTTTGCTGAAAGCAATTAAGTTGTTTTCTTTGTCTGAGAGAGGAATAAATATAAGACAAAAACAGACAACATTTATTGGAAGTAGAAGCACAAGCTGTACCATTATAGCCGGCTTTAGGCACCAGTGAACACTGTGGTCCTGGGGGTTCCCAACCACAGTAAGTTAATTTATTTTATTATTTTACAATGTTTGTCAAACCAACAAAAGCTAGTATAGCAGTCTTGTGTACTTAATAAACCAGATACGTAATAATTCTGATTTATGTCTCCTTTAAAATGCAGAAATGTCACAGGTTTATAGTAATTGTGCTTAGTCAAGTAACGGGCTTCACACTTTTATAAAGTTGGTTGACATAGTGCGCTTGACTTAGTGAATCCTGCTGGTCAGCATTCTCAGCACTAAAACTATCCTTGTAGCTGGCTTTAGTCACCTGCAATATTCATGGCTGCAGGGGGCCCCTCTTAGTCATCTATTTCAAGAACAGCTGAAGCTTTTGATCTTTAGGGATGGTTTTCTCTTTTGAGGAGTTTTATAAGTACCAGCAGAGCACCAGATACTATAACTGTCAACTTCTTTGTGCAAGAATTCTGGTCAAGGCCAAAAATAATAGCAACATAATGGCTCAAAATCAGAAATATTTTTAAAATGTTACTCTTGGCCACTTAAAAAAAATAAAAGAATAACACATTTTTGCATCAATCTGCACTTTTTTGGTCAAAATAGAGTATGAAACTTTGATGTCTGGATTTATTGGCTGTGTAATCCTGAATGATTTACCAGGATGTCAACAATTTTCAAGGGACAGAACAAAATTATGCACGTAATCAGTTTTCAGCATGGAAAATTATTTATAGGTGGGGAATGGAATTTGATTTGCAACTATAAGGATGTATCTGGGTGGTCTAGGAGGGAAATTATAACAAGAGGGTAGATTTGGTATGGAAGATTTGAATTCAGTAGTAGGAATTCACAGACAATTTACATATTATTTCCCAAGTACAAAATATGGGCTATGGTAGACAGAAATAATATTTCATAGGAACATGTGCATTTAATTGAAAGCTTCAGTACACCATCCAGTAACTATTTCAGGATACGTACCCATAATAACTAAAAATGCAGGGTAGTGAAATAAAAATTAGACCCTGGCACTTCCCTACCTACCTATTAAAAAGAGAAGAATTTAAGGAATGGGTAGTCAAAATTATTCAGGAGTTATTAGAGAAAATAGAATCTTTTTCTGAAAATATGCTAGTGGGATAAAATTAAAGTGGAGTTTAAAAACAGAGTGGAAATAAAAAAAAAACATGAGATGGTTAGGAAGAAACAAGAATTGCTTAGAGGAGAAGTACCTACATCCTGGAAGAAAGCGGTGGTGGCTATAATATTTAAATATGCTAAAGACCCATCAAATCAAGCTTCATATAGACCAATTTCAATTCTAAATCATGATTGTAAGGTGTTTATGTCTACAGTGGCTAAAAGAATGGCAAAAATCATGCCAAAAGTGATAGATTTTGATGAATGTGGTTTTGTGGAGGAAAGGCAAACATTTGAAAACATTAATAAAACAATGATGATCCAAAGGGAAGCAGAATGTAAAAATACCATTGTTTTTAGTGGATCTTCATGCAGAGAAACCATTCGACAGAGTTTTCTGGGATGTTATGAGTAGAGCAATGAAAGCATTTGCATTCCCTGATAAAATTATAAGGTTGATTAGGAGGATATATATTGTGGGTGGTAACGCAGTCTGTGGATAACAATTATCATCGAACTAGTTTTTCATGGGAAATGTGTCTATGCATGTATTTGTCTGAAATGTGAAATATATTACATTGGCCTGAATTTATTTCATTTAATTCCAATCAGACCTGACAGATATAGTAAGAAATGATGATTTTTGGGACTGAGGAAACAACGTTGATGAAGTTGAAGGACCACCGTTTTTACTTGGCCACCATTAAACAGTTATTGATCATTGCAGTCAGAGCTACTGTGAATGTGGGACTTAAAAATTCATTACGATTTTTGACAGTTAATATGATGTTCACTCAGAGGAAATTCACTTGATCTGAAGGGATATATTGAATATAAAAGGAGCTGAGACTAATGTCTGTGATAATATTAAATAAGACAACCCCTCATATTTTCACTTTTAAAATTGCTGTTATAATTTTACAGTATACCCACTGCATGTGACTTTAAATTTCATTCATAACATGCCTTTTCCTGTACTCAGTGGAAAACTGATAATACAATAATAATAATGATGATAATAATGCTGCTAAGAGATGACCTGCATCTGGCATGCAAGGCATCTCAACCCAGTACTGATCGACCTGCTGCACGTCAACAAGTCAAACGAGAAATACTCAGTCTGGGGATCTAAACCTCTTCTGTTACATCAAAAAACAGTTTGGAGGAACAGACTTTCCATCCATGTAAAATAAAGCTTATCCCTGTCCATTTTCCAATGCAACTTGGATTTATGGATATTTAATGAAAAATTTACCTCAGGACTGCCCCTGTATTATCAATGGATAGAGGCAGCTCCTGAATGCTTTATCTCACACATGGTCCCCTCAAATTATCTATGCTATATGATCTCAGTTATTCAGGCTAGGCGTAATAGATAAATGTGAGAGTGTTCAATCTCGCCTTTGTTCTTACACATGGGTTCGGAGCCGATCCTCGGCTCCGTGTCGGCCGCTTGCAAGCTCTGCATCGAGAAGAAGCTCGAGATCACCTAATACCCACAATCCCCCTCTGCCTTTACCTCAGATCTAGTTTGCCGCTGCAGCGTTTGCATCACTGGGTCGAGCTCGAGCACCTGAGATAAGATTTAGAATTTTATTCTTGTATTTTTTCTTGGTACTTTAGTGTTATAAAGCTGTTTAGTGATAATTTGTGTGTGTGTGGTGAGGTATAAGGGAATCTCGGTACCGTTAAGTTATAAAACTTAGTTAGAGTTCTCTTCGGGGCCTACCACCCCTTATTGGATTTGACAACCGGATTGACTTTCACTACTGGATTTGACAATTTTACCGGACTTGACTTTTTACTGGATTTGACTATTTTTCTACTTATAGTGACATGTCTGAAAAGGCCAAATCAGGGTTCAAGCGTTGCCAATGTGGGCAAAAAATGTCAGTAACTGACAATCATAGTTCCTGTGTCTACTGTCTTGGCCCTCTCCATCTGCAAGAAGACTGCTCTATTTGTCATTCTTTCAGTGGGAGGGTCATGACAGATAGGCGCAGGAAACTAATGGACAGGGGTTTGTTAAAACCTTCCTTTCAGGAGGCTCTGGATGCTTCTGACCAGGCATCCAAGTCCTCGAAGGAATCAAAGACATCGGAGCCCAAGTCATCGGCTCCGAGCTCTTCGACTAAAGTTAGATCACCAGTTCCACAGACTTCGGGGCCGAGTGTTCAACTGTTGTCAGTTTCCGAGCCTCGAGTCTTGGAACCGGTGATGGAGCTCCCTCCCTCGACACTATTGAGGTCGGCTCCGTCTTCGGTTCCTTCGACCCGTTCTTCTAAGCTCTCCGATATCGATGTGGACCGTGTGGTGCAGAAGTTATTGGAACATTCGGGTGTCGAAACTTGAAGGCCTCCCATTGTCTCCATCCCTTCCTCCTCCGAGACCTGTCCAGTCTTTGGAGCCGGAAGAGGTTGATCTACTGATTGTGGAGCCCTCGGTGCCAGAACCGTCCTTTTCTTGGTCTGCTCCTTTCACCTCGACTCCGTCGGATCCGGTACCGGAGTCTCGGAGCCGACGATCCGTCCTTGGTTCCGGGGCCGAGAGTCGAACCGACGTTTCGGTTCCGACTCTTCCTCTCGGGGCCTCGGCGCGGATCGATTCGGCTCCGTCCTCGGGGTCGATGCCTTCGGTGCCTGTCTCGGGGATTCTTCCCATTTCTTGAACCGGAAGATTCCTCGACTCGGGACCTGGGGCCTTCGATCTCATGAGGAAGGTGTTGTCTACCCAGACAACCACATCAGTAGAAGCAGCCTCTCCTCCCCATAAAGGACCGTTATCTTCCTCTGCACCAATGGCCACATCCAAGCGTCGAGCACCGGTGTCTCAGCCACCCCTGGAGGGTGCCCCTCTTCCTCGGAGGCTTCTTCGGATGCTCCCCCCGAAGAGGTCCCTAGGAAAAGATTGTGTAAGAGGAGACACTTAGATTCTCCACAAGAATCTTTAACATCCGATACTGACTTGGATGAGTCAGAAGGGTCCCCAAAGTCACCTTCAGAAGATGTCTCTTTTTCTGACATCTTGGAGATCCTGAAGCAGAGAGGTGATTGGCAATCCCTCCCCCCTTCTGAGGATGAGTCAGTCTTGCTGAAGGCATTTGGTGCTCGCCCTTCCTCCTCCTGGGTCACTCCGCCCTTCGATGAGTTAATGGAGTTGATTGCTCGAAGGGCGTGGGAGACACCTGACATGGTGGAACCGGTCCCTAGGAAGCCTAATAAGTACATCACTGCACCCCAAGACAAGGCTTACCTCACTAAGGGAGTTCCAGTGGATGCCATGGTGGTGGCAGTGGCCACGAAAAAGGAGATGTCGGAATCTTCCTCATCTGTCCATCCGCCTAACAGAGATTCTAGGACTATGGACAGATACGGGAAGCGCATTTTTAGTTCAGCGGCTTTTTCTATGCTATCCCTGAACTATTTGACCCATTTTACACGCTTACAGAGGGATCTAGTCAAAGAGTTGGGAGATACCCTCCAGGGTACTACAAATGCTGCGGTCTCAGAGAAAGTTACAGCACATCTAAATACCCTTACATCCATTGTTAACTCATCCATGAGGCTGATATCATACGCAGCCGAAGGATCGAGTAGGGCAGCAGCTTCAGCGATTGCTCTTCGTAGGCAATCCTGGATGCGCTTATGTTCATTTGCGGAAGCCTTCAAGTCTTCCTTTACTAACGCCCCATTTGATGGTGCCACACTTTTGGCCCTAAAGTAAAGGAGACCCTTACCCGGTGTGAACAGGAGGGAAAGACTCTGTCTGCTGTGGGAGTCCGTTTTATCCTCCCAGACCGTACCCCAAAGGGCAACGTGGTGGGAAAATGTGGTTTCGAAAACCCCAAGGATCTTTCCCAGGCACACAGGGTGATGCCCCCTCTAGAGGCAGAGGAGGGGGCAGAGGTGGAAGACGCCGCCCTGGCGGCAGAGGGGTCCGCAAAACCAAGGTGACAGGGATACCCCTGGAAAACCTTTCCAGCACTCCTGAGAGGAGGCCCGACTGTCCTGCTCTGGAGGCAGTCGGGGTCGCTTAGCTTTATACCCTCAGGCCTGGCAAAACTTTACTACAGACAACTGGGTAAAAGCGTTGTTACCAGAGGTTACAAAATACCTATCCTATCCACCCCCTTTCCAAAGAGAAAACTCCCAGATGTACCGCCCCATCTGCGAGACCCAGCAGCTATAGAAATTTCAAAGCTGCTAGAAAAAAGAGTCATCCAACCAGTCCCAGCAGACCAAATAGGATTCGGGACTTACTCAAGGTTCTTTTTAGTTCCAAAGAAGACAGGGGACTGGAGGCCGATTCTGGACCTAAGCAAC
This sequence comes from Protopterus annectens, assembly GCF_019279795.1. Taxonomy (NCBI): domain Eukaryota; kingdom Metazoa; phylum Chordata; order Ceratodontiformes; family Protopteridae; genus Protopterus; species Protopterus annectens. The sequence continues at coordinate 1,827,491,012 of NC_056732.1, read as the reverse complement.
CTCAACACCTTTGTCAAGAAAGAAAAGTTCCGAATGGTCACGCTTCAATCGATCCTTCCATTCCTACAGAAGGATGACTGGATGTGCTCAATAGATCTGAAGGACGCATACTACCACATCAAAATGGCCAGGGCGTCCAGGGATCATTTGCGCTTCCGGCTGGGAGCCAGTCACTACCAGTTTCGAGCCCTGCCCTTTGGTCTGACCTCAGCCCCAGGGTTTTCACCAAATGCATGGCAGTGGTAGCGTCTCATCTGAGACGCCTAGGATTCCAGGTGTTTCCGTATCTGGACGACTGGCTCCTGTCTGCCACCACCCGGCGTCAACTGATACAGGCCAGGGATTACACCCTACAACTTTGTATTCACCTCGGAATTTCCGTAAATTTTGAAAAATCTTTACTACAGCCATCACAGCATATCTTATTCATAGGAGCGGAATTAGATACGCATCATTTGATTCTAAGGCTTCCTCCAGAAAGGATAGTCGCACTTCAAAACAACATTTCTCTCCTTCTGTCGTCCAAAAATCCCGGCAAAGCTGGTTCTAAAGGTCTTGGGTCTCATGGCAGCTTCTCTTATTGCGATACCATTGGGAAGACTGCACATGAGAGTTCTACAATGGCTACTGTTTGCACAATGGTCATTCCAACAGCTACCTCTGACACACGAAATTCTGATTACAAACATATGCAAATCACATCTAACTTGGTGGCTTCAGACTTGCAACCTTTCCAGCGGAAGACCATTTGTGCTACCCACGCCGTCAGCGACGATAACCACGGACGCTTCCCTGATAGGGTGGGGGGGCATCTTTCAGGGACAGACAGTCCAAGGCGAATGGACCAATTTGGAGTACAATCTGCACATCAATGTTCTGGAGTTGAGGGCAGTGTTTTTAGCGTTGCAACACTTTGCTCCCCTTCTTCCTCTAGGGACTATTGCAGTTCAGACAGACAACATGTCTGTAGTCTTGTACATAAACAAGCAAGGGGGAACCAGGTCTTATCAACTATGCAGAGAGGCCATGAGAATTTGGCAATGGGCGGAGTCCACGGGTCGCTTTCTGATCGCAACGCACATCCCGGGTCATCCAACGTCATAGCCGACAGGCTGAGCAGAGCAATACTGTTGCCTCACGAGTGGTCCCTCAAACAGTCAATTGCGAACACGATATTTCGCAAGTGGGGCCAGCCTTCCTGCGATCTGTTTGCGTCTCCAATGAACGCCAAATGCAGGAGCTACTTTGCCCTATTACCCCCTCCAGGGGAAGTCCCCAGGGACGCGCTGGTGCACGATTGGCCCCGGGTCTCCTGTATGCTTTTCCTCCTTTTCCCCTGATTGCAAAGTTTCTGCAGAAAGCCAACAACCTTCAGAGGACAATAATCCTCATTGCCCCATTCTGGCCTCATCAAATTTGGTTCCCCTTTCTATTGCATCACTGCATTCGGGGACCTTGGATGCTGGACCCAGAGCCAGATCTACTGACTCACTCGTCAGGAGTTCCTCACCCATCCCTCGAATCACTCCATCTAGCAGCTTGGCTGCTCCGCTTCCCTTTCTAGCCAGGTCTGATTCCCTTACACCGGCGGTTCAGAATATATTAGTGGCTTCTCATAAAGCTTCCACTACAAAAACCTACACCAGTAAATGGAAACGTTTTGTCTTCTGGGCTAATTCACATCATTTGGACCCTGTTATAGCTCCATTGAACAAGATCTTGGAGTTTTTGACAGAATTGTTCCATGAAGGAGCTTCTCCTGCTACTTTAAGAGTGCAATTGGCTGCCATTTCTAACTTTCATGTGGAAGAATGTGGTGCGCCTATTATGGCTCACAGACTTTGTAAAGCTTTTTTAAAAGGATCTTTTCACATCAGACCACCAGTTAGAATTCCTACATCACCTTGGAATCTGAACCTCTTACTTTCTAAATTGATGTTGCCCCTTTTGAGCCAGCCTCAGTTTGCCCATTGAAATTTTTATCGTGGAAAACTCTATTCCTGGTGGCCATTACATCCGCTAGGCGAGTGTCTGAGCTTCAGGCTCTTTCTATTAAACACCCTTATTTAATTTTCCACTCTGACAGAGTATCCCTTCGCACTAATCCATCCTTTCTCCCCAAAGTTTGCTCTACTAATAATATTAATCAGTCCATTGAATTACCCACCTTTTTCAAAAATCACTCTAATAAGTTAGAGTATATGTTGCACAAGTTGGATGTCCATAGACAACTCAGGTTTTATTTGGATAGAACAAAAGATCACAGGAAATCTGATCAACTGTTTGTAGCCTTTGCTGACAGCAGGAAGGGTGTAGCAGTTATGAAGCGAACTCTTTCCAAATGGCTAACTGATTGTATCACACACGTTTATGAGGCTTCTAATCAAACCTTATCGGTCAAACCTAAAGGACATTCTACGAGATCAGTGTCTACATCTTTAGCTCACGCAGCTCGCTTACCATTAGACACGATTTGTGCGGCTGCTACTTGGGCTAAACCACATACATTTATCTCTCATTACAAAGTGGACAGGGTTTCTAGGGATAGGGCAACCTTTGGTTCCACTGTACTCAAGAACGTTCTCCCGTGAGTTCCTCAGGATCATGGAGCTAGGGACGCTACCCATGTGTAAGAACAAAGGCGAGATTGAACACTCTCACATATAGAAGTTATGTCCTTACCATAATGTTCCATGTGGAGTGTTCATCTCGCCTTTGTTCTTACACTCCCACCCTTCCCACCCTTAGGAAGAACGTTCAAATTTGGTGCCTGGTCTGGAGTATTCTCCTTCTGCAGTTGCAATAGTTGTATTGTATGATACACTTGTGTGTATATATATATATATGTTTATATGTATATAGATGATCCTATGATTATGTAAATTTTGGTATGTGTGTGTGCTCTCTATGGCTGGTTTGCTTGCAAACTAGATCTGAGGTAAAGGCAGAGGGGGATTGTGGGTATTAGGTGATCTCGAGCTTCTTCTTGATGCAGAGCTTGCAAGCGGCCGACACGGAGCCGAGGATCGGCTCCGAACCCATGTGTAAGAACAAAGGCGAGATGAACACTCCACATGGAACATTATGGTAAGGACATAACTTCTATTTATCACCCATGGGATGGGTAAGGCCAATCTAACGTCAAATGGGATAGGTTAATTCAAGCTCCAAACTGGAAATTGGTTAGGCTTAAAATGGCCCGCAAGAGCAGCAAGTCTAGTACTTGCCTATGAACGTGTACATAACAGCATGCTATACTTAATGATTTTATAACTTAAGAACTGCAGCTACTGTTCTTGTCCCAAAGAAACTAGTACCAGGTTTTGTGAATTTGTATTCAGAAGTGTTGGGAGGGTGGCCTAATGGTTGAGGTGTTTGCCTTACAAACACAAGGTGCAGGGTTTGAGTCTCACAAGGGATAATTGGCTAGGCTTAAAATGGCTCGCAAGGGCAGTTAGCCTAGTGCTAATCTATGAACTATGAACTAAGAAGTACAACAAGCAAATGTTCATTATTTTCCACCTAACCGTAAGTGCAGGTCATAATGACTACCCAGATTATCCAAGAATATAAAATGTCAGTTTGGAGGGCTTATGGGCTATGTGATGCACAAGGAAGCAATATGCTTACCAGATAGCACTTTGACATGGAGAAACGTGTACTTTTAATGGTAGAAAAAGGATTTTTGTCTTTGTTTTTTAAAATGCAGCTGTTCATTTGATGTTGGATAGTGGATACGCTGTTGTGGTGAATATTTCTGCCTTTCTGAAGGTCTTAGCCAACTTGCAGAGGTCCCTTTTCTGTTTTGGGATGGGTCTGCAGTGGTGGAAGATTTTGAAGAAAGTGAACGGTAGCTTTTGGGTTTGGTAGAGGCAATTGCGAAGCTGCAGATTGTAATTACAGCCCTTCCCAGTTTGTCAGAGCATGAGTATTTTTACTGTAAGGTGATCAAAAGTAAAAACAAATAAAAAGGATTTTAGAAGTGGCAGTGATATATGTTGATGGCTGAGTGCATGAGGTAGAACTGTAAGTGGAATGCTTCTTAAAACAATTTTGTATTGGTTGCATGAATTAATGATCAGAAGAATAACTGTGTATGTGAGCTGTTGTTCCGTTGTCCTTGGACCCAGGCCATGAATGAAAAGGATCTATTGAACCGTTCACTTACCCAGTTACCAAACTGAAATAAATTGTGTGCCACCAAGCAGTGTTTAACGTAATTCTACTTAAAGTTTGGTCTGACAATCGATTTGTTCAGTTTTTCAAGCAGATGGTTACCAAAGATGCTGGGGTGATTCACTATGAATAAACGAATGGACAGCTACAACCAATCTAGAACATTCTAGCCATACAACCCACACTCAAAGATTAAAATAAGAATTCAGAATAGGCATTTCTACAATGTGCAACCCTCCCATCTTGCACTCTGTGTGATGGACAAGCCTCCCACAGCCCCAAATGTGTATCCGTATTTATCTCTCTATAATGTATGTACAATATGTGACATTAGTCTCCTTAGGTAGCCTGATTTCAAAAGTATGTGAGAGAATGTTGCTCTGTTCTGGTATGTTTTAATGGCTGTCTTCTCAGTTGTTGCTAAAGACATTCAAGGGACTCCTCACTACTTTTTAACTAGACAATTTCTCCTGTCGTTCTTGCACAGGTTACAACATCCCATTGGAGCACCTGTTGTTACTAATTGAGAGAGATGAGGAAGTCCCATGTGACGATACCAAGCAAGGAAAGTTGATGCAGCAGCAGGAGTTTCCTGATCACACTGCTGGAAGTAAGTAGCTGCTCAAATAACTAATTGGTTGTTTAACTCCCCCTGCCTCTCCAAAAAGTGACAAAGAATAAGTTACATCCCATCCAAAAAATGACAAATAAGTTAAGAACTCTGATTTGATAAATGACATGCCTTCTAAAGTCATTGGTGTGACAAGTCTGTTCAATCCAGGAAAACATCTTTTTTGAAAAAAGAATCAAACTGAGCAACCACATTAAGGCTGCTGGTTACATTCTTTGGCTACTTCAGAAACAAGTTTCTTTCTAAATGCAAGAGAAGAATAAATCTCCATAGAAGTAACATCTTCTAAAGTATAGCTGAAACCTGCAGAATTGTGAGCAAACAAATTATGTGAATAAGTAAAATATCACAAAAATCAGTGATCGCTAGAAGGGGAAGCATCACTGTGCACCATGATTGGACAATTAAGACTAGGGGTGGGATGGTACTAAAAGCTGTGGGTAAATAACACTGCAGATCAAAGGATGGTACTGATGGCTGAGGTGTGGAGTACTGCTGACTATGACTACTGAAGGCTAGGGGTGGTGTGGTACTGAATGCTGTGGGTAAATAACACTGCAGATCAAAGTGCAGTACTGATGGCTGAGTTGTACAGTACTGCTGCCCATGACTACTGAAGGCTAGGGTTGGGGTGTTACTGAAGGCTGTGGGTAAATAACACTGCAGATCAAAGGACGGTACTAATGGCTGAAGTGTGCAGTACTGCTGGCCATGACTGTTGAAGGCTAGGGGTGGGGTGGTGTTGAAGGTTATGGGTAAATAACACTGCAGATCAAAGTACAGTACTGATGGGTCAGGTGTACAGTACTGCTGGCCATGACTACTGAAGGCTAGGGGTGGTACTGAAGGCTGTGGGTAAATAACACTGCAGATCAAAGTACGGTACTGATGGCTGAAGTGTACAGTACTGCTGGCCATGACTACTTCACTCTAGGGGTGGGGCGGTACTGAAAGCTGTGGTTAAATAACACTGCAGATCAAAGTTTGGTACTGATGGCTGAGGTGTACAGTATTGCTGCCCATGACTACTGAAGGCTAGGGTTGGGGTGGTACTGAAGGCTGTGGGTGAATAACACTGCAGATCAAAGTACAGTACTGATGGCTGAGGTGTACAGTACTGCTGCCCATGACTACTGAAGGATAGGGGTGGGGTGGTACTGAAGGCTGTGGGTAAGTAACACTGCAGATCAAAGTACGGTACTGATGGTTGAGGTGTACAGTACTGCTGCCCATGACTACTGAAGGCTAGGGATGGTGTGGTACTGAAGGCTGTGGGTAAATAACACTGCAAACCAAAGTACATTACTGATAGCTCAGGTGTACAGTACTGCTGGCCATGACTATTGAAGGCTAGGGTTTTAAAGTACTGCAAAACGTGGTTTGCTACTAAAGACTCTAGGTAAGTAGCACTGCAAACTATGGTGCTATACTGAAGGCTGAGGTACATAATACAGCAGGCCATGGTACGGAACTGAATGCTGGAATTGAGCTGTTACTGATGGCTGGGGGAAGCAGTACTACAGAACATTGTGTGGTACTGAAGGTTGGGGATGAGCAGTACTGCAGAACATGGTGTGATACTGAAGGATGGGGCACACAGTACTGCAGAACATGGTGTGATACTGAAGGCTGGTGGTGAGGGATACTGCAGAACATGGTGTGGTACTGAAGGCTGGGGGTGACAGTACTACAGAACATGGTGTGGCACTGAAGACTGGTGGTCAGCAGTACTACAGAATATGGTGTGATACTGAAGTCTGGGAGTGAGCAGTACTACAGAGCATGGTGTGGCACAGAAGGCTGTGGGTGAGCAGTACTGCAGAACATGGTGTGGTATTGAAGGCTGAGGATGAACAGTACTGCAGAACATGGTGTGGTACTAAAGGCTGAGGCTGAGCAGTACTACAGAACATGGTGTGGTACTGAAGGCTGAGGTTGAGCAGTACTGCAGAACATGGTGTGGTACTGAAGGCTGGGGGTGAGCAGTACTACACAACATGGTGTGGTATTGAAGGTTGGGGGTGAGCAGTAGTTCAGAACATGGTGTGGTACTGAAAGTTGAGGGTGTGCAGTACTACAAAACATGGTGTGGTACTGAAAGTTGAGGGTGTGCAGTACTAGAGTACATGGTGCGCTACTGAAAGTTGAGGGGGTGCAGTACTACAGTACATGGTGCAGTACTGAAGGCTGGGGGTGAGCAGCACTGCAGAACATGATGTGGTAATGAAGGCTCGGGGTGAGCAGTACTACAGAACATGATGTGGTACTGAAGGCTGGGCGTGAGCATTACTACAGAACATGGTGTGGTACTGAAGGATGGGGGTGAGCAGTACTACAGAACATAGTGTGGTAGTGAAGGCTGGGGATGTACAGTACTGCAGAACATGGTGTGGTACTGAAGACTGAGGGTGTGCAGTACTGCAGAACATGGTGTAGTACTGAAGGCTTGGGGGTAAGCAGTACTACAGAACATGGTGTGGTACTGAAAGCTGAGTGGTAAGCAGTACTACAGAACATGGTGTGGTACTGAAGGCTGGGGTGAGCAGTACTACAGAACACAGTGTGATAGTGAAGGCTGGGGATGTACAGTACTGCAGAATATGGTGTGGTATTGAAGGCTGGGGTTAAGCAGTACTACAAAATATGGTGTTGGTACTGAAGGCTGCGGTGAGCAGTACTGCAGAACATGGTGTGGTACTGAAGGCTGGGGGTGAGCAGTACTACAGAACATGGTGTGGTACTGAAGGCTGGGGTGAGTAGTACTACAGAACATGGTGTGCTACTGAAGGCTGGGGGTGAGCAGCATTGAAGAACATGGTGTGGTACTGAAAGCTAGGGGTGAGCAGTACTACAGAACATGGTGTGGTACTTAAGAGTGGGGGTGAGAAGTACTACAGAACGTGGCGTGGTACTGAAGGCTGGGGGTGAGCAGTACTACAGAACACGGTGTAGTACTGAAGGCTGGGGGTGAGCAGTACTGCAGAACATGATGTGGTACTGAAGGGTGGGGTGAGTAGTACTACAGAACATTGTATGGTACTGAAGGGTGGGGGTGAGCAGTGCTGCAACATTGTGTGGTACTGAAAGTTGGGGGTGAGCAGTACCCTACAGGTGGGATGACTGAAAGTCTAAATTGCACCAAATTCTTATGTATCATTCCTTTAGTAGATTAAGTGTTAGAGAAAATATAATGATAAAGCATGCAGATAAGGAAGGGGTGACAGTAGTGATGTACATGGGTCAGTACAAAAGAGAGGTACAACTGGTAAATGATGAATCCACGTGTATGAAGCTGGATAGTGATTATACGACTCATATCTTTGATGTCCATAAGGGATTGCTTGAGGATTTGTTTTATTATAGTGGCATCTCTGAGAAATTATGTGGGGATTTTTAAGTCAACCACATTAAGGTGATTTGAGTTTTATGGCATTGTAAGTATAGACAAGAACTTTTTGGATTACATCTTAAAACTTTGTGGAGGTAGATAATCTGAATTTATTTTAGACTCAGAGGATGTTATGAAGAAATAATGCCAGATTGAAATGGATGATCAGACTTATTTTTTAACCACAGACAAAAATGTTTGTGTAGAGGCTTTAGCCATGAAGGCAGCCTAGAAGGTATCAAATTAATTTTTTTGTAAGTTTAGTATCTATCCTAATGCTTTTATGAAAATGTTATTGCTATGTGTGGAGTTTGTACGTAAAAACAACATTTTCATGTGAGATGATGATGGTGATGATTATTTACAGGTAAAGGGTACTGGGATAGTTTTACCCATGGACCCCACATTATGCATGCTCACACCTGGTTTACAAAAATAGTCTGCACAATCTACAGGGCTTTAAAAAGTTCTTTTTTGTTTTGCAATGCCATTCATATTATTAGTGGAGTTGTTATACAAGGAGTAAAGGTAGGTGTGGAGACTTATTCCTGTTTATTACCTGCAAGGTAATAGCAGAAAAATGTGGGCAGGTAAGATATTTATAAAATCTGTAGCAATAAGTAGTGTGATTGTGTTAAATTTTGTAAGCATTCCTAGCTGTTTAAGATAAACATTCCAGGCGTCAATTTACAAGTCTAGTGCATAACTTCAAAGGGGGGGGGATAAGCTGGATGCAAAACTAACAGAGAAAATAAATATTTTAGTGAAAAACATTACCCATCAAATTTATTATAGTGTGATGAGAGCAAAGTGAAAGTTGAGTTAAGTGATGGTGCATGTCTGTTATTGACAGGCTAAAATCAAGAGCAAAGATCTAGAACAGAAGGCACAGAGAAACTCGTGACAGGAGTGGGAGTGAACAGAATAATACTGACGGGAGGAATAATAATAAAAATTATAACAGTAAAAGTAATAATAATAATAATGATAGCCTGTACAGTAATTGTACGGATAGGAGTGGTAGAAAAACAGTAATAAACAGTAATAATGTGCACTGCACTAAGCAGTATGGTCCCCTCAGCAAGTGGGTACAGGAAGTACTTAAAATGACTGGAATGTGTTATTATCGGATGCTAAAGTGAAAAGGTATTGGCTACACTATTGTTTTCATACAAGTGAACAAAGAGTTTAAATGAGTTAATGGAATGAGGAAATATGCAAACTTGGCATTTAAAAGTAACATAAGTGTAATGAATGCTGTTTATGTGCTTACATTAGTATAGACAAGACATTCTAACATCCTGCAAAAAGTGTGTTTTATTTTAATAATTTTGCCTCCTGCAGGACTAATGGCTTTGTCTGTGTGACTAATTGTGTGTGTGTGGCTGTTTTTGTGTAGTGAAGACCAGACAAAGTTTCAGAGTAGACTTAAGAAACATGTATCAGACATAAAAAGGAATTGCAGAAACGTGCGCTGCAGTGCCGTAAGAAAAGAGCGGATCATGATGTTAGTTTAAATTTTAAGCATTGCAGGTAGTCAGAATGACTAAGCAGACAGTGATTTTAAAAATAGTTCATTAGCAAAACTGAAGTAACAGATCCAGTCAAATACAATGCATTTGTTAGGGCTGAATGACATGTAACCTTAAAGCCATATTTGAAAAAGAAAATAATTTTAGTATAAATGTTATTTGCTAAATTTTAGTTGGAGATTAATTCAACATTTGAATGTGCATCTCATTTGATCTAATTTATGTTTTGTATAAGGTTATTTTCAGTTGAGCTGCGGTGGTGGTGCTGCGGTAGCGTTGTCGCCTCACAGTAAGACATTGTCCTGTTCGATTCTCAGCTAGAGCGTCTTCTGTGTGGAGACATGAGTGAATGGGCGTACCTTCGTTGAAGGTTGTGCGCCAGGACCGACAACACGGCACGTAAAAATCTACTGCCAATCATTAGTGGACTGGAGTTCTGCTGTGGCGACCCCTAACCGGGAAAAGCCGAAAGACACAACAAGACACAGCATAAGGTTATTTTCAGAATTCAATTTGAGATGCCCAATGAAGGACTTATTTACTGCCTGAAAGTATAAAGCTAGTATTATTTATTTGTAAGTCAAAGTGACTTAGTACTTTTATCTAGGTGTACTGTAGTTTCACAGACAGATTTGTTTTATTTTGAATCCACTGAGGTGTCATGTCTTACTTCTGTGTTGTTCAGAGATTGTTAGCTCTTTCTTTTAATACTTGTCTCTACATGCCCCCCCTTAGCCCCATGGTTACCAGTTCTGCAAATCCTTGATCTCCCAGTTCCTTTTTACTGGTTTACTCCTAATGAGACCCTGTTGCCAGGTTGGTGCTTTGACTACTCAGGGTGTTGATCTTGCAGCACAGGAGCCCTCATATGCTCAGTCCTACCCTTTGCACACTGAGCAGCACTGACCCATTTACTTGGGACTATTTAGGTCTAGTTTACAATTTTACAGTACCCAGGACTATCACTGCTCGGAGAGGTCTGGTTGGGTGCTGAGCAGCATCACTGGATTGGTTGGCTGTAGATTACACCAGGTAAGTACCTGTACCTCATTCGGTTGCAAACACCCTCCACTCCTTTCCCTTACAAAGTACACATTAGGATCTGCATCTGCCATGGATAGGCACCTTCCTGTTATCTCTGCATGGAGCTTGGTGGATATGGACAGCCTAAGACAATGTAACAGTTGCCTTATGTACACTGACGGCCACTTAATTGTGGAACAGACAAATACAGTATGTGAGAGATGTACTTACACAATGATGGTGGGGGTTATACTCTGACATACAGACAACAAAAAACAGCAGGTTGTCAGCGACGCACACACGTGTGCGTGCGGTCACACTTACTCTCGCACATACACGCACACACACACGCACACACACACACACACACACACACACACACACACACACACACACACACACGCGCACACACACACACACACACACACACACACACACACACACACACACACACACACACACACACACACACACAACCACTCTTCGCACCTACAAAGAACCAGACACACAGACCCACATATGCAGAGTTGTTCACATAAAACATACCCAAACCTCAAAGGCCTCCCAGGCACAGACCTCATATACTCCTCATGCACACAATCCAGGCAATTCCCATCAAAACACATAAAACCACATCTCATTGTCTTAACCACCAGGTTCATAAGGCAAAGCACCACAGAAACTGATATTTTGGTCTTAGGAGACTCCATTGTGGAACACACTGACGTCCCTCTCACCAGGCTGTATAAGGAAAAGGTTACAGTTAGTTGCCTGTCAGGAACCAGGATCTACCAGATCATGCAAGCACTCAGGTCACTTAACTCCAAATAACAATATGACTCAGTCATAGTCCATGTGGGTGTAAATGACCTTTGACATGTCGTCCTGGACTGTATGAAGAGACATATGATTGAGCTCTCAGAATATATGTCACAGGCAGGTATGAGCCTAACACTGAGCAGCATTCTCCTGTCCCCAAGGATGATGCCACAATACTAACAGAAAATGATTGACTTTAACAATTGGCTTAGATACTGATCTCATTCTAAAGGGGTCCAGTACTTAGCTTAGGATCAAATGGTTGACAGACCATACTGCTTTGCCAGGGATGCTCTTTACCTGTTACCACTAAGCATTCGGATATTGGGCAAAATGTTATCCACCCGTATAGTGTCTTTTTTTAGGCATTGCCAAACAGACAAACCTTTCAACATAACAAAATATACTCAGGACAATGTAAAGATGTTACTACTCAATGCTAGGAGTCTCAGCAAGACACTGCACTCCCCGGAACCCCTCCTAACTCTCGAGATTGCATCTGTGGAGTTACTGAAACATGGTTAAAAGTCATGGAAAGCACTCTAGCAATGCATGGCTAAAATGCCTTTCATACGTTTTGATCACCCACTGAACATGAAAGAGAAAAAAAAATGAAGGTGTGTGTGTTTACATAAAGAAAAAGCAGACCTCAAGACTGGTTAAACAAGATAACATGCTTGAGCTACTCTATGTCCAACTAACCACGGGAAAAATCTATATTCATATTCTTGCTAAATACAGGTCTCCCACCATGAACCAGGAAACCGATGCAGCATATCTTAAGTTACTAGAATCACTCACCATCCAGCCCAATACTATATTCATGGGTGATTTTAACTACCCCTTCATTAATTGGAAGGCATACATGACCACTAACATGCAGGCCCAAAGATTTCTTGACCTTGTAAACTCAAATGCCCTGGAGCAGCTAGTCAGCACTTCCACTAAAGGTACAAATGTCCTAGACCTGGTACTCAAAAATATAGGAGAGTGCTGCACCCCCCCCCCTCCCCGGTGTGATGACCTCACTGGTAAGATCAAATCACAAAGCAGTCTTCCTTGAAATAAAGGTAAAACTAGGTCCCCCAACCCCAAAAACTTTAAGAACTTTTCTAAGGCAAACTACTTCCTACTAAGTGACAGCACAGTTAGTTTCCAAGCTCCCCCAAACCCAGAAAACACAGAAGCATATGCAGAGGTGTACACAAAAGCCCTGTATGACCATATAAATAACTGCATAGAAGCGTCAGTACCAGAACAGAATAAGCTCAGGTCAAACCACAAAAACAAGCCACCTTGGTGGACCCCTAGCATAAATAGGTGTTGTACAACAGAGATTGTGCACAACAGAGCAAAAACTTCCTCATTAGTCTAAACAAGCAAATCAGGGAACTAATCAATTCCTTGAAAGCAGATTTTGAGGAAAAAGGAGCCTCCCTAGCTAAAGATAACACAAGGCATTTTTCAGTTATTTCCGCAATCTTAAGATCAACACTCAACATTGTGCAGAATTTGGTGTAAACAGCATTACCTATACTCAGCCAAAAGATATATCAAATCTTCTGGTTGATAAATTCAGCTCAAATTTCACCTCCCCATTACCCCCAGATATCTCCCTTTCCTCTACCAGTTATCACCAAAAGAAGAGGTTGCCACTGCACTCTATAAAGCTAAAAACACTGCTTAGATGAGTCCTGATGGTATACCAGGATGCCTGTTAAACAGCTTGATTCAGGATCCATCAGGCCCATTAAGATTTCTGTTTAACCACAGCTTCTAGACTGGCTTTGTCCCGCTAGAGTGGAGAACAACAACAGTCATCCTTCTCCATAAATCAACCCAGGAAATTACAGACCGAGCGGTTTGACTAGTCTGTATGCGAGGCCATGAAAGGAATAATCAGGGATCTGATAAATAATGGCATAGGAAGCCACCAATCACTGGATCCAACCCAATTCAGCTTTGTCAAGGACAGATCAAGCCTACTGAATCTGGTGGACTTCTTTGAGAAAGCCACTAGGAACTAGAGGATGGCAAAGGCTTGTGCCAATGCCTTGTGTAGGGTAAAACTGTACACACTGCCTACCTTGACCTGACCAAGGCATCTGACACAATAAACTCACAAAACTGGGAATAAATCCCTATATCTCCAGATGGCTAGCCAGTTGGCTCAAGGACAGGACACATGTTATTAAAGTAGGTGAATCCAGATCCAAAAAGTTCAAAATATGCTTCTCTAAAGTCAAGGCTAATGTGGAAGGCCTCCGGATGACAACTGCAAGCTGAGAGCAGTCATCGAATCCCCGAAAGATGTAGGTATCCTTCAGGAGGGTCTAAATCAGACACATGCTTGGTGCCAGAACCATGGCCTAAAATTAAATACAAAGAAATACTTAATCATACCCTTTAGGAAGTTGAATACCCCTGCAAATTACAAACTTTATAGCACACCCCTAAGAGTAAATTCAGAAGTGAGAGATCTAGGTACACAGATAGCAGTCTGAACTTTAACCACCATGTTTTCACAGTGGTGATGAAGTCCTGTGTGGCACAGCTTATAAGTAAAGGTATGACATCCATATCCAAGGAAATTATATTCTGTATGTACTCAGCCCTCATTAGACCAGTAGTTGAGTACAATCTGCCATGTGGCATGTACTAGACAAAGCAATTACAACAGCTGGAGTGACCTCAGAGGTTCCTCACAAAGGAAATACAGAATGTAAACAACGTGTCCTATATGGATAGATTAAAAGCCCTATCCCTTTACTCAGCCCACTACTGATTAAGGGGTAACCTATGTCTAACCTACAAGGCATTCATGATTTCAGCCCTAATGGAGCTGTTGCACATCCATGAGACAAACAGCATGGGGAGGTCACCCATTCAAGGGATCTAAACCTGCTCTGTGACTCAAACAAAACATACTGGAGAGACAGATATGTGTTTCAGAGATTATCTCTTTTTAGAACAAGATTCATAATCATGTTAAACAGAGCCCCTCCCTGGTCCTCTTCAAACATAGTTTCGATCAATGGATGGGGAATCACAATTTCATTCCTAGGGTTCTGCCAGTGTCCTTTATGGAGAGGGGCAATCTGTAAAATCTGTAAACTACACAAGGCATTAACACAAGGCTTTGCCATCCTCTAGTCCCTAGGGACTAGAGGATATCTGTTGATATCAAGTAATATTGGCTAGGCTTGTATGAGCTCTTAAACCATTATCTTAATTGTTTCTTATGAACTCATGAATCCGTAAGTAGGGGGAGTTGTGTATTCCATGACATTATTATATCCTATTCACCTCACCCAGGGCATTGGGGAACTTCCCCTACTCTTGGCAGTAGGGGGAAGAGTTTGTATATGACACAACTGATTTCCTGTTTCTGGCCAGATGCAGAGGTAGCCCGGAGAAACAGGAAGAAAACATAGAGACTGTAAGCCAAATTGAAATGATGGTGGAAAATATCAAAAATGAAGGAGAAATGGTTGAATTCCTACCAGAAATGTTCACAAATGATTTGGGAGCTGAAAAAAACATTGTCTTCAAACGGAGAGAAGGTCAAGAAGGAAGTAGAGGTAAATGCAGATGTGGAAATGGATTCAGAGCAAAATTTCCAGGAAAATTTGCTTGAATCAACAGAAACAATGGAAAATGCATTATTTCAACTTCCAGTTAGGTAGGTTGCAGGATGTTTATCTGGAGGAGATGATAAACTAGAGTGAGCCAGAAAGTGGAGCTGCAGTATCCTGGAGTGAGATTATGGAGAAACTAGAGAAAGAAAATGTGCCAGAGAAGGTTACAGAGAAAATGACTTGTGCTGAAACAGTGGGAAAGGCAGCCAAAGAGGAGATGGGAATAAAAGAAACAAAGAAGAAATTTGCTGTTCAGGTGAGCAGTAAAAAAGAAGTAGTTTTGGACAGATAGGTATGGGACAATGTTATAGTTCTGCTGGGTGTTAAAGTTGAAAACTTAAGAGCTTTCATGTTAATTAACAAAAACATTTTGCAACTTAATATCTGAAACTGTTCAGGATATGGAATTTTTGGGGGTTTATGAAAAAAAGAAAACAAACTTTCCATGGTCAGAATATATTGTACAATGTTTTTTAGACAAACAAAAAAGGGTTTTGATTCAGTTCAGAACTGAAGTGGAAGGAAAAGAACTGAAAGAACATTTGTTGACAATATGTAAAGAAGTGATGGACACTACTAAAATATATGAGGACTATTGACTGGGGATGGGAATATGGAGTAAATTTAAAAATGGAAAGTGACAATGTGATATGTATACCAAGTATTATTAATGTTCATGGGAATAGAGGTTATGTAAAATATAGAGGGCAACCTAAAACTTGTTATTTTTGTGGAAAGAATGATCATTTAATTAGTGAATGTGACAAAAAAGATGTTATTTATGTGGTCAGACAGGTCATAACGCAAAGAAATGTGAATTAAAGTGTTAAAAAATGTGGCAATGCAGGACATTCATGGTTGGAGTGTGAGATAGAGACATAAAAAATTAAAATAAAAAAGAAACTGCAAAAGAATTTATACAATAAAAAGAGATATAAGACATTGTAGTACAGGAAGATACACCACAACTGAAAAATGCAGAAGTTGCTTTTAAAATTAAAGAAAGGGGTAAAGAAAAAGCAATAGATGAGACAAGTGAAGAAGAGACGGAGTGGCATGTGCTAAAAGGCAAGAAAAATTCAATAGGAAAGAGAGTTAGGGGGAGAAAAAGAAAGTTTACAAATATAATGGTAAGAGAGAATAAGAAAGGTATGGGATAAAAATATCTACTATACAACTGTTCTATAAAATTCAAAATTTTAGCTTTAAATGTGAACAGCATGAAAAATATGAAGAGGAGAATTAATAATATATATTGGTGTGTGGCTGTAGATGCTCAAAGAATAGTGTTAGACGACATTAGATTGTTAATGGAAGAGGAAAGAGTGCAAACAGAAAGACACTGGAATGGTACTATTATTTGGAATATATGTAAAAAAGTATTCAGGTATATGTATATTGCGAAAAGAGAATATAAAGATATTAGCTGTAACAATAACAGGACTAGGGAGAATAACTGTAGTCGGTTTGAGATGGAAAAAGCATGTGTATAGGATTATAGCCTTATATGCATATGTGACAAAAAAGAGAGAGAAATAATGTTTAAAAGTATACTTAATTATGAGGAATATATTAAAATAGGAAAAGGAATAAAAAGAATTAATGAAAAAGAACTAGATATAGCAGAGAGAAAAGAACTTACAGAATTATGGAAACAACATATTAGTATGAGACCTTTATCATCTTCTTCTCTTTTGGGTGTTCCCATTAGGGGTCACCACAGTGAATCACCTGTTTCCATTTCTTCCTGTCCTCTGCATCTTGCTCTGTCACTCCAACCACCTGCATGTCCTCTCTCACCACATCCATAAACCTTATCTTAGACCTTCCTCTTATATGAGACCTTTATATGGATATAATAATGGTAGGTGATTTCAATTGTAATGTAAGGAAAAAAAGGATGACTGTGATGTTAAAATAGTTACAGAAATTGTGAGGAGTGGACAATTAAAATATGGGACAATAAACACTGGACTTACAAAAGGAATGAAACTAAGACAGAAAGTGATTACTTCTTAATATCAGAAAGTTTAAAAATTACTCAGAAAGGAATAAAATACACTGGATTTTCTGATCATGTGGCCATTTAAATAAAAATTCATGAAAATGAGGAATATATTAAAATAGGAAAAAGAATAAAAAGAAATAATGAAAAAGAACTAGATATAGAAAAGAGAAAAGAGCTTATAGAATTGTGGAAACAACATATTAGTATGAGACCTTTATATGAAAATTGGACTATGTGGTGGATACAATTTAAAAAGAAATATAAAAAGGTAATTTTAGAATATATAGAAAAGAAGAGGAAAAGAGGAAAAATTGAATACATAGTATTAAGTAAAGAACTTTTTAATGGTTTAGTAGAAAAAGATAAGATATTGTATGAAAAAGAAAGAGAAATATATAAAAGAAATCAAGAAAAAAATAATTTGTTATATAAGCAAAAATATTGTTTACAAGGTAAAGAGGAAGTAATACCACAGTTATGTAAAATAATGTAGGAAAGAAAATAATAAGAGAATTAAAGAATAAAGAAGGGAAACAAGTTAAGAAGCAAGAAGGAATATATGAAATAAGAGTTATGTGCTAGATTTATATGGCAAAATAAAAGTCTGCATAGAATGAATTTACACTGGTGAGATTTTAATAAAGAAGACAATGAATATTAAGAAAAAATAAATATAAATGAGTTGAATGAGATTATGAAAAATATTAACATAAATTCAGCCATTGGATTATATGGGATTGAATATAAACTGTATAAAGAAATGGAAGACTGGCAAAAATAGTATTTATACAAGTTATGAATGAGTGGATGGAAACAGGGATTAAGTACAAGGAAATTTGTATGGAGGTTTTAAAATTGATCTTTAAGAAAGAAATAAAGATGAGATAAAAAATGGAGACCTATAATGTTGAGTAATATGGAGTATACAATTTTTATGAGAATAATAGCTAAAAGAGTACAGTATAAAATGGAAAGATTATTTGATCAAAATTGTCTGGATGAAAGGGAAAGGGAAGTCAGGATGTGTTGTGGTTAATAAGAGAAGTAAGTGATGAGATTATTAATAAAAAAGTAGACAAAGTTTATGATATGTGATGTAAGTAAAGCATATGATAATATATGATATGAAGTATTATGGAGAATTTTGCAGGCATACAACATACGTGACAAACCTTACAAATTATTAAATCAATATATGAAAAAATATGTGAAATTAACATAATGGTTAGATTGGGAAAGATGTGAAAATAGAGCATGGAATAAAACAAGGATGTCCAGCCAGCAGTGTGATGATATCCTTAGTTATGAATATGGTAGTTATGGAAATAAACAAAATGAGAGGTAATGGAGGATATAAAATGATGAGAGATACAAATACTGCTAATGCATACTTATGCTGATGGCATTGTAATAATTGCTAAAATTAAATTATGAATGGAAGAAGTAAATGTAAAATTAAGAATAATATTAGAAAAGTAAAAGAATTAGTTATGAAGGTATAGTAGGAGGTGTAGAATATAATGGAAAGTGTATAGGTATATGGGCTATAGTATTTGGTAGAAGTGAATATAAACATGGGAAATGGGAGAAAGTTACTAAAGGAATCAAAGATATGATTGCTTTCTGGAAGACATATAGATTTTCATATAGAAAGAAAACACATTTGATAAACACTATAATATTGGTAAAATGGCCTATGTTGCAAACATTTACATGATACTGGTGAAGTATGAAAATGAAATTATGATGATAATATTTTCATTTATCTGGGGGTAGAGATTAAACCCTGTGAAGAGAGGAATTTTATATATGAAAGAAGAGCAGGGTGGGCTGGGATTGATAAATCCAATTGTATATGGAACTTGTTTAAATATGTATAAAATATTAAATGAAGTTATGAAAGATAAAAAATGTGGTGGAGACAATTATATATGGTAAATGCAAGTAACTTTGGGAAGAAATGGGACTGAAGAAAAGAAGTAAAAGTGTTATTAATGAAGAAATGAAAAAAATTCATAGTAAAATTTTATGGAAACTAAAAAATAATGTAATAATTTTTATTTTGAAGTGGAAAGAGTTAGAAATAAGTAAGAAAAAAACATTAATGATGAGATACAAAGTAGAAAAGAATTAAAGAATATAATGATTTTTTGTGGAGGCTGTCCGTAGGTAAATTGCCAGTAAAAGCAAGTTTGTTTGTCTTTTCGGCTTTTCCCGGTTATGGGTCGCCACAGCGGAACTCCGGTCCGCTAATGATTGGCAGTAGATTTTTATGGTGCCGAGTTGCCAGCCCGATGCCCAACCTTCAGCGAAGGCATGCCCATTTAAGCATGTCTTTCGGAGGCCACTCGACCACGGGGAGGACATGCAGACTCCACACAGAAGGCGCTCCAGCTGTGAATCGAACAGGAGAACCTCTTGCTGTGAGGCAACAACGCTACTGCTGTACCACCGCAGCATGCCAGTAAAAGCAAGTATGGCATACAAAAGTAAACATGATAGAATATATAATAAGTATAAAGAATTTGAAACTGCAGAACATGTATTTCTAAAATGTGAAAGAATTCAAGAGTTGTTTAAAGAAGTATGTAAGCATGATTTGGTTAAAGATTACTTGAAATTTGAAATATTAGATATGGACATGCTAGAATATGGTTATTATGGAAAAAGATTTCAAGAAAAGGCAAAGAAAATGAACAATATGGAATGAGAGACTTAATGAGATCAAATACAATGGAAAATTAACATTGACAAAAATACTGGAGAAAATATGGTTTTGGTTGTGGGTAGAAAGGTGGGGGAATACTTAAGAAGAAGTTGTTGCATTGAGTGATGTTATTCATGTAAATAATGTAAATATGTGAATATGTAATTATATAAACATTATGAAATGTTTAAATGTTTACAAATAAAAAAAAATAGTCATTAGGAAACTGCTTGTTCCATTTCTAGTGCAGTAATGGCTGGGAGAATAGCACACAAGCAGATCCAAGATGGCAGATAGCACATAGGGAAATGCTGATGCAGTGTTTGAATTTCTACAAAACTCTGAGGAGCTGTTTCAGCAGAATTTGTTTGTTTCATCAGAAGCAAATGCTGAAAATAATAAAGGATGTGTTATTACAACCCTCCAGTCAGAAGAATTGCGGGATGATATTTTGGGTGACTTGTTGTTGCAGAGTGAGCTGCACAGTGGAAAAAATGTTTCACGGGGTGACATAGGCAAAATTCAGTTGGAGGGATCAGAAGCTATTTTGGAAGATTGCCAGACAAAGAAATCATATGCCGAAACTGTTAAAGATACTGCAGAGAAAGAGATGAGAGCTGAACTGAGAAAAGAAAATGTCAACAATCAATGGAAATATATGGTAAGAATTCACAACAAAGAAGAAAAAGAAATGGACAGGTATGACATTTGGGAAAATGTAATGTCCCTATTGGGAGCAAAGGCTCAGGAGGTAAGAACTTTGTTATTCATAAAAAGACATTTTGTGACATTATTTTTTGAGACTGGTTCTGTTCTACAGAGTTTTTCGGGAGGATTAGAAGAAGAAGAACTGCATATGTGGTGAAAGCATTTCACAGAGAAACAAAAAAGAAAATACATTTTCAATGTTGAACTGAAATTGAAAATGAGTTATGGACATTAGCAAAAGTCTGTGATAACAGAGGGTTATGATCTTGAGGATGGGACTGTCATATTTTATTGAAAATGGAGAAAGAAAAAAATGTTCATATCTTTAGTATGATAAATGTAGAGGATAACAGAGGTGTTGAAAGTACTGGGTACAAATGAAAGCATGTTTTTTTTTGTAGAAAAATAATCAGTTGGTAAGTAACTGTGATAACAGGAGATGTTATATTTGTGGAGAAACAGGTCATGATGCAAAACAGCATGAATTGGAATGTTATAAACATAACAAAACTGGGCATTTATGGATGTATTATAATCTAGAGGAAAAAGGATAAAGAAGAAGAAAACAAAAGTGAGGACAGAATATGAAGAGAAGAAACTGTCCCAATAAAAGATAAAGAGCAAGTAGGGAAACAAGATTGGAGTAAAAATAAAGATAAGGATAAAGAGTGAAATGAAATGAAATGAAAGATAATACAGAAATAAGTGATGAGGAAGATATAAACTGTAAAACACTGAAAGGTAAAAAAAATGATATTGGTAAAAGAGTCTTCTTCTCTTTCAACTGTTCCCATTAGGGGTCGCCACAGCAGATCATCTGTTTCCATTTCTTCCTGTCCTCTGCATCTTGCTCTGTCACACCAACCACCTGCATGTCCTCTCTCACCACATCCATAAACCTTATCTTAGGCCTTCCTCTTTTCCTGTTACCTGGCAGCTCCATTCTTAACATCCTTTTCCCAATATACCCAGCATCCCTCCTCAGCACATGTCCAAACCAACACAACACCGGCTCTCTGGCTTTGTCTCCAAACCGTCCAACCTGACTTGACTCTCTAATATACTGATTCCTAATCCTGTCCATCCTCATCACACCCAGTGCAAATCTTAACATCTTTAAACTCTGCCACGTCCAGCTCTGACTCCTGCCTTTTTGTCAGTGCTACCATCTCCAACCCATATAACATAACTGGTCTCACTACCCTCTTATAGACCTTCCCTTTCACTCTTACTGGTACCTGTCTGTCACAAATCACTCCTGACACTCTTCTCTACCCATTCCACTCTCTCTGTACTCTCTTCTTCACCTCTCTTTCACACTCACTATGAACTGTTGATGCCCACTATTTAAACTCATCCACATTTCCAACTCTACTCCCTCTATCCTCCCCTCTCATTCACACACATATATTCTGTCTTAGTCGTACTGACCTTCATTCCTCTCCTCTCTAGAGCATATCTCTACCTCTCCAGGGTCTCCTCAACCTGGTTCTTACTCTCACTACAGATCACAATGTCATCTGCAAACATCATAGTCCACAGGGCCTCCTGTCTGATCTCGTCTGTCAACCTGTTCATCACCATTGCAAATAAGAAAGGGATCAGAGCTGATATTTGATGTAATTCCACCTCCACCTTGAATGTATCCGTCACTCCCTCCGCAGACCTCACCACTGTCACACTACCCTCGTACATATCCTGTACCACTCTTGCATACTTCTCTGCCACTCCCGACTTCCTCATACAATACCACAATTGGCAAAAGAGTAAGAGACAGAAAAAAGTTTAAAGGGATAATTGTAAAACAGAAAAAGAAAGTAAATGGATAATGCAAATTAGATAAATGCTTCAGATTTACACAATTTCTGGTAAGCTACAACATTGACATCATGACAACTTTAATTTGCTTTGAGTAAATGTAAATAGTATCAAAATATAAGTACAAGAATAGGCATCCTATATTGGTGTAGTAAGTGTGATATTAATGTAATAATATTGGAAGATGTTACAAGATGCAAGATTTTTGTCCCTAGAAGAGAGATTACAAACTAAGAAACTTTGGGGAGGAGATATAATATGGTACCTAGGAAATGAGTTGTGTTCAGGCATTGTTGTACTTTGTAGAAAGCCAGTGAAAATGGTGAACATAGCATTGGCAATGATGGGAAAATTGTGCCATCTGAGATCTACTATAGTTAATCAGGTATATAGAATTATAACATTGTCTGCCTATGTTACAAATAAAGTTTGGATTATATAGTAATTAATATGTATATAATATCAACGAGAATTTTTAATTATGATTTGAGAGGAAAAAAGAAGGAGAGAGAAAAAATGTTAAGAAGAAATTTGAAGTTATAAAGTGTGTCAAAGATTTGGAATAATTTGTGGACATATAGTCAAGGTGTATAAAAGATGGAACTAGATCCATCTTTGGATATTATATCAGAAGGTTTAAATATAGCTAAGGGAGAAACAGTTGTAACAGGCTTTTCAGATCACTCTACCATATGGATGGAAATAGAAGATAATGTGGAGTATATCAGATTTTGAAAAAGAATAAAAAGAATAAATGAAAAATTATGAAATCAAAATGAAAAAGAAATAAGTATATGTTCATGGAAAGATTATATTTCCCCTAGAGTGTGTAGTAAAAAACTGGTCTGAGTGATGGCTGGCTTTGAAAGAAAAATATACAGATTTTTTTTAAATGGCAGTCAGATGTAAGAAAAGCAGAAAAAATAGATTATAAAACAATGTGTATGGATGTTTTAAAGTGTGTGGAAAACAACAATAGAGAATATTATAAAGTGGAGAATTTATGAAAAGAAGAGAAAATGAAAGAATTATTATGGAAACAAAGATATTATTTACATGGTAATAAAGAAGAGATATCCATTTATTTGAGTAGCATAGTTAGAATGCTAGTATAAAGAGAAAAATGAAAGATGATAGAAAATAGGTGAGAAGCTCTCAGGAGCAAATTATGAATATCATAATAAATTATGTAAATAAAATGTTTCAAGATAGAAATAAAGGTAAAAGAAATGTCATGTTAAATTGACAGAACAAGAAAATACAGAAAATGAGATTTCCTTGTATGAATTACATAAGTTATGTAGATAGATTCATTTACAGTCAGTTTCAGAACACCTGGAATAGGATACCAATTTTATAAGAATTTTACAGATTGGTAAATTCTTGAAAGTTATGAATGAGTGTTTAAATGAAGGTTTTTCTGTATAAAAATGTATGCAGTGGTATACTTGCATTTGTATGGTTAAAGGAAGTTAAAAATAAAATTGAAAGTTGGAGACCTGTAGTATTGAACAGTACAGATTATAACGTTTTTTATGAAAATAATTCAGAAGAGAATGGAAATTGAAATGAAAACTGATATGGAAGATAGCATACATAGTTTAAAGGGGCAAGGATGTCGGGAATTATTATTCATAGTAAGGGAAACTGTGTATGATATCATAAAAGAACCACTGAGACCAAAATCATGCTAGTAGATTTAAATAAAGTTCTTGATACAATGCATCATGAACTTTTGTGGACAATTATTGAAGAGTATAACTTTAGTAAAAAAATTAAGAATGTGTGTTGTTCTACATATAGTAAAAATAAAATAAGAATTTTAGTAAATGGATGATTAAGCAAAGATATAGTAAAAATAAAGTAAGAATTTTAGTAAATGGATGATTAAGCAAAGATATAGATATAAAGGATGATATATGCTAGGGATGTCCTATGAGTAGTATATTATTATTAATGCAGGGATAAAAATTCCAGCCATATTTACTTATGTGGATAATACTATATTGATTATGAGAAACAAAGTCTGGGTGAAAGAATGTATATGATATATATATATCAGTGTTTAAATATAAGAGGCATGACTTTACATAAAGTAGAAAGTAAAGGACAAGGTGATATAGTAAGGCAGGAGGAGTATCTTTCTTGATGAAAGAAATTCTTTGTTAGGAATAAGACTTGGGCTAAAAATGTAAGTGGGGAGTAATAAAATAGGATACTAAATGAAATAAAGGACCTTTGTTGTTTTTGGAAAACACATGATCTATTGTTTAATAAGAAGGTTGATTTGATTAATTTGGTTATACTGGGAAAGATTGCATAGTTAATGTCCATGTGTTGCCAATGTTGTTTGTCTTTTGGCTTTTCCCGGTTAGGGGTCGCCACAGCTCCGCTCCGGTCCGCTAATGATTGGCAGTAGACTTTCACAAACGCTGAGGTGCCAGATCGACGTTCAACCTTCAACTAAGGCACGCCCATTTACGCATGTCTTTCAAATGCACACCCAAGCGCGGGGAGGACATGCAGACTCCACACAGAAGGCACTCCCCGCACTCCAGCCGAGAATCAAACGGGAGAACCTCTTGCTGTGAGGCAACAACACTACCGCTGCACCACTGCAGATCCATCCATGTGTTGCCAATAATCTATTAAAAAGAAATACTGCAAGTATTTTTTTTCTTTTATATGGGGTTCAAGATTGAATCCAGTGGAGAGAGAAGTCTTATGCATGAACAAGGAAGATGGATGTTCAAGGTTAATAAACCCAATTGTTTATGCTGCTTTTTTGAATTTGTATCAAGTTTTGTTTTTGATAAATGATAAAAATAAAACGTTAGTAGTAAATTTACTAAAGTACAAATATAAGTGGCATTGAGATATGTTTACTAAAATTAAAAGGAGGAAAAGCATGTTTAAATGAAACAATGAGATGTTATCAGAACAAATTATTTTATGGAAAATAAAAATTGATGAAACAGAAAAATGACTGGAAAGTGTGGTATAAATTATCATGATACAATACTATTATGTCAGTCCTTTGGATGAGCTAGTAAATGAAAAAGTTTAAGCTATAAAAACATGGTGTAAGAAGCAAACAGAATACCAAGATTTTTATGGAGATTAGTGATTAATAAATTACCAGTAAAAGGAAATATGCCATATAAAAATAAGTGAAAGTGTTTGTATGTATTGTGGTAAAGAAGAAACCTTAGAACAAGTTTTCTTACAATTTATAAGGGTTGTAAACTTATTGGAAAATTGTGTAAAGAAAATTTCTGTGAAAGTATAAAGGAGATAACTGAAATAAATATAGATATGAGTGTATATATATATATATATATATATATATATATATATATATATATATATATATAGAATATCTTAGCAAAATAGATAAGTTTATTTTATGATGTGTAGATAATGAGGAATGAAAGGCTAACTGAAATCATGTTTAATGGCAAATGGGGACTATCATTAACTTTAAGAAAAATTAGACGGTTGTTGTGGAAAAAGGAGTAGAGTTCAAAATAAGATAATGAAGGTTTGACATAATGAGAAGTGAGATCTATGACTGTATGACAGTGGAAAGGAATGGAAATTTGTACGCTGTATAAAATGTAAGTTTGTAAACAGTATTTTACATAATGTTCTTTAAATAAAAACCCTTACTCTTTTCAATAGGTGCCATGGGATCTTTTTCATCCACCTGAGCTACCATCAACTCATACAAATGGGACCTCAGTTTAACATCTGATCTCATGGACAAGACATTTCTTTGATATGTGTGAAAATAACTATAAGGATGGCAATATTGATATACTATATATCTTATACTACACAGGCATGCTTGTCAAGAGAGACAAATAGATATTTAAAGGAAAGGTATACATTGAGACGTTACTGTGTTTCATGAAGTTGTAGTATTGTCACTATCTAGCCCCTTGGTTAGCTGTGAAGCAACTTTCTGAAATACCTCAGATGCTAATCAAATTAGAAGGTGGAAGTCTCAAAATATCTGTACTTTCCCCACAGGTGAAATGAGAGTGCACATTTTGAAGTTTTCTCTTTGAACACTTTGTCAGTGTGAAGGATATGGTGCTGTTTTATTGCCTTTTTTAACCATTCTGAGTGAACGCATATAATGCTTGTGCTGTCTACACTGTTGCCCAGTATGACATGTTCTTTCTGTACCTTGAGGGAGTTTCATGTGTGTAAACCATTGCATTTTAATACACTGGAGTTATGCTACCCGTATGAATTTTAGACGTAATCATGTTGTCATTTTTAGAACGTGGCAGGTAAATACATATTCTGAAGGGAGTTTAAGTTGTTAAGAGAGGTAGTGACATCTTTAATTGAAATCGGGGATGGATGTGGGGATTTGTTTGCATTTGTAAAATGTATTTAAAATCTTTTTACTGAAATCTTACAGGAATCAAATGTGTAAACAGCAAATTCTGCTATAAACAAACTGAAATAAAAGGAAAAAAGCTCATAACTATAAGGAATAGAATGAATACTGGATGTATTAAATTCAACCACAAAAGGAGCAAGAACAAATCCTGCACTTAATTCTGAACTAAAAGTTAAGTCAAAAAAGCATAACTGCAAGCCTTTTCTAATTATATAAAGGCCCTCAGAAATAATTACCAGCTTTGTAGTGAGCCTATCACTAATAGCATCACCCACTCAAACCTTGAGGATATAGCTAACATTCAGCCGACCACAACCCCTTTTTTAAATTTTTCCACATTGGCTCAGGATTTTATGGCAACCATGACCATCATCTAGAGCTAACATCCTTGCAGGTAAATTCAGCACCAATGTCTCCCCTCTGTCACCTGCAAGTTGCTCAACACAACATGTTTAGTCCATACCACCTCCATAATTACCAAGTGCTGCCTGAGAACAAGACTCCACATAACAGAAAGGCTATTTCCTAATTGTTAAGGAATACCCACCCTCACGTTTTGCCCTTAAACTGTTCAACCACAGAGTGTCATTTGCAAGGTGATGGAATACACTAGCATGGAGCTCACATACATGGACATGGGGAACCTACAGTTCCTTGACCCAAACAAATCTAGATTTTTAGAAGATAGTTCATGCCTGTTAGAGTGTGTGCATGTGTGTGCATGCGTGTGCATGCGTGCGTGTCTTTCTCTCTTTCTGTTGCCAGGCAGATAGAATTTTCATATATAATACAACAAATATTGTCTAATGAGAAAAAAAAAATAAGAGTATTTATTAGACTCTCTAGCGCCTCGACAACACTGCCTTCAATGGAGTATAAAAATCACACCACAATGCAAAACCTTAAATAGCTTTTCCAATTACTCTCATTAAATAATTAAATCAAGTTAAATTAAAACTTTCCAGTTACATTCCACATTAGTACCAGTAGAGGTCAGGGTACTATATTTCAAAATAAATAAAGTGTCCTTATATAAAAGTTTTTTCTTAATTCCTATTCTATATTCACTTAAAACTACCGGTTCTAAATTTGTACCTTGAAGTCCCTCTGGATTACCATTGTGATAGTTTAAAATGTGAAGCAAGAGGGCTCTCTAGTTTACCATTTTTGATATCTCTTACATGTTTCTGCTATCTTAACTTGAAAGCCCTCATGCTTTCACCAATATGAAACATATTACAGAGAGACTTTCAAGCATATATATATAATAGCATCCTTATCACAACAAAACACTCCATTAACATTAAAATACACTCCATTAATTTTTTCAAAAGTCCTAACCACAAACCTACAAGTGACACATTTGCCACATGGAAACGTACCCCTAATGTTAAGCCCCTTATTCATTCTGTGACTAGGAACAGAAAACTTACTGTACACAATCATGTCCTTAGTGCTTCATCTGCTAAGAAAAGAAAACATAGGGATCTTACATAACTTGTTAGTAAATTCTTTAAACTTAAGTAGGAAGCTTTAATAATAATCTTCACTTCTTCAGATAACAAATCATATGTAATCCCTACATACATTTTATGTAAATTATTTAAACTCTCCAGTATATGTTATCTTATTACTGTTTAATTTGTTTAACTCTTTGTAGCTAATCAAACACTACAGCCTTACAATAACGTCTCTCAATAAACATTGACTGTTTTTATACAACTCCTTCTCTTCCTTAATACTGTTATTGCATAATCTTTTTACTTGTAACAGCTCACCATAAGGTAAGGCCTTCAATAAGTGAGGAGGAGATAGAATTTTCATGTCTGATTTCCATGTCTCTCTTTAACTGGACAGATTTAATTTTCAAGCATGTTTTACCCTGCAGGTTCCTAGAAACCATCATTGTTGTATCAGAAGGGAATGCAGTGCATTCAGTTAAATATTCAGGGATGCTTGCTGGTAGTGGTAGTAGTAGTAACATCCTGTTTGTAGCATGGAAAAATACATATAAAAATCCATTTAAAGTACCAGATGCATAATATGTTGTCATGGATATCTTGTTTATCAATATTTAACACACCTAATCCACGATGAAAAACTCAAATGATCCCTCATGAAAAAAATCTGTTATGAGCTACCTAAGTTACCTAGGGCATCTACGATTCCTGTTTCTCTTCTTTGTCTTCTGAAGACCCTCACAGGGTGATTTATATCTGGCCTGCAAAGCTGTAAATGACACAATCCTGCTTCATCTGCTACATAGCAATAAAACTAGTAGTAACACACATGCACGATCAAGGAACCTAAATCCGTACTGCAACATCAATAGAACTTTTTGGTAGGATGGATAAAAAAATTATTTCTCACTTGCGGGATATTTTGTGTAAAACCAAACATGTCCACACTATCTTTATCTCAGGTGAAGGGATAAGAAACTGAGATTTTACCCCATGTCTAACTCCTATGCCTTATATACAAGGGGCGTGACAAGTTGGATGTACCAGTACGATTGCAAGGACTGAGATTAAAATGCTTCACTTGTATGTTGGCTAGTAACAACCTAGGACCAAATTAACAGTGTTAAATATAGTTGCTAAAAGTAATAGTGTAAAATGCTAAGAAGGCAGCACAGGTTTTGTGACACATTTGTTACTGAAATTTTGGCATGAAGGAGGAATTTTTGACTAGATTTTAAAGATAAAAAAGTTTTGGAAGACTATGTACTGATTTTGGATTCTTATATTTTAACTTACTTTTTTTTTAAGTTCGCAGGAATGCCAGTTTCAGTGAGCTTCCAAGTCAACTGTCATTGCTTGGGAAGAACGATAATTCTGAATGTGACAGAGTTTTGTCAGATAAGTTGTCGGTCACAGTACAACATGGCCATGTACAGACTGAAAACAAACTCCATACCCATGTCAAAAGTGATCTACTTAACACAAAAAGTGGCCTGCATCTAGGAATTCATGCAGATGAAAAGCCACCGAAGAGGCTTGAACAGAGCAACACATGCGTACTACCTAATGATCCGTTAGCTTACAGCTGGAAAAGACAAATTAATACCTTGGCATCACATGACCGAAGGAAAAAAGTATGTAAATACACAATTTATGACAAGTGTCTTCCTGGCAAAAACAATTTAGCAGTACATCAGAGAACTCAGAGCAGATGGGAAAAGGGAAAACCTTTTGTATGCACTACATGTGGCAAAACTTTTATGTATAATAAACATCTGGTAGCACATCAAACAGTTCATACTAAGCAGAAACCTTATAAATGCACCAAATGTGGCAAGGGTTTTTCACTAAAGGGAAACATGATAAAACATCAGTCTGTCCACAATGAGCTAAAACCATATACATGTGCCGTATGTAACAAGGGGTTTACACAAAAGGCTAACATGTTACTGCACCAGCATGTTCACACTGGACAGAAGCCTTATAAATGCACCGTATGTATAAAAAGCTTTGTACAAAAGACCAGTTTGGTGACACATTATTTAGTCCACAGTGGTCTCCAGCCATATAAATGTGTAATTTGTGATAAGAGATTTAAAGACAAGAGAAATCTGGCATGTCATCAGGTTAGCCACAGCGGACAGAAACCCTATAAATGTGTTACATGTGACAAGGGATTTATATGCAAGATAAATTTGATAGCACACCGGAGTATCCATAGTGGGCAGAAACCATATAAATGTGCCACATGTGGCAAGGGTTTTAGACAGAAGTCTGGGATGGTAAGACATCAGTATGTCCACACTATAGATAAGCCCTATAAATGTGATACTTGTGACAAGAGTTTTGCAGATAAGATAAGTCTGGCAGCACATCGGAGTATCCATAGTGGGCAAAAACCTTATAAATGTACCATATGTGGCAAGGGTTTTACAAGGCATTTTAGTGTGATAAAACACCAAAATGTGCACACAGGACAGAAACTTTATAAATGCACCATGTGTGACAAGACTTTTACAGATAAGACATGTTTAACTTCACATCAAAGTATCCACTACCATCCAAACATGGCACCATATAAATGCAGCAAATGCAGTAAGCACTTTTCATGTAGCAATACTTTGAGGCACCATCAAACTACACACACAAGGGAGAAGCTGTACAAATGTCCTCTATGCAGTAAATGCTTTTCAAGCAGTAGTAGTATGATACGTCATCAGTCCATTCACACAAAAGTAAAACCACATAAATGTCCTGAATGTGGGAAGAGTTTTTCACACAACAGTGATTTAATGCGGCATCAGGCCATTCACACAGGATTAAAACCATATAAATGTCCTAAATGCAGTAGGTGTTTTTCACAGAGCAGCCATTTGATACGCCATCAGTCTGTTCATACGGGTTTAAAACCACATAAATGTCCTGAATGTGGTAAGTGTTTTTCACATAGCAGTGACATGAGACGTCATCAGATCCGTAAACACAGGACAGAACCTCATCAGATCCAAACATAGTGAAAGTTCTAAAGCATGAAGAGAAGAAACCTAAGATGACATCTTTGATTAGTCCAGCAGAAACATTTTGGAATAAAGTAGGAATGGAAATAAAGACAGAAATAGACAATAACCCTACACCAACTGAAAGTGGCAAAAAAAGTAAAAAATATTAAGAAAAGAAAGTTAGAAAGTCCACAAGATAGTGGCAAGGATAGAAAATTCCTAGAACAAGAACATGTTCACCAAGATTTGATGCAGGAATTGTTACAGTGAGATGAATTTAAACCAAAAGCTAAAAGGCAAATAATAGTGGCCCAATATAGTGAGTTGGGTGCACGTTAGTTTACAAAGCCTATGAAACAAATGGCAGAGACAAACATAGGTTCTGCAGAACAGAACTAGAGTCAGTTGCACAACTCATGGCTGGGTGTTTTACATTCATGGCTGAGGGTTGTACACTAAAAGACACAATAATGTGGCAAGACTGTTGCACTGGGGATTGTGCAAACACTCCAATATAGAAGTAGCTGAGAAGCATTAAAAACGTATCACAAAGCATTAATAAGCGTGATGAAGTTATGATCACATGGGATGACAAGTAAACTGATATAGTAGTCTGAGAAAAAAATTACAAAGTAGCATTATTCATTTAAATGTTCCGCTGTGGCAACCCCTAACCAGGAAAAGCCGAAAGACAACAACAACAACAACAACTGTAGTGTCTTATATACTGAGAGAAACAGTCACAAAATACCAGAATTTGCTAACAGAAATGAGAGCAGCATGGAAAAAAGATACCCAGACAGTTCCAATAGGAGTAGGAGGAGCAGACCTAATAAAAAAACAATTTGCAATTATACATAAATATGCTCTTGATACATATAACCCTGTATTATCTGCAGAAGGAGGTAATTCTTGGTGCATTGTGATGCTGAAAAGAGCACTCTTGCTAACTTTAAAGACTGAAACATTACCGATTTCATGAAGTTTAATTATGCCCTGACTAAGGAATGGGGTCCATTCCCATCCAGCTATGCAAAAACCTATGTATTTGGAGAAATTACACCAGTAGAAACTCTACCACTGTTCTACATGTAACAAGAGCTTTACTTCTAAAATAAATTGGCCTGCTTCAGTGGTGAAGCTGTGCAAACATTACAAAATACAAGTATTTGCATGTTGTTGGAAACTTGAATAATGAGAGTAATGTGGAACAAAGACTCCTAGACAGTTTCAGTAGCAATAGAAGCAACAGGGCTAATAAAAGTACATTTCTAAGCATATTTAAATATGCTGCCAATACTGATAAGCCCTTATGAGCTACAGATGGAGACATTTCTGGCTATGTTGCAAGTACAGAAAGTAGCTCTTTTAGTAAACATCAAAGTCTGAAGCAGTACCAGTTTTATTCACTTTTATACCTTATGTGATGCCCGTGCACTGGCCCAGTAATCAAGGAGCCTCAATCCTCACCACTAACACCAGTGAGGGATGTGCACATTGGGAGGATGAACAGTACACACACAGTAAAGTACCTTTTCCATTAAGAGCACACAGAGATTACAGTCAGTCTGGGGCTAGTTTTTCCCTTTCTCTCCAGATCCCCAATAAGACTCCCCACTGGCACAGCTGTAGGGTTCAGATCTCAGCTGAGTGGTCAAGCCAAAACCTCCAGCACCCTCTCTGTCCAACCAGTGCTTCGTGTCCCTGCCCAAGTAGCTGACACACACACACTTTGAGATTTGATTTATATACAAACACACAGACACTTATGGGGAAGGCTTACACAGGTTCACTCGCTATGCCCCCTTCTGCCCAGACTATAAGGTAGTACCAACTGCCACCAACCACCCTTATCAGCTACTATAAAGGCCCTTAGCAAAGGGTGTCCAATTCTACTGTGCAATGTTACTATTATTCAATTGGTAAGTGTGACTAAGACTTGAAGGCTATTTAGGAGTGGCTTGTACAGTATCACCAAATACATGCAAGTACTCTAAGAGCTTAAGTATCTCTAACAAATGAGCTACAATTTAAAAGGTTTAAATATGTTTAATAATAAATGATAAAAGCACAAGGCAATACTCATTAATTCAACATAGTGACAATAGAGCTCAGAACCACAGGAAATACTTTAAAATAACATAGTAGAACAGTCTCACATAAATACAGAAAACATCTACACTAATCTTGCTATATTCCTATCTGTCTCTAAGAGAAACAATGTTCTAAATAACTTATTTACAGAGCAAGGCAAAGTGCTGGTGAGTTGTTAACAGGTCTGAAGACAAATACAAAACACTCTCTCTTTCTGTGAGATATCATTCTTAAATTAGTAATACACATTACTGCTGGGTTAGCTAGATGACATCATTCTTTGACTCCTTCATCTTAAGTTTCCCAGGCTAGCAGATACCAACAGAATTTAACATGTTCATGTTAAGAATACTTATCTCTCAGAAGCTGAAATTTTCTCTTTGAAGCTTGCCTGAAGCTGGGTGTTGTAAAACAATTACCTTGGAAATCTGTAATTACCTCTATTTCCAGCCAATAGAAAGAAGCCCTAGCTGCATACATTCTGTCTCCTAGCTGAGATAACACACAGTCATAAAATTATTTACTAAGCTTATTTTCTTAGAGTTTTGCAAGTTAACTCTGTATGTCCCAATTTTCTACTATGAAATCATACATTTGCATTGATATAGAGTTTATACACATTTCTGCTATTTTTAGCAGTGTGCACTGTGGTTACATTTTTGAAGCTCAGAGCATAACATAGTTTAATCATAACATATAGTTCCTTTACATTTGTAAAACAAGCCTGTGGATCATATTAATATTTACAAATGACATAGGATTATTTACAAAATTCTACCTAGCTGGGCTGGCAGCCTTCATAGCTTAGTCCAGGAATTGGATCCATCCCTGTTATTGTGTTACCTACCCAGAACATCTGGAGAAGTTAAGGAAAGGCAGGATCCCTATACATTTACCATTTGTAGTAAGGGATATACACAAAAGGTCACATGACAGAGCACCACTATGGACACATTAGGCAGATGTTGGCTTAAAGATAATAAGATTTACAAGAGAAGGCAGTAAAATAAGTAAATATGCACATGATGCATTTTTTCAACTATGTAAGAAAGCCATCATTTTCTTGGAAAGAATGTACAATAGGGGTAGAAAGTAGATTATATCACACAAGAATGCTTGCCTAAAACAAAACTGTCAAAAGTCATTGATAAAACAGAGCAAATTAAAACTAAGCACTGTCTAGACAAAAATAAAGAAGTTGTTTCCATGGAAGCATTACAATACTAACGACAAAAAAATGGAAGGATTTAAAATCCGAAAAGATGATGATGATGATGCTGTGTGGAATCATGAAAGAGAAAAAGACTTCATGTAGTGCAGTATGTATTTAGAAAATAAAGATGTGTTAAATCGTATGACCACTGAACCAAAGTTATATGAAGATATAGTCAAGGATACTACGATATGGCAGGTTTGTTTACAAAACAATAATAAAAATTACAAAATGAAATGTGCTGAAAAGCAAGCAGCCCGGCAATTCAGAAAGGCAACGAACTGAAACTGAGGTGGTAGATCATCAGAAATGTGAAGGTTTCATTGTGAAGCCTCAGATATAAATAACTTCCCAACACGATGACTCAGAAATGCTGAAGAACTGATAGAACAACCAGAACAGACACTGGTAGTAACGATGTCCCCCGAATAAAATTACAGAACATTCAACAGGAGAGTCAGCAGAAACCCCAGTTGGGATTATGCAAAGGGGAAGAGCAGACAACAGAGACCAAAGAATAAGTTCTTTGCAAGGAAGAGGATTACTCAGTGATGTTATTGAAATGGACAGATGTGCTTATAAATAAGAAAGACTACAGAAAATACTCAAGAACTTTGTAAGAAGACTGATACAAGAAATGTGCATGGTAATTGGAACAGTTAATAAACAGCAATATGATATCAACAAAAATTAATAGAACAAGGAAAGTGTCGAACAATAAAAGCAAAGAAAGGAACACACAGACTGGTACCTTGGAGATGCTGTCTCAAGATAACTTTATGCAAGAAATGAAGTGTAATACATCCATCCATCCACAACCACCTTTTCCGATTTTTGCACATGGGTTCTGGATGTCACTTCAACAGTGACAGTCATCTGGTACCAAGGTGTACACAACTAGCTGTCTAGCCCTGCACTGGAAATGAAGTGTAATTACCAGAAGAATATGGTAAAGAGAACAGAGCATTGAAATTGCTTAGACATGTGTAATAAAAGAAGCATAAAGCATTAAAAGTTTCTCAAAATCTGTTATATGACTTATAACAACAAATTAAATATCTCACCACAAGAAGAAAAGCTTCAAAGGTATATAAAAATACAATGCAAGGGGTGTATTTATGTTTATATAATTTTTACAGGTAACTGGACTGCAAAAGAAAACAATAGTATTTGAACAACCCATAACAGAATAAATTAGGGTGCCAAATCCTCCACTCACCACTGTAATGCCCTTCAAAAATTAAACTGGCTTGAACTGCCCCACCATCTCTCCTTCATCCAACTTTCATATGC
The DNA here is from genome assembly GCF_019279795.1 of Protopterus annectens. NCBI lineage: Eukaryota > Metazoa > Chordata > Ceratodontiformes > Protopteridae > Protopterus > Protopterus annectens. The sequence continues at coordinate 1,827,455,091 of NC_056732.1, read as the reverse complement.
AGATGAACTTATCTTTAAACACTCTCTCTGCCCATCCCTTAACTCCTCCTTCAAATTGCACCAGCCTGATAGACTACTCAGGTCAAACAATGAAAACCTACTCGAAGTATTCAAACCTGCTCAAATTCCAGGTAAATTCCTTTTGTCCATTTCTCTATCCCAACTCTGGAATTCCCTCCCTCCACATATTCATACCACCAACAAACACTCCACCTTCAAAACCTTGCTCCATTTCCACCTCTCCTCCCTTGGAGAATGCTCCTGCTCCCATCCCATCTGACTCTCCTCTACTTCACCATATGCTACCTATCTGTCTTCTCTAATTTTCATAACTCAGATCCTCACTGTTTAGTTTCTTACCTAATCTCCTTCTACAGCCTTGCTCCTCACATCCTTCTAATATACCTACACCCGCACTTCTCCTATTAGTCCTGTACTACCCTCCTTCTTTAATTCTTACCACTTTTGTGAATTAACTTAAGAAATTGCTGTTGTAGACCATGTAAATATATATACATATAAATACTATGCTTTCCCTGTAGAAGCATTTTAATATCTGTTGTTAGGATGTCTTTTGCTACTATGTATACTACAATTTTTTTTGTTATACTTTGTACCATTTTCTTGGTTTGTTGTCTTATTACTTTATTCATTTGTTTAACCTTGTTGGAGCTTTTCTCACTAGGACTTCATTGAAAATGGGCTCCTTCGGCCTAGTGAACTATCCTGGAAAACAAACTGTAAATAAATAAAATTGATGGTTCTTCAGAATTTATTTATGTAGAGGAAGTTAAAAATAAACAATGCCAAATGGATAAACAAGTTAAGATAAACAATAAGATGTGCTAACAAAAATGATGTAAAAAACAGAAAGAAGTAAGTTTCAATGAGACAGAGACAAAATTAAGAAAGGCTTCCAAATGGACCTGCCTTTCAGGCCCATATGGCATTTGAAACTCCTGCAAAGATTTTAACATTTGTATATCATGATGCAGCCTTGAATATTTATGAATATTTATTATCTATATGCACACCCTTACCTAACACCAGACTGCTTAACAACAGGAAAGCTATACTCCTTAAAAGTGAACCTGTAAGCTGTCTTAAGAATTATTGGCTAATAACATGCTTTCCAACAACATATAAGCTCTACACAGGAATTGATGTAGAGAGTTTACAGTATTTTAAGCCAAAACTCAGCCAGGACTGTAGAATAGTAAGACAATAAAAAGTATACACAGAAAACAAACATCTTTCTAAACAAAACTGTAGTAGAGGGCTCCCTTTTAACTCCAGGGACCATAACTGTGATCCTTGGAATATCAGAAACTAAAGTACAAAGCATGCTAAATGTGTACGAAGTATGACTATTCCCCTTACTTTGGGGTACTATGATTTCAAAATTAGTATAGTAGGTGGAAAGTGGGGGGGGGGGATGAAATAATGCAAGAAGCTGTAAAGGCATATTGATGAGTTTCAGAAGGTTTTTTTTTTCTTTGTAAGTGTCAGGGTAACAGACTAATGTATCACATAATACAGATCCAGAAAAAGAGATCTATTAAAAGAGATGGAACCTTAGTAAGGTATGACTAGGTTACTGAAAAGTATTCAGAAGCATTCCACATTGTTGATAACAGAATGCTTACAGATATGTCAATTAAACCATGCTTTGATAAATAATACTGTAGTTCATAGGTTAGTAATTAGTATGAAACGGCGGTTTAACAGCTGAACCATAAAAAGTGGCAAATTACTATCCCAGGTGTAAGAATGCAGTGAGAGATATTCCAGGGGGTAATTCTTTATCATTACTGCTGTTTCTCATGTCTTCAATCACTTAAACTATGTAGTTAATATATTAGACTATGAATACAGTTTTTTAAGTAATCTTGTCAGATGGCATTTCACTTTCTTTTAGCAGGCAATCTAAAACTGCAGTAAATATTGTAATGTATATCCGCAATATGGTTTAAAACGTTTTCAGAATATCAGAATGACATTTAGGTTTTTAGGTTTTACAAATGTACAAAAGTAAAATTTATAGCTGGAAAGCGAAAACATCAAGAAAAAATGAACCGGGGAAAGACTTGTGATAAAAATAGCATGTATACAAAGCATATATAACTGAGTTGATAGAGGTCAGCATTACATTGTAGACAAAGGAGAACCGAACTTTGTAATGCTTCAAATGATTGAAGCCAGTACCAAAAATTACATTGACTTGTGGGAGTAAAGTCCAAACTGTAATTCAGGTTGCCTCCCTTGTCCTAACTTACAGCTTTGATGTTACCACGTTGCCCTAAAAATGTTGAATCAGAAATAAAAAAAAGAAGAATAAACGTCATTAATGCCTAGTAACAGATGTACAAAAACATTGTATAGCAGCACTATATATCCCTCGTTCTGAAGGAGGCATTCGTCTCCTTAAAACTGACTTTATATATGGTGTGCAAGCATATTTATTACAGCATTTCATATTTATTAAAATCTTCAGATTAAAAATGGCAAAAGTTTATGCATTTATCAGAAGAAGCATTTTAGAAGGAAGTAGATATGGAAGTAACCAAAAGTGGATAAGAAACAGAAGGTACTGAAAACTGCTAGAAAACAAACGAAAGACTGTGACAAGCAAACAATAAAATGGAACTACAAAATCCAGGCAAATATGACTCCTAGAATAATTGCATAATGATCTAGATTTTATCCAAGAATGATTAACAGTAAGTGATCTTAAACCAAAACATAAAATGTTGTAATGGCAGCTGAAGATAATAGACTTCTTATACAGTAGACTTTTTATTCATACAATCCATCAAAACTGTGAGGGATACTGACAATCGGCAAGTTGTGTAATACAGGACTAAAAACATTTCCACATCTTGTTGCAGGGCGTTAGTATATTTTAAATGAGATGTTAAACCAAGGCCCCATCTGTCCAAGTTGGTGGTATCTCAGGTGGATGTATAAGATTCCATGACACCTATCAAAAAGAGTGAGAAACTTTTCCTTAGGCAGTCTGAATACTAGCTCATGCCTCCCCGAAAAAGACACCATTGACCTAGTTGAACTAATCTGGTTAACAAGCTATAAGTAAAGAAAATAAACACATATCCTTACGATGAGGTTAAAAGGCGATACTGTGAATAATGTATAAATCTGATGAAGAAAGCACTGCAGTTTGCAGAGAGTCAAAACAACTCGATAGATAAATAATGAAAATGATGACATAGTAATCACATGGGATTTTCCACTACTGGATGCTAAGAAAGGGCAATAAAGAAAACGGTAGTGGTGCTGTCGTAGTGTTGTCACCTCACAGCAAGACGTCGCGTTCGATTCTCAGCTAGAGCGTCTTTTGTTTGGAGGCATGCATGAATGGGCGTGCCTTCCTTGAAGGTTGTGCATTAGGGCTGGTAACTCGGCACGTACAAATCCACTACCAAAAACATTAGCTGTGGCGACCCCTAACCGGGATAAGCTGAAAGACACAACAACAACAACAACATATAATTTTAGTTGAAGAAAACAGAACACAAATGGCTACAACCTAATCATACACTTATAAAACATGTAAAAAAAGATACTCTGGTTCTTGGTGTCCTGGGAGCAACTATGCTAAAAAAAAAAAATCTCTCCAAACATTTTTTTTTTAATTTGCTTATCAATACCAGTAACCCCATATGGTCTACAGAAGGAGGCAGTTCTTGGTGCATTGTACAAGTACAAACAACAAAGACTGAAGCAGTGATGATTTTAAGCAGCCCTACAATTGTGCTATATGTGATAAGGGTTTCATACAAAAAGATAAAATGGCAAAGCATCAGTCTGTTGAAGAAATTACATCAGACTAAATTGTATAAATTATTGTGTGACAAGATTGTTACAGAAACCTGTTTCAGTAAAAGATTGATTAGCCAACAGAGGACAGCAGGTACATTTGTGACTGTACTGTCTTGCCCTGCATACAGAAAGAGAAAGACAAAAAATATCAACACATGCATTGCTTACTGAGCAGTGAGAAAGTAAGAACTATGATTGTTTTATTGTATTTTTGAATATATATGTTTTATTTATGTGTTAAAGGGGAAATATTAATTCCTTTAATAATTTTACACAATTCTACTGATGCAATGTTTTTGATCTTTTTATGTACTGGCAATATTAGTAGTATTCTTTAAGTATTGTTTTTTTATATATTTTTAACTGTGGCTTTAATTGTTTAATGGATTAATCAATAATTCAATTAGGCATCAATGATGTCTTTTTGGTATTTAATGGGTGTTTCTTTGCCATTTTATTTGTCTGAAGAAGTGCACGTATTGCAGTTGCATGAAAGCGCTAACAAATAAATTTCTTGTGGTACTGGTGTTTAGACGTTTGTGGATTTCTCTTTTTCCTCTGCTGACTGTTTACAGCTGTTTTCGTTTTGGTTTATTTCGTGGTTATGGCAGAAAATAGCTGCGATTCACAGTCTCAACCCTTGTTCACCCTAAGTCCTACACATCAGCCTATCGATGGTTCTAATAATACCAATTCGGATGTGGCAGCTATCGGCGCCCTGACTGCCTTGGTCCAGCAGCTTACTCAGAAAGTCGATGACCTGTCGAGGAGAATGTCTGAACAGGTGAACCAGGCAGCTGTTAGACCTAGACCGGGTGTCATTTTCAACACCTGCAGTTCACTTTTTCCTTGTTCCAGTACAACTTTATTAACCCCGGCACAGCGAGGTCCAGCAGTCCAACAGCATGGTAATACAGTTTTGAATCCAGAATTAGTTAACAACACAAGTGTTAATAATAATAATACTAATAATAACAATGATAATCCTTCCGGCATGGTCGGAAGTGGTGTTGCTACTAATTCGAATCAATCAGCTGGGACTGATGCACGTCATACTGGCCTTCCTTCTTTGCAAAATTTTCTTATATTGCCAGATATGTTTAATGGTATGGATAGTACTAATAATGGTCAACATATATTACAGCAAGACCCTGCTAATAACATCGTTTTTCGTCTTAAGAATTTCGACAATAAACTGTTGAAATTCAAAAAGTTGCAAACAGAGATTTTATACCTTAGGGAATGCATCAGGCTCCGAGTGGTCCCTAAAGGTCTACGGCAGTGGAAGTATCCATCAGGTGTTGTTAAGAATTCTGAATTTCATCAACAATTAATTGCATTTTTTGACCAGCAGGGCTTTGCGTTTTTGGAATTGCTTATTAAGCAATATGAGAAACAGATGCTTGAATTACAACAACATTTAGAAATTCTTGATAATGGAATTATTTCCGATCCGGATTTTGGTCGTTATGAGTATGATTACAAACGCATTTTTTCAAGCATTGAGTCCCTGCTTTCTAAAATTTTTGACACTAAACTTCATTAAATAAATAGGGACAAGCTTGCATATCAGCATCAGCAAGCTTATCCTGATCCACCGTGTATAAATAATCATGATGTTGTTGCAGCTACCATTGCTACGGAAACTGATACCATACTTTCGGCTCTTTCTGATGATGTCATCAATTCGCCACACAATAATAATGTTTCTATGGACAATGGCATTCGACGTAGCGACAGGATCAAAAATAAAAACAATAACAACAATCAAAAATATTTTAAAAATAACAACAACAATCAGGATTTTTACAGGGACGGCTCCAAGATGACAGCGAACACGGCCAATTCCAACATATTTCAGCAACAACAACGAAAAAAGAATGGCCGGCGCAGGAGGTAATTGAGATGGAAACAAATGAACATTTAACTATTCTTCATAGTATTAATGATGACTTTAATGTTTATAACTTTTCCTCAATGATTATTCCTCAAAACATGGTTGAATTCTTAACTAAAGGCTTCAATTTTATTCCTAATTTGAAGCCTAACCTTGGTCGCCTGTTATGCGATTTAAAACTATTTGTTCGCACACTCAACCTTAGTTTATTGTTTAGTAATTCTAATTATACTTCTACAAGTGAGTATGTCTCTAGTACTTTTAATCCACCATTGGATATTAATTTAAGATTGTTTGAAAAAATTACAGAAATTCACTTTAGGTTTTTAGTCACTAATTATTATCGCAATGTTGACACAAAAAATTGTAACATTACCTTGGAACAAAGGGAGTTTATTGAGTATATCAAAGCTCATAATATTCGGGTCATGCAGCCGGACAAGGGTGGCGGTGTTGTGTTTATGGATGAAGCTGATTATACAAATAGAATGTATAGTATGCTTCTTACACCTAATTATGTGAAAGTATCACTGAATGAGTTTAACAAAGCATATCAAAGTATTAAATCTCAGTTGAGTGATTTATTTATTGAAGGTACTATTTCCATAGACACCTACCATTATTTATCTATGCAAACCCCATTAACACCTGTCATTTTCGGCGTGCCCAAGCTCCATAAGAATATGTATGACCCTCCATTGCGACCAATTATAGTTGGCCGCAAATCAATAACATATGCTTGTGTCAAATGGGTGGACTCTAAATTAAAGAATGTATTGAAGACAGAAATTCAAATCTGTTGTGATTCATGGTATGTCCTTGAGCATTTAAATAATATACCATTTGATGTATCATATGGTTTTCTCACGGTGGACATAAAAGATTTATATACTGTTATTCCACATAGTGTGGGCATGGAATGGGTTAGAGAATTTTTATTGTTAAAGCAAATACCAGGAAAAGATATAGATCTTATTATTTCCCTATTGGAGATTGTTCTTACCAATAATTTTTTTTTGTTTAATGGTGATTTGTATCTACAAAAATCTGGCATTGCCATGGGTTCCCCTTATGGCGGCAGCTTTGCCAATTGTGTTATGGCCTTTTGGGAATGAACTTACCTTTTTTCTCATTATTGGTTCATAGGTTCATAGGTTCATACTAGGCTATCTGCCCTGGGGCAATTATAAGCCTAGCCCGATTCTGTATGGCTTACGCCACCCCTTGATTTGAGTATACTGTGCCCTTTTTAAGGTTTAGTTTACTGTGCATCTGTCTAATAGTGACACGGGAGTAATCCCTGGGACAAACCTACGATCCCCCATCCACCTATCGAGATTCTTCTTGAAGAGATTCAGTGAAGTGCGCTGCCTCACATGAACTGGAATTCTATTCCAGAGCGAAGGGAGCCTCTGGGTTATGAGCCTGTCCCTCCAGCAAGTTCTATTTATTTCTGTGCTGAGGTTCAAGTCCCTCGAGCGTGTGGCTCTAAGGGATTTAGATTTACTGAGGTGGAGCATGTCCATTAATTCTGGATTTGACATAGCTTTGTATGTCAGGCATAGATCGCCTCGAAGTAGGCGGTATGCAACTGAGTAGAGCTGGAGTTTTTAACCGAGCAGCATATGGCATCTGTTTGAGACCCTTGATCCTCTTGGTGAGATACTTTTGGGGTCTTTCTAATTGCTGCAGGTGTCGGGTAAGGTACATCCCAAAGGGGCATTGTATTCTATGATGGGCCTGATGAGGGATGAATAAAGAGGCATGATTACCTCTCTTGATCTAGATGTGAAACCCTTCGTGATGAGGTGGGCTATGTAGAAGGTCTTTCTAACCACTTTGGCAATGTGATTTTCAAAGGAGAGATTGCTATCAACTTGGGTCCCCAGGTCCCTAATAACTTTCTCTGTACTTAATGGGTTTCCGCCTATGTGGTAATTTGTGGGCACATTGTTTTTGCCAAAGGGTATGACTATACATTTTTTGGCATTTAGCTTTAAACCATGGTGCTGGCACCAGTTATCTGTCTCTGTGAGACCTTTTTGAAGGATGTTTGTGTCAGCTGGAGAGTCAATTATGGCACCCAGTTTGCAGTCGTCTGCGAACTTGGTGAGCCATAGTCCTCCCATGTTTGCCTGTACCTCAGAAAAGTATATACCAAACAAGAGTGGTCCCAGGACAGAACCCTGTGGGACGCCACTTCTTTTTCAAGATATGGTCATCTGGTATACATGATACCAAGACGACATGTTCTTTATTATAAAGGGAAATTATAACGATGCTCAAGCCTTGGTCCATACCATGTCCACATTTTCATCCTTTTTGGAGTTTACTTTTTGCTTTGATGCGGATATAATTATTTTTTTGGATATATCCTTGAGTAAGGACATTTTTTATGGCAGATACAAGACCTGTATTTACCGTAAACCTTTTTATAGTAATTCTTTTTTACACTTTGCCAGTAACCATCCGTATTTTCAAAAAAGAGGTGTTGTTAAAGGTCAATTAGTTAGGGCTTCGCGAATGTGTTCTCATGATGATAATTTTATTTCAGAATGTAACCTTTTATATAATATGTTTACCAGTCGTGGTTATCCTATTTCTATGGTTTATGCCTTGATTCAGGAAGTTACATCTAAAAGGTAAAAGAGACTTTTAGGCCCTATTTTAACTGTTGCTCAGACCTCTGTACATGGTGATGCTGAAAATTCTTTGTTTACATCTCAGCACACTGAGACTGTCCTAATGTATGGTAGTAGGTATATTACCAGTTTTTGACACAATTTAATGATATTTCCCATGAGGTTAGACATATATTATATTCTAATTGGAGCCTTATTACTCAAGAATTGACCTTGGATAAAGCCCTTGGGCCTAAACCATTAATAACATTTAGAAATGGACCAAATCTAAAGAGGCTATTTGAGTTACCACACTCGAAACAAACAAATATTAAAGGTATGTTCAAGTGTGGTAGGTGTAAATATTGTAAATACATTTTAACAGGCCCCTCTTTTAGCATTAACGGTCTCTATTATACTATATATGATAAGTATAATTGTGAAAGCCAAGGTATTATTTATTTAGCTCAGTGCAAAATGTGTCCTGTATTTTATTTAGGAAAAACTGAGCGTCAACTTAAACAACGTATATACGAACATGTATATGCCGTTTCTAGAAATAACCTAACTAATGGATTGGCAAGACATATTAATGAGTTCAAAACACACAGTTTTCAGTTTGTGGTTGTGCAAAGTGTTCCTAAGAATCCTAGGGGTGGTCCATGGCATCTATAACTTGAAGAACAGGAATTACTTTGGCAGTTACGTACTAATGCATATGTGTACCCAGGAATTAATGACTCGTGTTCCATTAAATGTTTACTTAGATTAAGAGCCCTGGAGCGATAACATGGTGTGACAAAATTTATATATATAAAATTATGACAATTAATATTTTTGTAAATACATTTTTGAGATATATTGTATTTTTGAATATATATGTTTTATTTATGTGTTAAAGGGGAAATATTAATTCCTTTAATAATTTTACACAATTCTACTGATGCAATGTTTTTGACCTTTTTATGTACTGGCAATATTAGTAGTATTCTTTAAGTATTTTTTTTTATATATTTTTAACTGTGGCTTTAATTGTTTAATGAATTAATCAATAATTCAATTAGGCATCAATGATGTCTTTTTGGTATTTAATGGGTGTTTCTTTGCCATTTTATTTGTCTGAAGAAGTGCACGTATTGCAGTTGCATGAAAGCGCTAACAAATAAATTTCTTGTGGTACTGGTGTTTAGACGTTTGTGGATTTCTCTTTTTCCTCTGCTGACTGTTTACAGCTGTTTCAGTATGATTAGCCAACAGAGGACAGCAGGTACATTTGTGACTGTACTGTCTTGCCCTGCATACAGAAAGAGAAAGACAAAAAATATCAACACATGCATTGCTTACTGAGCAGTGAGAAAGTAAGAACTATGATTGTTTTTGCAGTATTTCAGCAAGCAAAAAATAACTTTTTGGAATAATTAAATGTGCTTATAATTCTGATAAAAGTGTAGGAGGCTACTTCATGTATATTGCTGGTACTGACAGGCACACTCCTAGCATAATGATGTCATGAACTTTACATATTTGTGTCTTGAAGACTCCACTTTTGCAAAACATTAAAGAAATTAAACTTTGAACGAAGGCCCTCATTTGAATAGGTCAAACATGTATCTAGTATGGACTTCTTCTTCTTTTGGCTTTTCCTGGTTAGGGGTCGCCACAGCGGAACTCCGGTCCGCTAATGATTGGCAGTTGATTTTTACGTGCTGAGTTACCAGCCCTGATGCACAACCTTCAAAGAAGGTACGCCCATTCACACATGTCTCCACACAGAAGACACTCTAGCTGAGAATTGAACTGAACAGTGTCTTACTGTGAGGTGACAACGCTACTGCAGCACCACCACCACGGATTGTATCTAGTATGGACTATGCTTGCAATTTCAAGGAAGTGTATAACAAGAAGATGGAATAGAAACACAGTACCAACTTTGGAAGACTTCTACAGCTTACTGAAGACTGCAGCATTATTGGAAATTAAAATTAAAGAACTAAAAATGTATCCAAAGCCATTTATCAACAACCCTTGGGGAAAAGTCTTATTGTTGATTGACACTGTACAATAATTGATCAGACACTCTTATAATGGATTGGACATACTTATAAAGTAACTTTATACATTAAGATCGTTATAGTGTCAGGCTAATGTAAATAGTGTGCATAGTTATTTAAGATGTTATGTATAAATACTATAGAATTCATTCAAATGTATTTGAAAAATAAAAAAAAGAATTAAAAAAAAAGAAATGAAACTTTTGGAAATCTGGTTATATTGTAAAGTTTTTTTTTTTTTTGTTATAGTGTATATGCAGAAAAGGAAGCTGAACTAGTTATGAATGTAGGAATTTCAAAGATATTTAAGGTTGTAGACAGAGACATCTTGATTTATTTTCTAAATTTCAAAAGAATCTAAGAATACTGAACATGACTCTTTTATTAATCAATAAAAAGCGTAACCAGAAACATGATAAGTGAGGTATTTAAAGTGGCACCCCTAACTTAAATAACAAGGATGTTTTATGGATGGTAAGCAAAGGCAGCAAAGTCTTTTACTTGTATCCTGTGCTGTCCAGTCAAAGCTAAGTACTTTTGCTTTGTGTATTTCACTATGTTTTTTTAATTGCTCTTCCTCTCACTGTTAGACTTATCCTGAAATTGCCTTCAACAATGGATTTCCAACTAGTTGTTTAGTTGGTTTGTGGAAGCATTGCACTTGTGGGTCTCTTCTGCTGTGTTTTTTCTGGGTTTGTTGATCTTGTAGTAGGAGATGTGTTCCTGTCCTGTCTGAGTTGGGCAACACACAGAAGGGCTTCTGCTGTTATATTGACAAGTGGGCTCATTAGTTAGTGTTTTGTGTTTTTTCTGTCCTGATGTAAATTTGGGAGCACTTGCCTGGAGGTGCTCACTATACAGCAACAATTAGCAGTACCCTATACAGTAGCAAACACCTAGAAAGCAAATATTCTCTATAGAACAATCCATAAAACCACACCTGTTAAACAGTAAATATAGAGCAAAACCTTGCTTGACGACTAGCTGAGAGCAGCTAGTTGGGTGTCGAGTGGCAATACCTATAGATATAGTAGAATTCAGTATTTAGTAAACATTAAAATTAGTGGAATATAGTACTGTTTAGCATAATCTGCCCCAATAAAGCACCCTTACTAGTCTGAACCAACAAAGCATTCTAAATAGCCTTCTAACCTCAATACAAAAATCCTTTTTTGCTCACCAAAAGACTGGACAGCATGGATATGTAATTTCCTAAATTCTATGTATATAGTTGGTGGATATGTGCATCTTAAGACAATGTAGCAATTGTCTAATGCTTACCAACAACCACTTAATCCTTAAAGAAACAGACACAGTATTCGAGAGGTGTACTTACACAGTGACACCGGAGGCTAAATTCTCACTTGCAAACACACATTAGTTTGTCAAAACTTCACAAACAACACCCACCTCTCATGGCACACAACACACACATAGACTCACATGTGCTGAGGCATTTAAAATAAATCTTCCTAAACAACAAAGATTGCCTAGACCACCTGTTGGCATATCTATGCTGCAGTAAGCCCAAAGCCACTCAGAAAAAACACCTAACACCAGACATACAGTCACTTTCAATGGAGCCAAAACACTATTAAAGCAAGCAAACACACTTCCTAGGACTCTCGTCACAGGGGACTCCATTGTAACAGACACTGATGCCCCTCTAGGCTGAACAGGGAGAAGATGACATTTAGTTTTACTTATCTGGAGTTAGGATCTGCCCAATCATACCCATACTCAAGTTACTGCACCACAGGTACCATTATGATTCCATATACGTCCATGTAGGTGTAAATGACCTGAAACATACTTCCCTAGAATATATGAAGAGAGACATTATGCAGCTCTTAGACTGTGTCTCAAGTAGGAATGAACCTGGCGTTGAGCAGCATATTACCATCACTGAGGATGATGCTGCAAAATGACCAAAAGATGACTGATTTTAACAATTGGGTGTCTTTCTGCTGTCATTCCAGGGGAACCCAGTATTTGTTAACTTGAGAGGACATGGTTAACAGATGACATTGTTTCCCCTAGGAGGGTCTACACCTGTCTCCCCTAGGCTTTTGAGTACTGGCTAAAACATTATCTACCCCATAATGCCATTTTTTAGGCAATGCCAAACTGACAAACCTATCAACATAGAAAATTAACTCAACTGAACCTCAAGTCACTACTGATCAATCCCAGGAGCCTAAATATAAAACTACATTCCCTCCAAGCCCTTCTCACACTCAAGCATACAGACATCTGTGCAATTACCTAGGCATGTTTTAAAGTGGCAGAGGGTACCCCGACAGTCCAAGGTTTCAGTGTCTCAGTATGTATCAGTAACAAGTATACCTCTAGGTTGGTCAAATAGGATGACATGCTGGAGTTCCTTCACATATAGAGCAACATAGATAAAATCCCATACCATATCCTAGCCAGGTATAGGTCACCCCCCAAGTCTGAAGAAGCTCACAATGCATAAGTGGATTTACTGGAGACATTTACTATACAACCTAACACCCTACTCATGGGAGACTTTAATTCCCACTCTATAAACTGGGAATTCTACATGGCATCCAATCTACAGGCATAGAGATTCCTGAACTTCATAAATACAAACATACTTGACCAAATAGTGAATACACCCACTACAGGCTCCAACATACTGAATTTCGTAGTCACAAATATGGGAGAACACTGCACCCCTCAATGTCTGACCATAAAGCTGTCTTCTACTCAGTCCAAATAAACTCTATAACCCCAGTAAAACCAGTACTAGGGACTATTCCAGGTAAACCGACTTGTATCAAGTGATGATTTGTCAAAATTCAATGCCCCTCCAAACCCTACAAAATTAGCAGCCTGTGTTGAATTGCTCTCAGAAACTCTCTAGGACCATGTCAGTGACTGCATATACAACAAAAGGAAAACATTTATGGCAAAATCAGGAAAGGTAATTTCCATAAAGACAAAAACTCTCTCATCAAGCTAGATAGGCAACTAAGTGGGCTAATAAGGTCAAACAAAGGCATATTTGAGGTTAATATAGCTTTCCAACTGAAAGATAACAATAAGGCCTTCTTCAGCTTAGTCAGAAACCCTAAGGACAGCAAACCGCAATCTTCCAAACTGGAGGCTAATGGTGCCACATTCACAGAGCCTGGTAACGTAGTGAACCTGTTAGCAGACAAATTCAGTTCCAACTTTACCTCATCTCATCCCCAACCATCCCCCAACAAATACCCTCAGACATAACCCTACAAATATAACTAGGGAGCATGTACTGGCTTCACTCACTAAAGCCAAGGACACAGTCTCAGTGGACCCCGATAACATCCTGGGATGCCTCCCAAGCAGTCTAAAATATGGCTTATCAGGAAGATTGGAGTCAATGTTTCACTGCAGTCTTAAAACAGGATTTGTGCCTTGAGAATGGAGGACTGTGAGGGTAATCCCCTTTCATAATGGAGGGCCTTCAGATCCTGGAAACTACAGACCCATTAGTCTGACTAGCCTTATTTGCAAAGCCATGGAAATAATTGTCATGGAAATTGTCAACATGGACATAGGGGACCTCCAGACAATAGATACATCCCAGTCTGGCTTTGTAAAAGGAAGATCATGCTTACTGAATCTGGTGGACTTCTTTGAAAAGGTCACTAAAGCAATACATGAAGGGAAATGGTGCATACTGGATAACTAGATCTGGCTAAAGCATTTGATATAATACCCTTCTTGGGCATTGTCAATAAACTTACTGAACTAGGCATAAACCCCTTTATAACATGCTAGATAGCTAGCTAGCTCACAGATAGGACCCAAGAGGCCACATCTACAAAGAGGCTTGTCCCCACTGGAGTCCCTCAAGGAATTGTGCTGGGCCGACTGTTCTTTGGCATCTACTCCTCAGACATCAGTGTCAATGTCAAAGGCCTCTTGTTGACAAACTGCACACATGATTGCAAACTGGGAGCACTCACTGAATCTCCCCAAGATGAAAACACCTTTCAGAAAGGTCTAACACACACACACTTGGTGCCAAAGCCATGGCTTAAAACTCAATACCAGCAAATGCTGGAGTACGTTATGGGAAGTGGGCCACCCCGGGTAACTACTTCATCAATAAAACAACCCCAGAAGTTGATTTACTAGTCAGGGTTCCCAGATCCCTGACTAGTCAATTCACTAGTCAGGGATCTGGAAACTTGTATAGATAGTAACCTAGCCTTCGACCAACATATGTCCAAGATAGTAATACAATCCTTCTTTGTTGCTCATCTTATAAGTAAGGCCATTGCTTACAGTGGAGATAAAAAGTGTACACAACCCTGTTAAAATGCCAGGTTTTTGTGATATAAAAAAATGAGACCACACTAAATAATTTCAAAACTTTTCCCACCTTTAATGTGACCTATAACCTGTACAATTCAATTGAAAAACAAATCTGTTAGGGGAAAAATATAAAAATTAAAAAATGTACAATACGCAGGTTACATAAGTGTGCATACCCTTAAACTAATACTTTGTTGAAGCACCTTTTGATTTAATTACAGCATTCAGTCTTCTTGGGTATGCACCTGCCATCAATTAAAGAGACTCTGATTAACCCCAAATAAAGTTCAGCTGTCCTAGTAGGATTTTCCTGACATTTACTCAGTTGCGTGCTGCAGCAAAAGCCATGGTTTGCAGACAGCTTACAAAGCATTAAAGGGATCTCATTGTTGAAAGGTATCAGTCAGGAGAAGAGTACAAAAAATTTTCACAGCATTGTATATACCATGGAACACAGTGTAGACAGTCATCAAAAAGTGGAGAAAATATGGGACAACAGTGATGTTGCAAAGAACTGGACGTCCCACCAAAATTGATGAAAAGACAAGACAAAAACTGGTCAGGGAGGCTGCCAAGAGATCTACAGCAACACTGAAGGAGCTGCAGGAATTTCTGGCAAGTACTGGTTGTGTACTACATGTGACAACAATCTCCTGTATTCTCCAGATGTCTGGACTATGGGGTAGGGTTGCAAGACAAAAGCCTTTTCTTACACAAAAAAACATCCAAACCCAGCTAAAATATGCAAAAACAATACATCAAGTCTCCCAAAAGTATGTGGGAAAATGTGCTATGGTCTGATGAGACCAAGGTTGAACATTCTGGCCACAATTCCAAAAGGTACATTTGGCGCAAAAACAACACTTTGCATCACCAGAAGAACACCATCCCCACAGTGAAGTATGGTGGTGGCAGCATCATGCTTTGGGGTTGCTTTTCTTCAGCTGGAACTGGAGCTTTAGTCAAGGTGGAGGCAATTATGAATGGTCCCAAATACGTCACTTTTTACCCAAAACCGTCAAGCATCTGCTAGAAAGCTGAAGATGAAGATGAAGAGGAATTCACCTTTCAGCATGACAATGACCCCAAACATACATCCAAATCAACAAAATAATGGCTTCACCAGAAGAAAATTAAAGTTTTGGAATGGCCCAGCCAGAGCCCAGACCTAAATCCAATAGAAAACCTGTAGGGTGACCTGAAGAGGGCTGTGCACAAGAGATGCCCTCGCGATCTGACAGATTTGGAGGGCTTTTGCAAGGAAGAGTGGGCAAATATTGCCAAGTGAAGATGTGCCATGCTGACAGACTCTTACCCAAGAAGACTGAATGCTGTAATTAAATCAAAAGGTGCCTCAACAACGTATAAGTTTAAGGGTGTGCACACTTATGCAACCAGCTTATTGTACTTTTTTATTTTTTGTATTTTTTCCCCTAACAGATTTGTTTGTTTTTCAATTAAATTGTACAAGTTATAGGTCACATTAAAGGTGGGAAACATTTTGAGATGATTTATTGTGGTCTCATTTTTTTATATCACAAAAACCAGGCATTCTAGCAGGGGTGTGTACACTTTTATCCACTGTAGGTACACACAGGTTATCATACCACTGTATGTGGCCTTCACCAGACCAATCATAGGTTTATAGGTGTTTACTAGGCTAATGACAAGGGCCTTTTTAAACCTAGTCATGCATCCCAAATTTCTGACAAGTTCAGCTACCCTTGATAAGTGTAAGCAGGGGCTTGGGAGATGAAACATTTACAAGCAGGGACCTGGGAGAAGAACCATTTACAAGCTGCCTGTGTCCATTTGAGACATAGGTGTCAAACCAAGGAAGAATTCCCTGTTTCACATCCAATTGTCCAAGTTACACTTGAATTTGGTTAGGGAGCAACTCTGCTTTATATGGATAGGGAGCCTGTTCCAGAGATGGGGTAGTCTCTGGGATACATACCTGTCTCTCCAGCAGGTCCCCTTTATATCACAGGCAAGGTTTATGTCTTTAGAAGTGTATTTCTGGTGCTGTTTGTTTTGTGGATATGCAGGAGGGTCATCAGAGTGGGGTCTGACAATGCCCTGTATGCCAGGCATAGATTTCCCTTCAACATCCTGTAGGAGACAAAATATAGGGATAGGCCCTTGAGGCAGTCTGCAATATGACATTTTGCTTATGCCTTGAATTCTTTTAGTGAGGAACCTCCGAGGATGTTCCAAAATGTTGGATATGCCTGGTTAGGTACATACCAAAGGGGGCACTGTACTCAATGGTAGGTCTGATGAATGCTGAGTACAGTGGAATAATGATTTCCTTGGAATTAGGTGCTATAACTTTGTTTATAAGTTGCACAACGTAGAATCTAATGCTCCCTTCAGAATGTACCTGACCAGACAGTTGCAGTAACTGGCTCATCCACGAAGGTTCTTTACAAAAAGAATGCAGGGAGTAAACACAATTCCCTATGCTGATCACCTTAGGGCCCTGTCTCTTATGCTGATCACCTTAGGGCCCTGTCTCTTATGCTGATCACCTTAGCGCTGTCTCTTATGCTGATCACCTTAGGGCCCTGTCTCTTATGCTGATCACCTTAGGGCCCGGTCTCTTTACTCAGTATTCTACTTCTGAGGGGTGATCTTTGCCCGGCATACAAGGCATGCCTGAACCCTATTTTCACTAACCTTTTACACATCCACAAAACAAACTGCATCAGGACTACTCAATCCAAAGACATCTGAATGGAGAAATTATGAATGGGTTCCAACTGGAGAGAGAATGAAATCAGCAAGAAAAGGAGAGTAGTATTGCTGGAACTGAATTCATCTTCAGGTTTTGGTGAGTACCTTCATGTGGTGGACTGTTTTCACAACATCTCACCAAGATGACATTGAAATATAGACTGTATCTTATATAGCATGTGTCATGGAGAGAAGTAAGTAAAAATAAAAAGGACAACTGGGTGCCCATTCCTGATGTATGCACTGGTGCCAGGACTGTAAAAATGGCAGTGTAGAATCCTCAAGACACAGAAACATCCCTAAAATGTGGTTAGGCAAGGCTCAGCATGAGGATGTCCCCTCCCCCTACTGTTGTAGAAGGAAGTAGTAGTCCACAAAAAAAAAAAAAAATTGATAGGCCGAAAAAAGAGCTGTAAAGATGACATAGTTGTGTGTTGAGTAAGTTGTGTGTTGAGTAAAGGAAGAAATTGGGTATTGGGTATTGTTACTTTTATGCAAGAAACCCAGAATTTCCAGACAGAATATATTCAGACAAATTAAGAGAGAAGTTAGACGAAAGAAAAATACTTGCACAGCAAAAACTGTCAAAATCTTCAAATACCAATTTGCTTTCAGTAATACAAGAGATCCATAAAATACATAACATAGGTGAAGAAACTTTGGGCTGCCTGGAAAAAAAAACGACAGAGGAAGTACAAAAATATAAAGAACAAAACTCCGAGATTTTTTAAAAGTTGTAAAGAAGAAATGTGGAAATGGAAAGAAAATAGATCTGACATTGTGCAATATTTATTTATTATTAATTTATTTATTTTACATTTGTTGACCGGGATTGTCCGACTGAGCTAAAGACCCCTTTTTCAATGGAGGCCCGGGGAGAAAAGCTCCAACATATTATACAATGTTCCTTATAAGTAAGCATTAAACAGCAATGTTACAAGATTATTACATGGCGTTAGGTAGCAATACAATGTTATACAGTGTCAATAATCAGGAATATAGCATAACTATTTCAAGATGTATAACAAGAAATATCTCATTAAGATGAATATAGTTTTTGGGGTAAGTGGTTACAAAAACGCAGTTTTATCATAATCTAGTTTCATAAAGGCAAGACAATTACAATAGAATGTTTCTCTGAGGCAATTTGCTTAATAGATTTTAGAAGACAGCAGAAAGAGTAGTCAAGGAAGATTAGAGAGAGCTAGTGAGAAGAGTGAGTTAAGGGCAGAAAGTAGATTAAGGTATGAGAAGTAGGGAATGTTTAAGAAAGTAGTGTGCCGTGGCAGGACCAGTGACTTTTAAAGTGCTCTTTGGTGGCTGTCTTAAATTGTTTAGGATGTGTAAGGGTCCTGATTTCTAGTGGGAGCCTACTCCAGGCAATAGTGGAGTGATAGCTGTACATGTTGCGTCCAAATTCAGACTTGGGTTTGTAGATTTGTAATAGGTCTTGGTTAGAGCTTCGGAGAGGTCTGGAGGGAGAATAATGGGAGAAGAGAGGGGATAGTGCTGGGCAGTAGGAAGGCTGGCATAGGATAGAATGGATGATCTGGAGCTGAGAGAGAAGAAGTTGGTGGGGTAATTTAAGCCAGTTTAGGTGTTTTAGAGAGAGACAGTCATGGGATTTGTAGGTTTGTTGGGCAGCAAATCTAGCTACCTTGTTGTAGGTAGATTCAAGTTTGGTCAGGAGTGCTGAGTTAAGATTTGTGAGAATTTGAGAATTGTACATTAGACTGGGTAGAAGGTAGGTAAGTGAGAGAGTAATCTTGGCTTCAGAGGTAAGGAATTTCTTGTTACGGTAAAGGAGCCCTAGTTTTGAATGAGTCTGCTTGATACAGTTATTAACATGCAAGTCAAATTTAAGCTGATCATCAATGGTTACACCTAAGAGCTTAGCACTGGATTCTACCTGAATGGGAGTGTTATTAAGGGATTGGCTGGAGAAGGAGGGTTTAATATTGTTGAACCTTTTAGGTAGGAAGAGTAGCAGCTTTTTTTTTTAGGGTTAAGGATGCGTTGGTTGTTGGAGAGCCATGTTTCAACTAAGTTAAAAGATACTTGAGTAGCTGAGAAGAGCTTTGAGGGAGAGTTGGCTGTGGTAATGACTGTAGAGTCATCTGTGTATTGCACTAAAGATGACTGAGGATAGGAGATATAGATAGGCTGATTAGTAAAGATATTATAAAGTAAAGGCCCTAGGATAGACCCTTGAGGTACACCCATTTTTACAGGGAGAGGAAAAGAGAGTGCAGAGTGCCATCTCACTGATTGAGATCTATCAGTGAGGTAGCTGGAGAACCATGCAACAGTATCAGAGGAGAAGTTGAGGTTATGCAGTTTGTGCAGCAGAAGAGAGTGTGAGACAGTGTTGAAAGCTTTTGATAGGTCCAAGAATAGGCAAGAAATAGGTTTATGGTCATCCATGGCTATAGAGACAGTGTTGAGGAAGGATACTAGAGCTGTAGTGGTGGTATGTTTGTGTCTGAAGACGTGCTGAGCAGGTGTAAGTAGATTTTCCTGTATTAGATACTGCATAATGTATAACTTGTTTATGAATACATTTGTCTAGTACTTTAGAGAGAGGGGAGAGGACAGCGATAGGTCTAAAGTTGGAGATATCAGAGGTATAGGTGTATTAGGTGGAGTGTAGCATTGTTTCCAGATGGAAGGGACTTTATATTCAGAGATAGAGTGATTAATTAGGATAGATAGAAGGAGAGAAAGAGAGTCAGCTCTTAGAAGAAAAGTGGAAGGAATATTGTCAGCTGATGCTGAGCATGGTTTTAATTTAGAGAGTAGAGTTCTGATGTAGCTAGTAGGTACAGGTTTGAGGGAGAAACTATTTGAGGAGATATTATTAGGAGTAGGTTCAGAAAAGTTGGAGATGTTAGTAGTAGAGGAGTTTGGGTTAGGGTTCAATAGCTTAGATATTGAATCGTTAAAATAGGTATTGAAGATAGTGGCAGTTTCTTTAGATGTCTTGTCTGTGCATGGATTGGGGGAGCTAAGATTACTGGGATGTAATATTTGGTTAATAGAGTTCCAGAATTTTTTAGAATTAGATTTAAGGGCTGTGGGACGTTTGATATAGAAGTCTTTTTTATCTTTGTTTATGTGTTTTTTTGTTAGATTTCTGAGTTCTTTATATTTTTGCAAGGCTACAGGGAACTTAGTTTGTGACCATTTTTCTATAATTTATCTCTAGTTATCATAAGGGTACGAGTGGCTTTAGAAAGCCATGGAGATATGATGGACTTAATTTGGACTTTGCGAGGGGGAGCAAGTGAGTATAAGATGCTAAGGAAGGTGTTGTTGAAAGTTCGGACTGCTTCTTCTAGTGGGAGTTGGGTAAGGAATTTCCAGTTTACTTTAGAGAGGAGGGCATTAAAGATTTCTGGATGGAAGTTAGACAGTTTGTGACAAGTGGTAAATCTAGGAGGTTTTGAGAAGTGGGGAGTGAACCTAAGCACTTTTATAGGGGAGTGATCGCTCAGGGTGTTTGGTAGGGTTTCAGGGTTATGATACTTGGAAGGATCAGATACAAGTACCCAGTCAATAAGAGTACAAGATGTGTGAGAGTTGTTTGTATGAGTAGGTTGGGAGATTAGCTGTGTAAAGCCATATAAATTAATGAGTATTAGAGTTTGGATTACTGAGCATTAACCAGTTAATGCTGACATTCCCAAGGAGGATAGTTTCATTGGGGATGTATTGAGAAAAGTATGAAAGAATATTTTCAAGCAGAGCAATGTTGTCTCCTGGAGGAATATAGATGGCTGCTACTGTGATAGTGGTGTGGTCATTGATTTTTAAGGTTAGCTGTAAGTATTTCAGCAGGAGAAAAGGATGGGATAGGTTTCATAATACTTGTAATGGTGAGGTGGTTGGAGTAGAGGATGGCTATGCTACTCCCTTTTTTGTTTTGGCCAGGGAGAGAATGTCTTTATCAGAAGTTTGGGGTTTTAACCAAGTTTCTGTTAGGGTGATGACATCAGGGGTGTGGAAGGCTATCCAGGCATGGATTTCACTAACTTTGTTTAGAATACTATGGGCGTTCATAGAGTAAAAGGAAATATGTTTGGAGAGAATGGGTTTATTAAGTAGGGGGAGGTAGAGTTATGCATGGTGGGGTGATGGATAGGTCCAGGATTTGGATGTATGTCTCCTGATAGAAGCAGGGTTACATAAAGGTGGTAAAGTTTGAATTTAAGTGGGTTGTAAGTCAAGTACTTCATCTTGGTTTTAGATGCTAGAGAGTGAGGGGGAGGACATTTGATTTTAGGCAGAAGGATGTTCATGGAAAAGATAGAGGAGGAGACTGGAATAGAGTATTGCAGAGATGAGAAGCAGTTAGTATGGGGATTAGTAGGATCTCTATGGACAGGTGGTAATGGAGTAGTATAATATGTAAGAATGAGAAGCAGAAGTAATGGAAGCAAGAGAAAATAGAGAGGGTTGCAATAGCCATGGCCTAAGGTGGGGAAGTAGGACTGGGATGGAGTGAGGAGTGGGCAAGGGACTAGGAAAAGTAAGTTGTTGGACCTGTTTGTGAGTTGAAGTAAAACTTATGTGAAACAACCTGTAGGGGAAATAGGAGATATGTAGGAAGAAGGAGGATTTGCAGCAGACTAAACTATGAAGTGATAAGTAGGGAAGGGTAAGGTGTTTAGAATGTTTTAGCAGACAGGAAGGGGTGGAGTTAGGGGTGGAAGAGATTAGGTTGTTAGATATAAAGGAAATGATATCGGAGTGGGTGGGAATGGGGGTGGGAGGACAGTGAAGTGAGCCCGAATGCAGTGAGGGTGAACAGAGTGGGATGGGCCAGGAAATGCAGTCACCACAAGAAACAATCAGTAGGCCAGGAGGAAAACAGTAAGAAGCACACAGTGAGAGTCAGCAGGTAAGTAGAAGAGGTGGGGCGGTGCAGACAGAGAAGGAAGAGATGTTATAGTGAGGTATACACAGGTATTTGCAGTAAGATAAAAACAGTTAAAACGAAACCACAAACAGAAAAACAAAAAGAGTATAGCTAACTAAGAGAGAGTTGACACTAGGGTAGTGACTAACTTATAGATGGCAAAGAGAGACAAAGAGAAAGCCAAACCAAATCAGTACAAAGATTTTAAGGGATAACTGAATTAGTTAATGAGTCTCTCAAGAGCGGAAGCCTTGACTTGCTTTGTACAGCTGTTTTGCACTAATCAGTAAAGTTGGCAGTAGCATCAGCTGCTCTGTTTTTGAACTTTCTGTTATTATATCTGCTAGTAATTATATCTGCTAATAATTATATATAACTTGATTTGTGCCCAAACATTGCATGTCTAAAGAAGGCAAAACTGTTTTAATTTAACTGCATTCTTTGACACTATATTTGTTTGTTCTGTTCCTTTTTCCCCTAGCCTTCTAGCCAAACTAAAGCTTGATTAAGATGGCCCTCTTTGCGGTCTACTTGTAACCTGTAAACCGCTGGCCATCCACTACCCACTTTTGAAGCAAAGTACGCAGCACCCCCTTATCATCTCCTAAGAGAATTTATGCTATTTTTAGCTGCCTGTATTGCTCTGTAATTTAAAGCTGAAGACGAGCACATTACCATGAATGCCAGCCCCAAACCCCTAGCATCTTACTTCTCTTATTTTCTTGGTAGCAATTTCTTCAGCCCTACGGACCTGTCCTACAGACTTTTCCCTAGTTTTTAATAAATGCAACCCTTTTGATCAGAGTTCTAATAGACACAAAGTTACTTCTCTACAGTGTTATTGAGCTAGTTTGCATATTCTCAAACACAACACCTCTAACACTTTGCTGCATACTTACAACTTAACTGATTGTTTCTTCTGCCATCTCATGCCTCAGGTGTAGCCCTGCTCAATTCACCCTTGCTGCGCTTGGGCTCAGTATGCTCCCCACCCACCCCCATATCATTTCCTTTATACCTAACCCCTGCTCCTCCCACTGTCTCAATGCCCACCCCTTCCTGTTAGGCCACACATACCCCTCCTCTTTCTACTCCCTAGCACACACCTAACTTGAATACCTGCTACCTCACCTCTTACCTTCCATTCATCATCTATTTCCTTTTCTGGTAACTCCACCTAATTCTACACATACACACATTCACACGGCTACAGGCAGACCAACCACAAGCCTTCACATCCTCTAGTCTTTGATACCAACACACTCCTCTATCATGCCAACTAACCCACTCTCTACCTCCTCTTACCTGATATTATTTCCACTATTCTTCTTTCTCCATCTCACTTCTCCCAACTATCACCCATTTATAATGTCCCTACAAATCCCTATAATACCAATCTCCTACCTCCTTCTCAATCCTTTACTATCTTCTGTTCCATTATTCCTATCAATACCCATCTACACAAAATCAAAATTCCTCCTACCAACACTTATCTACCTAAAAATAAATTAAAATAATATACCTACAGTTCTTACATGGACAAACCCCACTACCTCCCCAAAATCCTACTTCAAGCAGGAGACATTCATCTAAATCCTGGCCCCACGCATCCCACCTCTACCAACAATACAGGTGTTCCACACTTAGGCAACTCAACACCTTCCAACAAACACTTCTCCTTCTACTCAATAAATACTAGAAGTATTCTAAATAAAGTCAGTGAACTCCACGCCTGGATCTGCCACCACACCCCTGATATCATTGCCCTAACTGAAACCTGGCTTAAACCCCAACATTCAGACAAGGACCTCCTCCCTCCTGGCTATAATATACTTCACTTAGATAATCAAAATAAAAAATGGGGTGGTGTAGCCCCCTAACTCTTAAAAATCTCAAGAAGCCCATTCCATACTTCCCCCAGCAGAAATACTGTCCGCCAACCTCAAACTTAATAATCATACCACTATCACTATAGTAGCCATCTACATTCCACCAGGGCAAAACATTCCCCTTTTGGAAAACATACTCTCATATTTTTCTCAACATATTTCCAATGAAACTATCATTCTTGGTGACGTTAATATTAATTGGCTAACTCTCTGTTCTCCAAATTCTCCCCAGCACATAAATTTGTATGGCTTTATACTTCTCATCTCTGATCCCACACACATCAACATCTCACAAGCTACTAGTACTCTTATAGACTGGATACTGGTCTTTAATCCTTCAAAGTACCATGACCCCAAAACTCTATCTAACTCCCTTAGTGACCACTCCCTATAAAAGTGCTTAGATACTCACCCCACCATGCCAAACAACACAGGTTCATAACATGCCAAAGGTTAACTAACTTCCACCCTGAAACCTTCAAATCCCTCCTCTCTGAAGTAAACTGGAATTTCCTCAATCAACTTCCCCTCGATGATGCAGTCCAGTCTTTTAACTCCACTTTCCTTAATATTCTTAACTCACTAGGTCCTCTTTGTACTGTCCATGTAAAGTCAAATACTTCTTCTTGGCTATCCAATACCACCCATTCCCTAATAAAAAATAGAGACAAAGCATAGAAAACATGGACAAAAATAAAGCTCCCAGCAGACTTGCAAAAATTTAAAGAACTTAGAAATCAGACCAAAAAACTAATTAATAAAGACAAGAAATACTTCTACTACAACCCCCCCTCACCCTTGAGATCTAATCCTAAAAAAATCTGGAACTCAATAAATCAAATATTACACCTCAGTACTCCTAGCTCCCCTAATCCATATCCAGATAAGACTCAGGAAGAAACTGCTTCCACATTCCACACCTATTTCATTGACACCATATCCAAACTACTGAACCCTAACCCCAACCCATCCACCCAAAACAATAGTCCTAATTACAAAGAATCTGCTCCCAACATAAACTCCACAAATAAATTCACCCTTAAACCTGTACCCACCTGTTACATCAAATCCCTGTTCTCCAAAGTAAAACCTTGCTCAGCATCTGTAGACAACATCCCTCTCGGTTTCGTCAAATAGCCGCCAACTCTCTCGCTCTCCCTGCCTCCATCTTAAAAAACGCTCTGTCTTTGAGTCTAAAGTACCTTTCATCTGGAGACAATTCTATACCTTACCTATACAGAAAGGAGGTAACTCCACTGATAGCACCAATTTCAGACCTATCACTGTCCTGCCACCTCTCCAAAATTCTTGAAAAATGTATTCATTAACAAGTCATGCACTACTCACTCCAAGAAAATCTGCTCACACCTACTCAACACAGTTTCAGACCCAAGCATAGCACCACCACTGCCCTACTATCCTTCCTTAATTCAATTTCCCAAGCCAGAGAGGACAACAAACTTATCTCCTGCCTAGTCTTAGACTTCTCAAAGGCTTTTGACACCATCTCTCACCCTCTTCTACTGCACAAACGTAACTAGTTTTAACTTCTCCCCTGCTACTATTGCATGATTTACTACCTATCTCTGACTTCAAGCAGTGAAATGGCACTCTGCTCACTCTTCTCCTCTCCCAGTTAAAATGGGTGTCCCCCAAGGATCCATCCTTGGGCCACTACTTTCTAGCATCTTTACCAATTCTCTCTACTCCTCGTGTCCTCTCTCATCTCTAGTACAATATGCTAATGACTCAACAGTCATCACTATTGCTGACTCTCCCTCTGAACTCATCTCTGCCACACAGACTACCTTCAACTCAGTTGAAAACTGGCTCTCTCTAAACCAACTAATCCTTAACTCCAAAAAAACTAAGCTACTACTTTTCCTACCTAAAACCCTTAACCATAGCAAATCCTCCTTCTCAATACAGTCCCTAAATAACACCTTAATTGAGGTTGAATCTAACACAAAGCTATTAGGTGTTATTATTGATGACCAGCTCAAATTTGACTTACATATCAACAACTGTATCATGAAAACTCATCAGAAACTAGGTCTCCTGTACCGCAACAAAATATTTCTCACCAGGGAAGCTAAGGTAACACTCTCTCATGCTTACCTACTACCCAGTTGACTGTACAGTTCTCAAATTTTTACTAGTCTTAACTCAACACTCCCATCCCATCTTAAATCATCCTAAAATAAGATAGCTAGATTCACCGCTCAGCAAACCTACATGTCCCATCACTGCCTCTCACTGAAACAGCTAAACTGGCTTGAGTTACCTCACCAGCTCGTTCTGTCTCAGCTCCAGATCATTCACTGCATCCTCTACCAACCTTCCTACTGCCCTACTCTTTCAACTATCATCTCCCACTACTCACCTGCTAGACCTCTCAAAGCTCCAACCTAGACCTTCTATAAACTCACAAACCAAAAACTAAGTTTGGATGTCATCTCTACAGCTATAACCCCACAAAGGCTTGGAATAGCCTCCCACTTGAAATTAGGTCTCTTAAGCAACTGAAAAAACTGAAGACTCCCACCAGAGAATATTGCAAAGTCAATGGACTTGCCACTGTATTCACCCGCCATAAACACAGTTTCAACCCAAAATTCCAACAACTGTCCTTTCTCTATCTCATAAACTCCTTACTATAATACTGCTCTGAAAACTGCATGCTCTTTACCCTTTTCTGACAATGACTATGTGTTCTGTTAATTTTTGTGATGCTAATATATACTGTATGCCTTCAGCCAATTTTTGTGATATTTTTATTTTACTGATTTATTCATTAATTTATTCCTGTACACAATCAAGATTTTTCTTTTTTTTCTGTATAACTGTTTTTTGTTAATGCTTAATATGTATAACGTTTTGGAGCTTTTCTCCCTGAGTCTCTGCTGAAAAAGGGCTAGTTAGCTCAGTTGGACAAACCTGGTCAACAAATGTAAAATAAAATAAATAAATAAATAAAAAAGCAACTCCAAAGACATTTGAGAAATACAGACAAAGGCACTCAAATATGAAACATTTTACAACACACAAAATAAGAAAACAAAGGGAAATGTAGACGGAGGATTACTAAGGTAGAAGTTAAAGAAATAGAAACTGAAATTATGGAATACATGTGAAATGAAAGATTTAGTGTAGAAAGCCCAACACATGTAAATGTAAAAGCATGGTGGAACAATGAGTCCCCAAACCAAGGAGAAACAGCTGGAGTGGGAAGCATCTGATGACATGTCACATGATGCTCTAGAGCCTTCAGTAGGAAACCAGTAAAAAAGTTCAGTTGGAGCTGCACAGCAGGGAAGGAGCAGGAAATACTGTCAACTCTGATGCAGTCAGTGTTGTGGAGAGATGGGCCAATCAGTTCCAGTTTGGAGCAGCAGATGACACAGGATGCAGCTGAAGAGGATATGTGAGAGGAAGATATTCTGGAACTTTCTCTAGAAGCCCACTGGAAACAGCAAAGAATGGGCTCTCAGTTTAGAAGAAAATGATCTAGTTGAAGAGTTGTTTGATTTAATAGAGATGGATGCACATATTAAGATCAATGAAAGAAATTAATTACAATAAATAAATACAACCCAAAATGTTAGAAATCTGAAAACAGATGAACACAGTAATCAAGACTATTAACATGTGTTCATGTGATATAAGAAGTAAATAGGAAATATTAATGTGCAGCTAAATTAATAACATATAAAATCTTACCACAAAAACACAGCAATAAGGGAAAGGAAGGGAAGATACAAAATGCCATCACAGAAGCATTGAATAAAGCAATTAAGACAAGGCGTGTCAATGTTAAAAGAATGTAGAAGTGGAACAGAGGAACAAAAATACTTTGAAAGATAGATGTAATAAAAGCAACACACAGTATCAGCACAAACCAGGATTTGTCATGCAGTATTGCAAATAAGTTAAAGATATCAGAAAAAGCAAAACAAGGAAAAACTTAGAAGATATGCAGTTAAACATAAAGGAAAAGTGCAAAATAAGCAATTCACTGACGAACAAAAAATGTTTTGTACAGAATTAAGAAAAAAAAAAACAATAGAAATGTGACCTAAAATAAGAAATGGACACATTTCAGCGAAATATTTATGAACACCCAGTGGAACATAACAAAGATACTGAATGGCTGGAAAAACTAAAAGAAACAGTAAGGAGTTCAAACATACAGGATATGAAATGGGATGAAGTAATGGCCAGAGAACTGAAAATAAAAAATAAGAAAAGTTTCTAACTGGAAAACCCCTGGCCCAGATGCAACTTCTGGATTAAATTATTAACATCTTTACACAAAGATTTAACCCTGAGTAAGAATTATTTATATGCACATCCCAGACAGACACCAACCTGGTTAACACAGAAAAAATTATACTCTTCCTTAACTGTGACTTCCAAGTGACTTCCTTCTACTAAGCCTAAATATTAGAAGTATATCCAACAAAGTCCATGAACTCCATGCCACCATAGACTTGTACTCCCCAGATATAGTCATCCTGACAGAAACCTGGCTAAAACCTCACATTACCACTGAGCAAATACTTCCTACTGTTTATGGCACACTAAGAGTAGACCGGCTAAACAAGAAAGGAGGCGGTGTAGCTATAATATTTAAACAGCATCTAAACATCCAGATCTTAAAATCATCAGCTCTACAAATAGGCAATGAAGAAATAATATATACCAACCTCAAAATAAACCAAAACAAAATCATCAACATAATTGGATGCTACTTTCCACCAGGCCAAAACATCCCTCCACTAGAACACCTCCTCAGCTGGTCTACCCACCATCTCCCCCAAGAAACTGTCATTTTAGATGATTTCAATATTGACTGGCAGTCCTGTTCTGGCATCAATCCAACCCATCATATAAACCTTCATGGCTTCACCCAACTAGTCCAGTCGCCAACCAGGATAAATAAAAACTCCAGCAAGCACACTACCCTGGATTGGATACTAGTCAGTAAGAGCCCCCAGTCATATATAACAGGCTGCTTATCAGATAGCTTCATTGATCACTCCCCAACATCCCTACTCAAAAAATACCTATACCAAGCTAAACCTGTCATCTACCATCAAATACGTAAAAAAACTAAACTTTAACCCACTCACATTCATCTCATCCCTCAAAGAATGTAACTGGCATCCCCTAAAGTACCTCAGTCTTGATGACGCAGTTGAATTTTTTAATACTACCTTCCTGAGCATCCTTAATTACATGCCCCCATAAGGCTTTCCAGAACGAAAGCACAACCCTCCCCATGGCTACAGAAAACCACTAAGTCAGGAATGAAAAACAGGGATAAAGCCTGGGAGCACTGGCACAAAACCAAAACCCCCTCAACTAGACAGAAATTCCTGGAACTACGCAATAGAGTTAAAAAGCTAATAAAACAGGACAAATTCCAATACTACCAGTCTGCCCTAAACTCCTCCCAACACAGCCCCAAACAATTCTGGTCATCCATAAACTCCATCCTCCACCCAGGTAAAGTCAGTATCCCTCCTCCTAACATCCCTCACTCCTCCAAAAATATTGCTACCTCATTCAACACACACTTCACACAAACCATACTATCACTAGCTAAACAACACAACCCCCCTCCACTCCAACCCACACCTTCAACTAGTAATCTCCCCACTGCCTTCTGTTTTTCTCCTGTACCTACCTCCAACATAAAAAAACTCTTAACTAAACTTAAGCCCACCAAATTAGCAGCAGACAACCTCCCAAGTGAATACCTACAAATCGCAGCTGATGGTCTGGCCTACCCAGTATCCATCTTGATTAACTGATCTCTGTCAGAAAGTTACGTTCCCACTCTGTGGAAAGTATCACATACAATTCCTCTCCACAAAGGCGGCCCCTTCACAGAACTAATTACCACCCCATAGCTATTCTCTCTCCAAAATACTAGAGAGGTGCATACATTCTCAGGTCTCAGACTACCTCCTTACTAACAATCTCCTTTCCAATACTCAGCATGGTTTCCGACCAATCCATAGCACCACCACTGCCTTACTCTCCTTTACTAACACTATCTTTCAGCATAAAAACAATGGCTATCTCTCCTCTGCCACTTTCCTAGACCTATCTAAAGCATTTGACATGGTCCCACACAAACAACTCATCTCTGTCCTCAATAACCTATCCTTCTCTCAATCAGTCACCAACTGGTTTCAGAGTTACCTGTATGACCGCGAACAATTCGTTATATGGCAGAATGGCATATCTCCCCAACTACTTGTCTCCATAGGGGTTCCCCAAGGATCCATCCTTGGACCCCTACTCTTCTCTGTTTTCACCAGTAATCTAGCCTCTGCCACCAAACATGGCATACAATATGCAGATGACTCAACCATCATCTGCTCAGCCCAGTCCCTACCAAAACTGCAAAAAGTCACACAGGAAGCCTTTTCCTCTGTTGAAACTCTGTTATCCGATGCCCAATTAATACTCAACCCAAACAAAACTAAACTACTCATCTTCCAGCTCACCAAACATACTCAAAACAACTCTCACTTTAACATCACAGCAAAAGACAACACCACTATATACCCAACTGAACACACAAAATTGCTAGGAGTGGAACTAGACAATAAACTAAAATTTGACATTCACATATCCATGACCATAAAAAAAGTCCACAAAAAACTAGGAGCACTATACAGAAATAAGCAACTTCTCACCAAAGCAGCAAAGATTTCAATAGCAAATTGTCACCTTATCTCCACCCTTCTTTATGCCTTTCCAATATATACCAACCTAAGGCAATCGATCTAAACAAGCTAGAGACCTGCTACAACAAAATTGCCAAATTTGCCACAGGGGCATCCTACTGTAGTCACCACTCTCTCTCACTTGCTGAACTGGGCTGGCTTGAGCTCCCTCACCTCCTTCAGTGGTATCAACTATCACTTGCCCACAAACTAGTAAACCATCCACTAAATGTCCCATCCCTCTAGAATCTACTCCAACCCTATCGCACCACCAGACCACTAAGATCCAGCAACAAAAATCACTTGCAAATCACTAAAGCCAATAACTCTGCTGGTGAAGCACTATTCTCTTGCGTCATAGCCAAATTATGGAACTCCCTCCCACCCACAATTACCTCCGTACCATCATGCACCCACTGCAAAACTTTACTAAAAGCACACCTAAAAACATGCTGGCTATGCCCTTTCAACTCCCACTCTAATATCAGCCACCCCATCCAACCACTACCTTTCTTTCCATCCCACTAACTACCTTGATTATAGCAAGCTCAGATGCTCATAAGCCTAGTACTTATTATACAGCAGGAACTTCATATTGTAACATTTGTTAATGTCTGTTATGTACTTCGCAGATAAAAATTCTAGTTGTCTACTGATGTACTATGTTCTTCATCTGTAAATATGTTTGTAATTAATTGCTATGTTAAATTGTTAATCGCTATGCAATCCAATGTAACTACTGTCTGTTTATTTTAACTGTGGAGCTTTTCTCCCCGGGCCTCTGCTGAAAATGGACCTACGTCCAGTAGGTCAACAAATGTAAATAAATAAACAAATAAATAAAGTGTGAATCTGTAAGCCACCCTAAAAACTATAGGCCAATAACTTGCCTTATGACAGTGTACATACTGGAATTGATGCAGATAAAGTTTGTAGTCATTTAGAAGAAAAGTCAATCATGACAGTACAACAAAAGGGTAACAAAAGAAAGTTATATGGAATAAATTATCATTTGTTGCTAAATATAGCCATAATGGAGAATTGTAAAAAGAAAAAGAATCTAAGAATGGCATGGATGGATTGCAAAAAAAGGATTTGACACATCCCACATTCATGGATAAAGAAGTGATTACAAATGTATAAGATATATCCTACACTGGTCAGTTGCATCACGGTGGACATTAAATGGTGGCACACCACTTTGCAGTTAGGCCTTGACAAAGGGCAGATTATTATCCCAGTGTAAAAATTCATAGAGGATATTCGAGAGCGATTCTTTGTCACTGCTATTGTTTTGTCTTGCCCTTAAACCATTAAGCTGTTTACTTAACAGGTTAGGTCTTGATTTCAGTTTGGCTCCCAAAACACAAATTAAAGATTTCTTGTCTGCTTTTTGTGGATGACTTAAAGCTGAACAATTCACTTTTTAGGCGGTGTTCCAAAGACCAAATTACCACCATAACAACTACAAACAAATGCAATCTGAGGGTCATGCTGCTCAACGCTAGAAGTCTAAATCTCAAAATGCACTCACTCTAAGCACTCC